>NC_064290.1:22230255-22576772 GCF_019186545.1 Solanum stenotomum
AAAATATTTTTAAAAAAAAAACTGAAATATTTTTTGGGGAGTGGTGGGGGGTCGAGGGTAGGGATGAAAAAATAAAAATTTGAAGTAGAAATATTTTTTAAAAACGAATTAAATTTTTGTTTGAAAGGTGTGGGGGGCTGGAAGGGGGCTGATGTGGGGGGAGGGGCGAGGGTAGGGGCGAGGGTAGGGGTGGGGCTGGGGTTAGGGGTGAGGGTGGGGTAAAAAAAATTGAAGTTAGAAACATTTTTTAAAAATGAGTGTTCTTTTTTTTTGGGGGGTGGGGGGAGGGTGGTTGGGGGCTGGTTTGAAGGTAAGGACAAAATAAATTGATTTTTTCAACAAAAATAAATTGTAATTTGAACTTGGAAGGGAGTTTTGGAAAATGTTTTCCTTAATTTTTGAAGGGAAGTCATTTTCCTTTAATTTGAGGAAAATGAGTTGATTTGGAAAACATTTTCCAAAACATTTTACCTAAACAATCATGAGAAAATTGAAAAACATTTTTCGGAAAATGTTTTCCTCCATACCAAACACACCTGAAATGTATTAAAAGTTGATAAATGTTTCTTTTTAATGACCATAATGTCAGAGCCACTTGAGCACACTTCAAATCCATATTAGAGTTACGGCTTTGCAGAACCAACAATTATGGCTCGAATTTTGTATTTTTATCAAGAAATTCAGTTAATAAATATAAAGAATGTATCTCAAACCAAGAAAGCAAAAATAATTGTAGTACATAAACCATAAAACTTAAAATCCTAGATCCCCCTCTAACATCTTATTTGATTGCTTTAGGACGAAACTCAATTCCTTCAACAATGAGCCCACTTAATTTGTAATCAAGACGTTTAATCTCAATCAATCTTTCTACAACAGGACCATCACTACTTTCCTTGCTATTAAAATTTCCCAATTCTATTTCCGTTCATCCATCTCCTCTCAGTTTGGGAAATCTTACAAGTCTCACAGTGTTGGTTTGTTCTTCAATCACATTTTCACTCTTAGAATTAACTAACATAATAGTTGAATTACTAATATTCAAGTCCATGGTACATATCTACCAATTTGAACACCAAATAAGCAACATAATATGTCTTTGTGGCGACAATATTTTTGTTCCTATTCTTCCTCAAATATCCAACCATCATGCAAACCCAATACATACAACTTCTGAGAATCTACAAAAAGTATTGTTAGAAACCTTTGTAAAGATAATTCTACTAAAAAAACTTAATGATATGTAGATCTTTCTCTCCTTAGTAGGTACCAGATGCGAATTCGAATTAGTGGACTTTGGGTACCGTATGGTTGAACTAATTAAAATCCAATAACTTTTAAGATATTGAGTTATCTATAGTACTATCTATGCAATTTAACTTGTTATACTAGAATTTTCTTTGAGCAATCAAATTAGTGTTGTCAAGAACCTATGCGCCGTTTGAGTTCCCATGATATAAAAACCACTATTGGTGGGGGAAGTTAAGAGTTTCCTATTAAAGGTGACTCCTTTCAAGGGCGCGAACCAACTTTTCTTAACTGCAGAGGAATCTTTACCATCTTTGTTGTGTGCTTATTGAGCCTCACTGATTAATAAGAAAACAAATTAAGGAGTTTATAGGCTTGAGTGAGATCTCTCACCTAATATACTTTCTTCAAGGGTTGGACCGTCTTATTCAGTCTATAATAATAGGTATTAGACTAGGTTGGCTAATGCTTGAGGCCGCAACTTAAAATAATGGCTTGGTAGAGAGCCAAGAGTGGTGGCTTGGACCAAGGAGGGATGCTAGTTGTGACCAACCGATAAGAGTGGTGGTTTGGATCCAAAAGAAGTGTCCTTCGGGAATTGTTGGGCACAATTGGTTGTTCATGAAAACTTGAATTTTATTATTGTTAAGTAAGGACCAACTTCGGTCTTACAACTTTTAACACTCAATTTTTCTTTTGCACTCACTCTTTTCTTGAGTACACATTTTTCTTACTTTTTTCTTGAGCACACACTCTTTATTAGAGTACGCACACATACAACTCTAACAACTACTATTTATAGGTGGTGATGAAATGATCTAGTATGAAGGTAATTTTTTAGAACTATACCTTCCACTTATGTCTAGATTGTTTTTAGACTTACACTCAAGAACTCTAAATCTTGTGTTCTTCCTTCAATTCTCTACACGTTTTGATTATTCTAGATTCTCTTTGAAATATCTTAGATTTTAATTAAGTTAATGAATATTTTTTAACACTCACCCTCCACACCAACTTACTTTATATTTTGCATCCATTTTGAGTGATCCATTATGAACCTCTTCTTCCTTTGAACTTCTCCACTTACTACTCTTTGAAGAATGGTAGCAATCTTCTTGATCTGGACCACCTTTGCTAAAGTTGCATCTATATACTTGGTGTTTGGGTGTTTCAGTCATGGTGTAGGTGATTCGGTTTTCCTCTTGCCTATTAGTTAGTTTCTATCTTATTCCCTCATTTTTCTTCTTTCAGCTTATCTTACAACTTTTGCTCAAGTGCTGTCAATTCTAGTAGGGAGACTTCGTTGGACCACCATGTTGATGCTTCATCAAATACCACATTTCTCGACACTTACGTCTGATTAGTGGTAGGGCCACGACAACTTCACCCCTTAATTTGTTCATCTTAACTAATAAAGATGCAACAAACGACATTTTTATCCAACTTGCTGCAAAGATGATCTAGCACGAGCACATAAGACACATCCGATATCTTGGAAGTGACTTAAATTAGGCATTGCCTTCCTCCCTTGAACTTCTCTACTCACTACTCATTGAATCTTCTTCCAATGTGGTATTCACCTTTGCTAATGCTTCACCCATATTCTTGGTGTTTTGACATTTCAGTCGTGTAAACCTCCTTAGCTGCAGTTGTGGTGCTTCTAGTTCTTGGACTTCTTCTTGAAACGCGTCTGGAGTTTCAAAGGCTCCAGTTTTCCATGTACATTTCTTGTTTTGTATGTATGTGGAGATAACTCTTGTGCAGGTTATTTGTGTTCTTTTTATAGAATGTATGGGTCCACAAAAAGTCATTGGACCAGGTCCCTTAACAGAAAATAAATGCAGAAAGCAACCAACATAAGATATAACAGACGCCAACAGTTTTACGTGGAAACCCCCTTGCTCAAGGGAGGAGAAAACGACGACCTATACTCACATGATTTTCAACCCAACTCCATTTAACTATAAAAGGAGCAAAGATTCAGATTACAAATTCTTGTAACCTAGGAATTAAAACTCTTTAATCCCTTCCCTCTTACTGTAGCAACTCTACTACCAGTAACTACTAAGCAATAACTCTATGGCCCACTAAACCAACTAGCTCTAGTCGATCTATACTTCAAGAACCTAACATAGGTAACTCTAGCTAATCTTTGTTGTGTTCTAATATGAAAACTAATATGCTTCCTTTATAGCTTAGGAATAGATCTTACAAGATTAACCATTGAAATACAAACCCTAGAAATAACTAAGAACAACTATAATTCTATAAGGTTCTTCGGCTATTCTTGAGCAATATTCCGTTGAGAGAGGCTTTTTCTTTTTGTGTGAAATCTATATTGCAAAAACTTGTTTATGTGAGTATAAATATATTATAAGATGAGCACAAATATACACAACAATTTCATTGGCTGAGGGCCTGTTGTACTGTGGGAGCCGTGCACCAACCCACCAGGTTTTGCAGGCTTTTGGACCACTGTAGTTTTTCTGTACAGAATTCACAGTTTCGTTAGGGATTATGTCCAAAGTTTGTTCAATCATCAAGACTTCAGATATGGGTTAAAATAACAATTTCCCCCTCTTGATTATGACAAACTAATATTCAACCTCTTAAACTTTCATCCCTTGGTTTCATTCATTCCCCTTATCACCGACCGGGTCAGGTCCCTTGACTCGACAAGACTAAACTGTACTGCATTTACCCAATATATTCCCCCTTTTGACATCACAAAAAGAGTTAAATCAGTAAATCAAGTAAATCAGGAATGCAATTTAAGAAAATTCATGGCCACATGGGTAACGCAGAGTATAAGAGAGAGATACACAAGGTATTAAAGCAAGGCAGTAGAGATATGGCCAATTTAACCATTTAGTTATCAGTAAGGAAAGCATAGACAAGCATTGGAAATCTCATTTAACATAGGAATCGGGATAATACCCACAGATGACATAAGAAAAGAGAAGAACATGTATGAGATGAGGAAGGCTTGGAGGAAAAGATTTGCCTGAAGTTCGGAGTTTTTGTTAGTAAGAGCTTTGTTCTCAGCTTGCTAGGAATCTAGTCTGGCTCCACCAGGTCCCTCAGATTCAACCAATTTCAACCAAACCTTAAGGTGAGCAATCTTAACATCTTTGTTAGACAAGGTGACCCCCATGGCTTCCACCTTATGCTTGAGCTGAGAGTGCTCGTTTAACAATTTTGAAACCACACTCCTATTGCCAGTTTTTCCTTCGACACACTCACACTCAATGTGAGTATTCATAGAGATGGACTGCTTCACTATCTCTATGATTCCAGAGACTAGTGGAATACCAAAGTATTTGAAACCATGGCTAGCAAATACCCATACCCAGCCCATGCTTTCCGTATTTGACAGTCATTGTCTTATGCATATATTCTAGCATGATAGCGAGAATGTTTATCAACTCGAAAGTGTGCAGATCTTTAATAAGGAACAATTTTATAACTGAGGAAAAAATTCTCCTTTTGGATTGGGGCAACAACACCTTGTTGACAAACTCGAAGAAAGTTGATACTCACCATGAAGATATTTCTTTTAAATCCCATCCTGACTTAGAGCAGGAAGTTTGCTAATCTACACCACAAATTTCTTTGTTGGAAACTTGCCATCCACTATACTAGTCCCCTCTAGTGAAGCATGCTCAATTCGAGCGAGAGTTGTCTCATTAAGGTGAAATTAGATGTTCCCTACTTGAGTGTTTACACTGCCATATTCGTTCAGCTTCAACTTGTAATAAAACTCTTGAAGCTTAGACTCATGTACCATACACTACAAGAAAAAACTTTATTTAAGACCAATATTTAGGGACGAGTTAATAATCCCGTCTCTAAAAGTACATATATTGGGACGAGATTTTATTTCAGTCTTAAATTCCATATGTTATTGTGAAGGTCCCAAATCCGGTCTCTAGAAAAAGTAGTAGCTGGTCCCAAATTAAAATTTAGGGGTCTTGAGAAATATATTAAAAGGCGGGAACTAATGAAAAGTTAAAAAAAGTCATCTATTTTCACCAAAATTAGGCGCCTAAAATTTCATTACTGATTAAAATTCTAAAAGCAAAAGAAAAAAAAAGATGCTTCAGTTTGTTTCTCAAAATATATCGTGAAATTAAACAACCCTAGCTAGCAATGATCATCCCTAACATCTCTTTCTTTACAGCGATCTCTGTTAGCTCTCAACTAAAAATCTGTGTTTTCTCAAAATAGATAAAGCACAGGTCGATCTACCTAGCTAGCAGCAAACGTAACCCAGGTCTCATCGATCAGTATTTCATCTGTGTTTTCTCAGAACAAGAGAAAGCAAAGGTCTGCCTAGCAGTGATTTCACTCAATCTATATCTTCTGTTCACTCGGATTTCAGGTATGCCTCCACTTCTACGAGTTGATTTGATTTTTTCTGTAAAGTCGATTTGTTGTTTGTTTTGTTCGAGTTGTCACTCTTCTTGTTTGAGTTCTTGTTCTCTAAGACTAGATGCTGATCGTTTCTTAAAGAAGATTCAGTTTTGTAGTGTGATATGATCCAAAAAATGAAGGTGATAGATTAGTCCCTAAAGAAGTAAGTGTTCCTAAAGATTAAAAATAATGAACTAAACTTGAAAAGAGGCACTAACAACTCGAGCTAAAACAATAATAAGAGAGAATACAGAGAGAGTTCTGTTCAAATTGAGAAATATGTTATGAGTTACAAGTGAACTATTAACAGAGCAAGTGAGACAAGTGAGATTGTAGTATGTTACAACTGAATAAATGAAAAAATGATAGTTTCGTTTGCATCTGAAACTGATGAAATATGTAAAACACAATAGAATTTATGAAAATGACCTCCTATTCGTGGTGCTGCACATAGAATATTGAAAGAGTGATAGTTTCGTTTTGAGTCTGAAACTTGGAAAACTTGATAACTTTCAAGAATATACATTCTAATAGTTGTTTAAAGCGTTCTTTCAATTTTTTTCTAATTGGTTCTCTAATTTCTGTCTACTTGTATATCAGCTATGATCCTCTTCTTTGAGTTTTTTTTTTCCTTCTTTAAATTTGATTTGTTGATTGTTTTCTTCTTATAGCATAGTGTATAGTGTGTGCCTAAAGAATCGATCATATTTTTACGATGACCTAACTCGAGCTGATGAAAGATGAAGAAAGCAATAGAACTGATGCAAATTACCTCTTGTATATGATGTACATATTAGGTAGAAACAATGATAGTTTCATTTAGGTTTCAAAACTTGGAAAACTCAAGATTTTCAAGAAGATACGTTCTAATAGTTGCACCATATGTTTTTTTGTTCTTGTAAAGTTGAATCACTAGCTCATTTCTGTTTGTTCAACTTTCTGGTAAGCTTCCTCTTTTGGGAGCTGATTTTTTCTTCTTTTCTATATTTGGTTTGTTCGAGTTACACTACTTGTTTTTATTACTCTTCTTCTCTAAGATTAGCTGGTCAATTTTTTTGAAGTATATTCAAGTTTATCGTGTTATAAGATCCCAAAAAGAAAGGGATCAGTCCTAAGAGAAATGACTGCTCCTAAAGAAACAAAACAGTGAGCTACTCTTGAACAGAGGCTCTCACAGGTCATGAGTTAAAAATAGTGTTCAGAGAGAAGATACCAGGATTTATATTCTACTAGAGAAATCTATTTTGAAAGTGGTTGCAGTTATGAAAATTGATCCTAATAAGTAACCACGTGCAACTAATTCCTAAAAGATTTCTATCTAACTTAAATAAATTAGTAATTGCAAAAGAACCATTGAATTATTATCTACTATAAATGGATCATATCATAGTGTTTTGTGTGTGTGTAAGGAATCGATCATGCTTTTTTACAATCAAATTAACTTGAACTCACAAAAGATGTAAGACGAAACAAAACAGATACAAATTACCTCATGTGGTGTTGTACATAGAAAGTAGAAATAATGATAGTTACATTTGTGTTACAATTTAACAAGCTCGAGATCTTTCAAGAGATACATTCTATAGTTGTACAATATATTCGTCCATTCCTATCAAACTCCATCACCACAAATTTATGAAAAAAACTATAAATAACAGATTGTAATTAACTGTTCGAAGGTTAAATATGCAATTGAGTTCTTACAGTTATATTTCCGATGGTTCTATATATAGAAGGTAGAAACAATGATTCTTTGGGTTTGAAACTGGACAAACTCGAGATATTTCAAGAAGAAACGTTCTTATACTTGCATGCTACTTATGTGAAGAATAAACGAATCGTTCAAGCTCTTAAAAATATTCTAAAAGGCATAGAAAAGAAGGAATGGGAGTGGTTAGTTAAGGAACACTTTTGTTTCGAAAGTTTTCAGGTGTATCTAGTGATCTAATAGTCTATATTATTAAAGCAAGCATTTCACAGCTTATCGTGATATTTAGATGTGAAACTTTTTTTGAAGTTAATAAGCTTTCTTAGATATGAAAGTTTTACCTATCAATACAGACGAGGAGCAATAGAAATACAGAAAATCGAGCTAAATTAAAGATGTTTCATCATATTGGTAGCAAACGTATTAGAAAGATTATTTATCAGCAGGTATTATCAAAGAATAGTTTTTTTTTGATGAAAATATTTAAGAAGTGTTATTTGACATGTTTTTCTCTATGTTCTAGATGTAACGGTGTCCCTACTTCCTGTGTTGATGCGATCTGTGCAACCTCTATAGCATTTTTATATTCATTCAAAGGTTGTTGATTTACCTGAGTTGTCACAGTAGTTGCTTCCATGTGAGTTATGTGATCCTTTCCCTTCGACTTGTTGGAGGGATTATGCCCTGGTTCCACATCATTCCTGATTTGGATATTTGATTGATCCTGAAAGAGAAATTCGAAGAAGAATTTGAAGAACCCAATGGTGCCAAATGATTTGAGTGCTTATGAGTTCCCATATGTTCTTCATTGTGATTTCTTGAGCCTTGCAGACCATTCACCATTTGGACTTGGTTGTTTTCAGGTCAGCTACCCTCCTTCCCATTCAATTAATTTTGAGATTTAGAACAACCATTTGCTTGTTCGATGAGTATCTCAGAGTTATTGTCGGAGATTTAGAACAACCATTCCTTTTCAAAATTACTCAAAATTTCAGTGAGATGTTCCTTGAGATACGACGAATACTCCCCTGAGTTGGAATCTTGCTAAATCTCCTCCGTTGTTGGTCTAACATCGACACACTTCAGCTGCGATCCACCGGCACTTCCTCAAATCTTTTCACTCTGTATTTTCTAAATTGGGACGATAGGGGCTCTTTGAAATTTATGTTGTGGGTGATCCATGGAGAGAGCAATCACTTTCTCCATTCCTTTCTAATTGAATTAATCCACCTAAGGTTGATTGAGATAATTTTTCTTGCCCATTCCAACTCTCCTTCTGAAATAGTTATCACCATCGCTTCAGTTTTTTGAATTTTCAAAGAGTTGGATGCTGAATTCATGGATGAAGTTTGTTGGATTTTACTCCCATTAAGATTAGGCTTTGAATGTGATCCATCTGCAGCTGGGAGAGCTCCAACGGTGGTGCATGCGTCATTCTGATAAGCCTAGAGTGTGAGAAAAATCACCTTTATAGAGCCTGTGGTTATTCGATATATTGTATTCATAGTTGATCTCTGTTTTAAATATAATTGATCTTTTTTTTTCTGCACGTAAAGTGGCACACACATCTTTTTCCTTTGTTTTTTTATTGATCTTTGTTTAAAATATAATTGTTCTCTTTTTTTTTTCTGCACATAAAGTGGTACACACATGTTTTTCCACTGTTTTTTGTTTTTGTACAACAGTGCGGGAACATCTTTTTCTTTTGCAAAAATATTTCTAATGATACTCCATAGTGTAAATGTTTTGTGATAGAAAAATCATTATGAATGCAATATATAGTTCTCTTATATTTGATACTATCACTGTAATGCAATATGATACATAGATACTATCAGGTTATTTCTCTGATTTCTCATTATATTGTCATCCATATTAAGTTGTTTCATTGTGCATNGTGGTACACACATGTTTTTCCACTGTTTTTTGTTTTTGTACAACAGTGCGGGAACATCTTTTTCTTTTGCAAAAATATTTCTAATGATACTCCATAGTGTAAATGTTTTGTGATAGAAAAATCATTATGAATGCAATATATAGTTCTCTTATATTTGATACTATCACTGTAATGCAATATGATACATAGATACTATCAGGTTATTTCTCTGATTTCTCATTATATTGTCATCCATATTAAGTTGTTTCATTGTGCATGTTTTAGCTTTTAATTTATAATTAATTCCCTGCTACACAAATAACCTGGATGTTTCTCCTGAAACATTTATATCTTGCTTGTCCAATTCCTCCGCAACAACTTGTTTCCCCTGTGAATGAATTTGTGTTTTCGATATAGATTTTGATTCTTGGTTAATGAATCTTAAAGTTTTCTAAATCATTTTTTCTTACGTTCATGAAGATTATTGATAAACTTGGGTAACCCGTGGTGAATTTTTGATTTCTTTTGTGAAGATTGAAGCTACAAGTTAGGATGAAAGTTTAGAAGAAGCACAGGACCATTAATATTTTGCTAGGAAAGTTATGCCAAACTTGAAATCGTGGCCTCGCTCGGGATATTGTTAATTTGCTAAGCTTTTTTTTACGTTAAGAAAATGTTGAAACTAACAGCATGGAATGCTAGCTTATTTTTTATATTTATGTCAGCATTTTGTATGAAGATTTATCGTAGCAATCTTATATTTATTGAAAAAGCTTATAAATTTTTTGTGATATAAAGATCCAGAACCATTGATGGTCAACTAGAGACCAAAATTTTTGCTCGTCGCTAAAGGTTCATCTAGGACGAGATAGTTTCTCATCTCTAAGAGGTTCATCTAGGATGAGACAACTTCTTGTCCCTAAAGGTTCATCTAGAACGAGGTGTCTCTTGTCGCGAAAAACAATTTAGGATGATGTAGTTGCTCATAAAAAAATGTAATCTAGGATGGGTTAATTGCTCATCCCAAAAGAGTATTCTAGGACGAGTTAGTTACTAGTCGCTAAAGGGATTTAATGACCAGAAAATGACTAATTTTCCAAGAAGGAAATCATCTATTTGGGACGAGATAAGTAGTCTCTAAAGGTATTCTAGCGACTAGCTTTGTTGCCGTCTCTAAAGACATTTTATGACCAGCAAAAGGACCCCGTCCTAGTTGACCTTTCATGAAGAAGCATTTAAGGACGGGTGGCAACCAGCCTTTTCCTGTCTCAATACACTATTTGGGATCGGATTTGGACTTTCTGGGACCAGATTTCCCTTCCTTAGAGGTTGTTTTTCTTGTAGTGTTCCCCCTAAGACTACAACTTTAACTAGTATTTATAGTTTTCACAGATTGTGCTGCGGAGGATCGTTCGACGACATTAGTCGAGATCGCCGATGAACTCGGTGATTCGCCCTTTAATCATCTCATCGCCTTCAGTGTCTTGCCTTGAGCATCCTCATATTCTGGATCATTGGGCGGTATAGTACTGCTTCGCTAAACTAATTGGCGACTCGCCGACTGCTCCTTTCCTAGCCTTTTGATCCACTTGCTTCAAGGCTTCACGTACTGGAACAAAGTGCGGTGCATGTCAATTCAAAGACTCACCAAGTTGGACTCGGCGATCTGCAGACTAGCACTTCTTGTTCTTTTCAGCACTTTTTGCTCCGTTTTGCACGTAAGTGTCCACGCTTCCAGTAAATCTTCAAATACCTGAAACATAAGCCTTTTAATCAAGTATTGAGATAAAACAAGCATTCGAGGACACTATTTCTATTAAAATAAAGCCCTAAATGAGTCCAATTTGTGGAATCATCATGGGCCAACTAAAGTCCATTGATATGTCGATGATTTTTGGGACCGTGGAGATCCCGGATGACTTGGACACCGATACTCCATCCTATTCTGATATGCCCCCGGCTACCACCGAAGATTAGACTGATAATGTAGCTACAGAGTCCGAGGCTGAAACTGATGATGTGAATCTCAATGTTCAGGAGGAGACCACTTATGAGGGCCTGGCTGAGGTTGAGGAGGCTATGGTGCATTCAGCCATGTAGATTTCCTTGACGGAAACTTCCATGGCAGGTTCTAATAGAGCTAGTGTTGCTTTTACCCCGAGCACTGATGCCTAAGATCAGAGTGTTACACCGGGCATTGATGCCCCGACCGATGCATCGACTGTGTAGACATGATCATTCTTTACCTCCCTCTCTGTTGTTTTTGTGATTTATATGCTTTTAGTTGCATTTGAAGACAATTGCTTTTCTTTTGTGGGTGGGGTGAGGTATTTCCATACTTACCTCTTGTGATTATATTTTGTGTATATATTTGGTTTTGGTTTTAAACTGTCTTTTGATTCTATCTTGTGGATATTCGAGCTTGTAGCTCATTGTTTTTGAATGGAAATGGTTTCTGACTAATTTAAAAAAAAATTTGCCACTTCTTATGTGTTTGATTGTGGCTGTTCTTCTGCTAATTTGAGTATCGGTGATGATCAGTACTGATGACTTAAATAGTACTCTTAATTGGACCAAATGAATATATGGCTACGATAAACCCAAATGAAGTTGCATAGACAATGTGTGCACTTTTTGCATCTCGTTGTGACTAGCCGATTATCGAATGAGCCTCTTGTGATGAGCATTGCACACTACCAAAAGTGTGGAGTCTCATTTGATATTAGTGCCAATGCCTTGCGTGATGAGCTTACTTTGAACCTTCTGTGATGACACCTAGAATTTGTCCCGTTGATCCGGTTGACTATGTGATGTAAGCACTTGAAATGATCTTAGGCAACAATTTCAAAGAGTGAAACAAATTGACAATATACCTCTTTTGTGGCAAACCTTGTGAGGAGTGTGAACCTTGCTTGAAACCCCCTTGAGCCTTATCATTTTTTTGGAAGAAACTTGAGAAATTGTGATCCCTCTTTATCCATTCACCCACAACTCTCATGAAGTGTGGTTTGTTTGAATAGCCAACGTACACCAAATGCCTAAGTTGGGGGTGTGGTGAAAAGAGAAGGTAAATAAAGAAGTGTGAAAAATCCTTTTTTTAGCAATGGTTTTGAAAAAGATGGAACCCTTCCATATAAAAAAAAGAGAATGAAAATAAAAAAGCAAAAGAAAAAGAATGAAAAAGTTGTGAAAAAAAGTTGTGAAAGTTGTAAAAGAAATGGGGTGTCCGGTAGTCCATTGGAAGTTGAATAATGGGGTGAATTTTGAGCATGATTAAAATGTTGAAGAAAAGGAAGAAAGTGATGTCTAGACCACATTTCGTGAGGGTAGCAACCACTGAGCCTAAATGACCATACCTTTACACTCAGCCCTGTTACAAGCCTTGAAAAGACATTTGTGATCTTGAGTGAGCTGAAACGAGTGTTGATTGGAAAATAAGGGCAAACATATGGGTGAAATCATGCATGTGCTCGTTCTTGTGAGTGTGAGAGTTGTATGTGATTTCAGAACTATAAATTGTTGAGAAATTGTGTGTGAATATGGAATCATCTTTGTTGTGAGGGCATTTGAGTACCTTTGTCGAGCTTGAACTTGCATTTGAAGCAAGTATTGTGAACTTAAGCATCTTTGATAATGGTGAGTCACAACTTAAATCTTTGAGTGTACAATTGATGCTTGCATGAGGAGTTGAGTCTTGTTGTGTGCATTCATGTTGAGTCTTTTGTAGCTCTGTTTGAGACATCTTTTTTGAACTGCTGAACTTGAATTTTACTTGAGGACAAACAAAAGTTTAAGTTAGGGTGTTGATCAGTCCTGGATTTGGACTCATTTAGGGCTTTGTTTATATAAATTTTGTCCTCAAATGCTTAATTTGTGCCAATAACTGATGTTAAATCCTTGATTTTCAGGTATATGAATTGAGGAACAAAGCAAGGACATTAACATGCAAAAAGGAACAAAACAAGCTGAAGAAATGAAGAAGGGCGAGCCTGAGGATCGCCAAGAGCACTTGGCGTGTCGCCGAATGTCTCATTTGACCGCCTAAAGTTCCAGTGTGCCAAGCCCTATAGGAAAGAAACAAATCAGTGACGAAATTGAGCAGTCGGTGGATCACTAAGCAGTTCCGCGAAGCCAAGATAGATCACCCAAAGTTACAGACCTTGATGATGTTGAATGCCAAGGCGAAAATAAGACATGAAGGGCCTGACTTACTTCACCGACTGACCCTTCATGGCTTATTTTCGGCGACTATAAATTAGATTTTTAACATTTTAGTTAGCATCTTGGAACTTATCTTCAGTATTTCAGAATGCTTAGAACTATTTTCTCTATACTTTTTCCTTAGCTCTGAAGGATTGAAAAAAAATTACTTTTGAGAAATTGGAAGTGGGCCTTTGCGATTCATCAAATTGGAGCATTGTAAGGGTGAAATAACTCTTACCCAGTTGATGGATAATCAATTTGGTAACTGTTTTTACCTTTTTATAATGTCTAGCTAAAACCCCAAATTCTTGGGGTGTGATCATGTGATTATGGGCAGATTTTGCTTATGGGTATTTCTAATTGTTAGTTTAAATGCTATTTAAAAGTGAGTTTAATCATTAATTGTGGTTTAATTTAAGAATTGTAGTTGCTAAAGCAATTCTATGTTTGTGTTCTTGGCTTGCTCGAGAAGGAGGTTTTAGCACTAAGGTTTTTGATTAATGGTTTGTGGGTATTGGGTTGATATGGGTTTAGCTCGAGAAAGTGAATCCTACACCAAATTCCATACATTTTGCTTGAGAGAGTGAATGGATTGAGGTGTGGGATGCTCTTAATTTGCATGCTTGTTGATGTTCGAAAGAAATCAGCTGATTCGGGGTAATTGTTCGAGTGAAAATTACTTCCCTTGTAGTCTAGACTACTCAAAAATATCTGGTTATTTACTAATCGTTTCAATAACCCATATGCATCCGTTTGCCTATAATTGATCACATCCCAAGAATCCATCTCATTATTGTTAATTCCTAATGTTTGTGAATGTTTGTAGTTGATAATTTCAAACCAAAACCCCCCATCTGACATTCGTGTCACCCCGTTCATTTGAAATGTCTTTTTTCGATAATATTTATTCCTATAGCTAGTGAGATCACATTTGTACTTCCTAATTGAATTTGCACACGTACCGCTGATGTGTCTGAGATTTGGACTCATTTAGGGCTTTATTTATATAGATTTAATGTCCTCAAATGCTTATTTTGTGCCAATAACTGATGTAAAACCATTGATATTAAGATACATGGATTGAGGAACAAAGGTAGGACAAAATGGGAAATAGAGAGAACACGAGCAAGAAAGAGAAGGGAAAGACAAGCCTGATGATTGCCGACGTCACTCGGAGACTCTCCAAGTTTCCACCCTACAGCCTAAAATAACAGAACGCTGAGGCTGAATTTAGGGTAACTTCAACAAGTAGCAGTTCCACTCGGTGTTTCGCCAATCGCTTCGGCGATGAATGACCAGGTCACCAAAATTACTGATGGAGATCCAGATAAGTGTCAAAGGGCGAGTGGAAAGGAAAAAGGGCGCATCACAAAATCACTCTGCAATCCCGATCTGACTCGCCTAAAATTACAGTGGCTGGAAACAGAAGAGGTGAAGGAAAGTCGGCGAGCTGCCGAATGGTTGGCGAAGCCTTACTTACCTCACCGATTGGTCCCAAACAGCTTCACATCAGACTTGCATAAATTGATTTTTGGAAAAGAGAGAAGGCATTAAGAAACGTGAGGAACAGAAGATTGAGAGTGAAAACACTATCATTGTGGATTTCAGGTGATTTTAGCAAGGTTTTTCGTTGAAATTTTGTAGTAAAGAAGATTGTAATTGATTTTAACTTCCAAACTTCATTTACCCATCTATGAAAAACGTGGCAAGTGTTGATTTTCATCTTTTCATCATGATTTGCTAAAACCCTAACCTTGGGGTTTTGATGATGTGACCAATTGATGAGTTTTACTAAGTGGGTGTCACTGATTTGCGAATAATGATGTTAATTTGAGGTGGTTCTAAATTGTTGCTGCATTTTGAGGTCGTCTTGGATGATTAGTGTAACAATTTCAGTGTTTTGTGCTTGCTCGACAGAGAGGTATAGAGCCAAAGTAGCAAATTTAGCATCCTTAGTAGTGGGTCACCATGATTTCAGTTTGAGAAAGTGAAACATGGAATCTATCCTTTGTATCTAGCTAGAGAGAGTAGATTTGATGAGGACGAGGGTTGGGTATCTATCGTCTAGTGTTGAAGTTCGAGAAAATTCGACAAATATAAGGTAATTGTTTGAGAGAAAATTGCTTTACATATAGTCCGATCTAGCTACAACAATTTATCCTATTGTGAGCATTAATGTTCATCCACTAAGTTGAATTTAATAATTGGTTGGTTAATTCCCCAAGTGTTACCTCACTGTTTGATCGTTTCGTGTTAAGTGATGAATTGGATTGATAATTATAACCTGAAATTTGAAGCTTAAACCAAAAAGGTGCAGTAAGTGTTCAATTAAAAAGATTGTTGTCATACTTCTATAATTGAATTCGAAGGAAAAGCTACTCTCTGTGGGATTGACCCCAACTCATTTAGTTAGGTTATATACTGACTAGCGATCGTTGACACTTAGAACTGGATGAGGTCTCTTTGAAAGGGTAATCAAAATTGTTTCGCTGCCGGGGATAGCGTTACTTAGAATCCTTTGATCGAATATTTGATTTGTGAATTGGCGTAGGCTGCATTGTGTAGTGTTGGTTGGACTCCATAGAAGTAAAAATTAGTGAGGAAAAGGTGAATGGTAGTCAAGAAGGTCATCAGGACGTTATTGATTATGGCGATAGTGTTTACAACCCATTTCATTCAGGTGAAATGGGTGCAATTTGTATACCACAAGCTGATGGGAATGCAATATTTGAGGTCACTAGCACAACTCTTCACCTCCTCTAAATGTGAGGACTGTATTCAGGGCTAGCACACGAAGACCCGCATGAGCATGAAAGAAGTTTTACAGAGGTGTGCAGTTCGTTGTCTTTCAAGAATGTGTCACAAGAGTCAATCCGGCTTCGGTTATTTCCACTATCTTTGACGGGGGAGTCTACCAAGTGGTTGGCCGAGTTACCAAACAATTCCATCACATCATGGGAGGAGTTGATTATAGCATTCAATACAAGATTCTTCCCCCCCCCCCCATAAGGATTATGAAGCTTAAAGATGACATTCAAGGTTTCAAGCGATGGGAGGGTGAACCGATCCATGAAATGTAGGGGAGGCTTAAGAAACTCTTACTTAAATGCCCAACTCCCGGGCTACCAAACGATTTACTACTCTAATATTTTTACCAGAGTCTTGATTCGGTTAATAAAGGGGTGGCTAATCAATTGGTACGAGGGGAAATAATTTTGCAATCATTTGAGGTGGCTTCATTTCTTCTTAATGACGTGACTAAAATAAATCAGGTGTGGTATACCCAAGAGGATCAAGACTCCCCTTTTTGTTTTAGAATTGCATAAGAACAACTTGATAAGGAAAGAGAGAGGGATGAAAACATCAAGAAGATGTTGACCCAAATGGAACTGTTACAAAAGCATATGATGGAGAATGTTGAAAATCCCAACGGGAAAAGTGGAGTGTTTAGAGTTGAGGAGGGTTCTTTCTCCGGTTATTCAAAGCCGAGGGAGAATCAAGGTTGAAATTCCCAAAGATACGAGGAGGGTTTCCACCCACGCTATTTACAGCGGGGCGGGAATCAAGGTTAGAACTATCACAAGAGGGAAGAGAAAAGAAAATACTCTCAAGATTGGGCCGAGCAAAGTGACTATTGGAAAAGGGAGGAGGACCATGAAGAAGACCACACTCACTCAATTGAGAGCCCAAAATCGAGAGGGAGTGCAAGTAGTCCACGGGTGAATGATTTGTTGTCATGCATCCTTGATAAAGTCGAAGGTTCGGATGACTTGTTAAAAGGGATAAAAGCCAACATTTCATCATTGAACAATAAAGTGAAATCTCCCGCAGATGCAATCAAGATACTTGAAGGTCAGTTGAGTTCACTTTCAACACTATTGAAACCAAAAATGATAAAGAAAGATGATGACAGAGAGCTGGCTGTGGTTACTCGAAGTGGAAAGGTAGAAATAGGTGATGTAATGGGAAATGAAGAAGCTCAAATGCATGAAGAAGACAAAGGGATGGAGGAAGAAGAGGCACTTATCCGTCAAAGCATTGCCAAAGGACCACAAAAGGACATGGAGAAACACAATCAAAGCCCAAAAGTTATGCAACCTTTACCCAAAATATCCCCTCCATTTCCTCAACGTCTAAAGAAGAAGAATGAGGATGAGAAGTTCAAGAAGTTTTTATTGGTGTTCAAGACACTATCAATTAATCTCCCTCCAGTGGAAGCATTGTTGGAAATGCCGGGGTATGCCAAGTTTATGAAGGAGTTAGTAAAAAATAAAAGGTGTTTGGATTTTGAGACAATCGAAGTCTCCCATAGTTGTATTGCAATTATGACTAAGGAGCTGATAAAAAAGAGAGAAGATCCCAGAGCGTTCACCATCCCTTGCACCATTGGCATGCTCCAATTTACTAAAGCCTTATGCAATTTGGGAGCAAGCATAAACCTAATGCCAAATGCGATCTATAAACTACTTGGGTTGGGGGAACTGAAAGCCACAACAATGAGACTCTTGATGGCGGACCGATCAATTAAACATCCTGTGGGGATACTCTATGACATCTTGGTAAAGGTTGACCGGTTTATTTTCCCAGCTGATTTTGTCATTCTCGATTGTGAAATAGATTCTAAAATTTCCATCATTTCGGGAAGACCATTCTTGGCAATCGGAAGAGCGTTGGTGGATGTTGAGAGCGGAGAATTGAAGTTTTGGGTGAATGAAGATGAAGTAACCTTTGATGTGTGTAAGTCAATGAAACACCCAAGTTATATTCACGTGGTCTCCACTTTTGATGTTATTGATGAAGCGGTGGCTAGTGTGAGCCATTTGATGTGCATGAGTGAGCGATTTGAAGCCGTGCTTGATAACTATGATGACTTCGAAATTCAAGGATATGAAGAGGTAGTAGCGGCTTTATCAGGTTTGGGGGGGGGGGTTATTCAAAGACTCCATTGAAGTTGGGCATTGATTTAAAAAATCGAGAAAGTCCTCCCGCAAATCCATCAACATAAGAACCACAAATCTAGAGTTGAAAGTACTTCCCTTCCATCTCCGATATGCTTTTTTGGGGGCAAATAACACCTTACTGGTGATAATTGCAACTAATTTGGTTGATTGGCAAAGAAAATTGCTCCTTGAGGTGTTAAAAAGGCATATCAAAGCTATAGGCTAGACTATCGCTGATATAGTGGGCATTCCTCCTAGTAGCTGCTCTCACAAAATTAAGCTTGGTAGTGATTGTAAGCCAAGTGTTGAACATCAGCGGAGATTAAACCCACCGATGCAAGAGGTGGTGAGAAAAGAGATAATAAAGTGGTTGGACACAGGTATGATCTACCCTATTGCAGATAGCAAATGGGTAAGTCTGGTACAATGTGTACTAAAAATGAGAGGCATCACGATAGTCCCAAATGAAAAAAGGGAGCTTCTATCTATGAGATCAGTGACCGAGTGGAGAATATTCATTGATTACCGAAAGTTAAATTCGTGGACTGAAAAGGATCACTTTCCCATTCCCTTTATGGATCAAATAGTTGATCGACTCTCCGAGAGAGGTTGGTATTACTTTTTGGATGGGTAGTCCGGTTATAACGAAATCTCTATTCCTCGGGAAGACCAATAAAAAATAACCTTTACGTGCCCATATGGTACTTTTGCCTTCAAACGGATGCCGATTGGATTATGTAATGCTCCGGCTACATTCAACATTGCATGTTATCTATTTTTGCTGACATGGTGGAGGATTCAATGGAAGTATTTATAGATGACTTGTCGGTTGTGGGTGACACTTTTGAGGTATGTTTAGAGCACTTAGGACAAGTTCTCCGAAGATGTGTGGAGACAAATTTAGTCCTAAATTGGGGAAAATTTTATTTCATGGTTAAGGAAGGTATAGCGCTTGCTCACAAAGTGTCGCAAAAGGGGTTGGAGGTTGACAAAACAAAGATTGAACTGATTGAGAAGTTACCACCACCAATTTTGGTAAAGGGTGTTCGTAGTTTCTTGGGACATGCTGGTTTTCACCGGAGGTTCATCAAGGACTTCTCAAAGATTGCACACCCTCTATGAAAACTCTTGGAAAAGGAGGTGAAATTCCACTTTGATGATGCTTGCATGGCATCTTTTATGTGCTTGAAAGAAAAATTGGTTTCCACACCGATCATCATTAGTTCTGATTGGTCAGAATCTTTTGAAGTAATGTGCGATGCAAGCGGCACGACATTAGGTGTTGTCTTGGGGAAAAATGGAACAAACTTTTTCACCCTATTTACTACGCAAGCAAAATGTTAAATAGTGCTCAACGTAACTATACAATTTCTCAACAAGAGTTACTTGTGGTAGTTTACGCATTTGAAAATATTCGGGCATACTTTCTAGGTACTAAAGTGATTGTTCACACTGATCATGCTGCACTGCGTTACCTAATGGCAAAGAAGGATGCCAAGCCAAGATTGATAAGGTGGGTGCTTTTATTGTAAGAATTTGACTTTTAGGTCAAAGGTAGAAGAGGTTGTGAAAATCAAGTGACATACCACTTATCAAGATTCGAAGGCAAGGAGAATGACAGGCTAGAGATTGATATAAATGATGTTTTTTCCGATGAATAGGTATTCATGGTAACTGTCGTACAAACTCATTGGTATGCTGATTTTGCCAATTATGTAGTGTGTGGATTAATGCCGGACGAACTGAACTTCTACCAAAAAAAGAGGTTCTTATTCGACGTTAAGAAGTACTAGCGGTAGTAACTCTAATTGTCCTAAGGTAGAGAAATTCCTTGTCGCATAAGTAGCGACCTGCACGAATGGTGTAACGATGGGATGAACCATAATTATTCAGAGAGTGTCCTGACCATATCATTAGAAGATGTGTTCTGGAAGAAGAAGCTATTGATATTCTCCATGCTTGTAATTCTTCACCGGTTGGAGGTCATCATGGTTGTGTACGTACATCTGCTAAAGTTCTACAAAGTGAGTACTACTGGCCATCTCTCTACAAAGATGCTCATGAGTTTGTTAAGAAGTGCACTCAATGTCAGAAAGAAGGTGGAGTGTCCAAAAGATACGGGTTGCTTTTTACGCTCATTTTAGAAGTTGAGCTATTTGATGTTTGGGGAATAGACTTCATGGGCCCATTTGTGAGTTCGTTTGGTAATAAGTATATCTTGGTGGCTGTAGATTATGTTTCCAAATGGGTGGAGGCTATTGCATGTCCAAACAATGAAAAAAAAGTGTTGTTCTATTCCTGAAACGCTATATCTTTGCGAGATTTGGTACTCCTCTGGCAATTATTAGTGATGAGGGGATCCCACTTTTGCAACAAGTGGTTTTCAGTTGCATTGATCAAGTATGGAGTGAAGCACAAAGTAGCAATTCCGTATCATCCCCAAACGATTGGCTAGGTTGAAGTGTCAAATCAGAAAATCAAAAGTATCTTGGCAAAGACAGTGAACGCTAATAGAACTGATTGGTCTAGAAAGTTTGATGACGCACTATGGGGGTATCATAACGCATACAAAACACCAATCGATATGTCTCTGTATCAACTAGTTTTTGGTAAATCTTGCCATCTACTACTTGAATTGGAACACAAAGCATTGTGGGCATTGAAAGCCTTAAATTGGGACTGGACAAAGACCTCAAAAGAGAGAGTAGAGCAGTTAAATGAGTTGGACGAATTCAGGTTGAAAGCTTATGAAAGTTCAGCCCTATGCAAGGAAAAGATGAAGAAATGGCATGATGCTAAAATCCTTAAGAGGGAGTTCAGAGTGGGAGATTGGGTGTTACTATACAACTCATGACTTAGACTCTTTCCAGGAAAGCTCAAGTCCAAATAGTCAGGACCGTTTAGTGTCACGAGTGTTCACAAATGGTGCCATAAAAGTTGAAAGTCAAGAAGGACCCGCATTTAAGGTGAATGGGCAATGCTTGAAGTTATACTTTGGCGAGTGCCATGAAATTTCTCTGATTGAGGTGGTGTACCTAGAAGATACTTGAGAGAATTTCCATGTCGTGCCACGACATTAAATAAGGCGCTTCTAGGGAGGCAGCCCAAGTGTTAGCGTTTTAAAATAATGTGTGTTGATTTTGCAGGTGCAGGATTTTGTGCGAGAAGAAGATGCTATTGGCGAATCGCCAAACATGTTTGGCGAGCACGACATAGTATGCTCTATGGACTTAAAAAATGGGGTGGAGATTCTAGAACATTCGGCGGGAGACCTTCATCACTTGGCAAATCGCTGATGTTCTTAGGCGACATGATTTTTCTCGCCTTTTTACTTTATCACTGATAGCGTAACTCAATGATCGATAGGCGAAGTTCCAATTCCATTATGCAAATTGCTGACCTCTTCAGCGACCTCTTGCATCTCCACCGATCTGCCCCTTTTTGTAAGTGTCACCCACCGGAATAAAAGGCGATATTTTGGTCATTGGGCACACCACCGAATCATTTAGCAATTGTTTCATTTTTTTGCCAACGGGGCGCTTAGTGAAGATTCCTCCTCACCTTGCTCTACATGTTTACATACTAAAATTTTATCTTTATTTGCTAGTTTTTATTTTTATTCTTGTTTTATTAGCGGGAGTGTCCGTTCTCTACTCACATTGGGGATAATGTTGAATGCTTTTGGTAGGGGTGTGTACCTGTGGTCAGTGAATTCCGCAGTGTGCTTCGACCCTTTTGACCCATTTTTACCACACCTTGATTGTGTCTAATTGTGGTTGTTCTTGTGCAAATTTGAGTGTCGGTTGTGATCAGTACCGATGACTTGAATGGTGCCCTCAATCGAACTAACACGAATGTGTAGCTACAATGAGGCCAAATGAAGTTGCATAGGCAATATGTGAACTCTCTGCATCTCGTTGTGACTAGCCGACTGTCGAATTGAGTCTCATGTGATGAACATTGCACATTAGCGAAAGTGTGGAGTTTGGTTTGACATTGGTGCCAATGCCTTGTGTGATGAGCTTCCCGTGAACCTTGTGTGATGACACCTAGAATTTGCCCTGTTGGTCCGATTGACCAAGTGATGTGACCTCTTGAAATGATCTTAGGCAATAATTTTAAATAGTGAAATAATTGGACATTATACCACTTTTGTGGCCTACCTTATGAGTGTGTGATCTTTGTTTGAGCACCCTTTGAGACATACCTTTCTCTTCAGAGAAACTTGATGCAATTGTGACCTTTCTTTATCCATTCACCCTTAATCCTCATGACATGTGGTTTGTTTGAATAACCAACTTAGGCAAAAAGCCTAAGTTGGGGTGTGGTTAAAAGATAAGGTAAATCAAAGAATGTGAAGAAATTCCCCTCTACCCATGGTTTTGAAAAAGATGGAACCCCTCTATCAAATATATATATATATATAAAGAAAAAGAATGAAAAAGTTCTGAAATAAAGTTGCAAAAAGAAATGGGGTGTCCAAAGTTTCATTCAAAATAAATAATGGGGTGACTTTTGAGCATGAATGAGAGTGAGGAAGAAAAGGGAATGAAGTGTTGTTCATGCCACATTTCATAAGGATAGCAACCAATGAGCCTAAATGACCATACCTTTAGACTCAACCCCGTTACAAGCATTCAAAAGACCTTTTTGATCTTGAGTTAGCTGAAACAAGTGTTGGTTGGAAAATAAGGGCAACCTATGGTTGGAGGCATGCATGTGCTCATCTTTGTCAGTGTGAATGTTGATTGTGATTCCAGAGCTATAAATTGTTGAAACATCATGTGTGATTATGGGTTTAGATCGAGAGAGTGAATCCTAAACCCAATTCTACACATTTACCTCGAGAGAATGAGTGGATTGAGGTGTGGGCTGTTCTTCATTTGCATGCTTGTTGATGTTCGAAAGAAATCAGCGGATTCAGGGTAATTGTTCGAGAGAAAATTACTTCCCTTATAGTCTATCCTACTCACTAATATCTAGTTGTTTACTAATAGTTTCCCATATGCCTGTGATTGCCTATAATCTATCACATCCTAAGAATCCTTCTAATTATTGTTAATTCCTACTGTTTGTGACTGTTTGTAGTTGATAATTTCAAACCAAAAACCCCCCATCTGACATTTGTGTCACCCCTTTCATTTGAAATGTCTTTTTCCGATAATATCTATTCCTATAGCTAGTTAGATCACGTTTGTACTTCCTAGTTGAATTTGAACACGTACCGCTCCCTGTGGGATTCTACCCTAACTCAATTGTTGGGTTTTATTCTTCTTGACGATCATTCACACATAGAATTGGATGAGGTATGTTTGGAATGTTAATCAAAATGGCGCCGCTGCTGGGGAGTGGTGTTGTTTGAAATTCTTTTGGTGAAGTTGAATTTTGTTCTTTTTAGTTTTGGTTTTGTGTTTATTGTGATAAAACATAGGAGGAAATGAGCGTCAATGGGAGTAATGGTAGCCAAATGGGCCACCAAGATGACAGTGGGAATCTCATTGATGTCAATGACCCGAGTGTCAATAACCCAAATCTAGTGGGTGGTGTTGGTTCCATTCGTTTACCTCCGGTTGGAGGAAACGATGTGTTTCACATTACAAGCACCATGTTGCAGCTCTTACAATTGAAAGGTTTGTTTGATGGGCTAGATCATGAGGATCCCCATGAGCATATTAGGAATTTTGTTGATATTTGTGGACTGTTCTCCTTTAAGAACATATCTCAAGAATCGGTCCGGCTGAGGTTGTTCCTATTTTCTCTAATGGGAGAGGAAAGCAAGTGGTTAGCCGAGTTTCCAAGTGATTCTATCACTTCTTGGATGGAGCTGAACATAATGTTTCAAGTGAGATTCTTTTCCCCATTACAGATGATGATACTACGGTATTGTATTAGAAGTTTCAAGCGATTGGAGGGAGAGCGAATCCATGAGACGTGGATGAGATTTAAGAAAATGGTGTTGCAGTGCCCTACCCATAGACTTCCAGATAAGGTTCTGCTGGAAGTTTTTTTATAGAGGTCTTGATTTACTAAACAGAGGAGTGGTTGCCCAACTCTCTTCGGGTGGAATAATGTGTCAGCCCTACACAATAGCGTCCCAACTCCTTGACTGTATGGCCAAAATAAATAGGGTAGGGCCTACTCGTGAAAACCAAGTATCTCCTCTCTCTTGTAAAATGACAGAAGAATTGATCATAAGGGACCAAAAGAGAGACTAGAACTTGGCCAAACTGCTGACTCAGCTGGAAACCTTGGCAAAAAATGTCATGGACTTGGAAGCGCTGTATAATGATGAAGTAAACTTCCTGACCAATCAAGGAGGAAATTATCATTCAAAATCCTCAAGGCCGGGAGGCAACAAAGGATGGAATAGAGGGGGGGGGGGGAGGTGAGAAGAATATCTATGTCCCTCCCTATGAGCGTAAAAAACCCAAGGACTCTAAGGGTAGCTGGATAGATGATATGCTCTCACGCATTCTCAACGAAGTCTAACAGTCAACCAAAGTGTGGAAAGACATAAAAAAGATGTCTTGACTCTCCAGCAGCTTGTGACCTCTTATTCCGTCTCTATTAAGCAGTTAGAGACTCAAATAGGTAAACTGTCTTCGCATCTTAACCCCAGACAACAAGAGGGGTTTCCTAGTGATACTATGGCAAACCCCAAGAATTAAACTTGAATGGGTACTTGCGTCGTGCCACGACGTTAACTAAGGTGTTTCTTGGGAGGCAACCTAAGTTTTATTACTTTGTGTTTGTTTTTGGAATAACATGTGTTGATTGTGTAGGTTGAAAAGTGGAATATATTTGAAAAGTGTATGTTGGCGAGCCAAGAGTCCAGTTGGCGACTCACCGAAGAGGTCGGCGAGCTTGACTTGGACCGCCGTTGGACTTACAAAAATAGCAGGTGGGAGTCTGTAAAACTCAGTGGGCCTAGGGACGAATTGTTGACTCGCCCAACAGATCGCCGAGGACGATTTTGTTCGCCATTTGGACCTCCAAATTAACTGGATGTCCTGTAAAACTCGGTGAGGTAAGTCACCACTCGGCTAGGACGACTAATACAGCCGAATGGGCTACGAACTGAAATCTTTTAAAAGGCCAAATGGTTCAAATTTTCAAAATCTTTCATGTTCCCTCATTTTAGCCTCGTATAATCTCACCCACACTCTAACTTTTCTATAGTTTTTGCATTTTTTTCACTCTTCTCTCTTGATCTCGTGCTCAGATTTGGATTTCATTGCCACCTAACTTTTTAAATTCTTCATTCGGCAAAAAAATTGGTTTTCCAATCCCCAAACTCTTGATTTGTAGTTGAAAAAAAGTGCATTTGGTAATATTGTGTTGATATGTGCTGGGCCTGTTCTAAAACCATAGTTGATGTGTTAAATTTGCCCATCGTAGTTTCATAATTATGCTTCAATTATTGATTTCTCGAGTTTTGTGCTTCAAAATTAATCATAAATTGTTGGGTTGCGGTAAAATTTTGTTGGGTCAAGTTGGGTGAAGTCTGATTAACCCACAATTGTGCTAAATGAAGTACTTTGCCCAATGATGGTGTGTTTGACGTCATTCTTCAGGGCAAAAGTCGTTAAATGACCAATTTTGGCCAAACCGGGGGAAGTCTGAGTACGCTGGTGGCATGGGTCTTAGTATAATTGCATAAGTATGTGGTGTGATATTGAATTATGGGACTGCGGGTTTGAATTTGGGAAATGGGGTTGAAATTTGGTACGTTGGGCAATTCAGCGAGCTAGGTCGACCTCGCCAAACTGTTCGATGGTTCGCCAACGTCCCCCTTGATCGCCTTTAATTTTGTGTTTCGGCTAAGTTAGACTATGTAACTTTCGGTGGGAAGCCTGAGCTCACCAAATTCACTCAGTAACTCGCCGAAAGTCTATCTTGATCTCCCTTTCTGCGCCCCTAACCCCTAAAACACACTATAACTTTCGGCAAGATAGTCTGAGATCACATAGTGATGTCGGTGATTCGTCGAAAGGCCTTGCATATCGCCAACCTATCATTTGTCTGTGTATTTTTAAGACAGTCCTTTTGGCGAGCCAGATTTGGCTCGCCAAAGTGACTCGGCGACTCGCTGATTGGTTCGGCGAGTCTTTCTGCAACCTGTGTTCTGGATATTTTCTTGGATTTTTTCTAACTCTATTTAATGTGTTTTACAGATATGGCTAGATCAAAATTACCAGGACGAGACATGGCTCCCCGCAAGCGGTAGCTTCATCCAAGGCAAAAGCAACATAACTTTCTACCACATGTGGGAAGGGTAAAGGAAAGGGCAAGGCGCCCGCTGCTGAATCACCGAAGGTCAGCTCCGGCATTGAGGGAATTTACGCTACTCACCTCACCACCTCTAAGAGTGAGGGAGAGCACCAGTACCCTCAGGCTGACATTTCTGAGCCTGGGGATGATCAGCTGCTACTAGCTCAGAGAGATGAAATGCGTTGCAAGAGGTTAAATGATCCGTCCAGGATCTAGTTACCCTTGACCACTACTCCTCCTCATATTTCAGACCAAGCTGTAGTCCTAGCACCACCTGCACAGGGTTCTCCTCCCTGGTCTCTCAACAGACATAAGGTCGAGGGACTGAGGACTATTATTGAGGATAAGATATTGTCCACAGACGGTGTGATTGACAAATATCTAGAGATCTAGCTCACATTAAAGTCCCACAAGTTCCATATTTTCACTATACCCTATGTCCCTTACATTTCTAATTGGGTCTAACAATTTTACACTGCCTACGGAGCTCTAGCGCCATAAGAGAAGAGAAAGGCTGCTACATTCAAGCCAGTAGGTTATGTGGTTTTTCAGGGGGTAAGAAAGTGAAGTGTGACAATGATGACATCAATTCAGTTTTGAAGTGCACCAACAACAATGCAGATGACTACCAATACATGATAAAGACAAAATCCTTGGAGACTATGAAAACAACTGTTAACCCCACTTTTATTTGATGGTACTCCTAGGTGGATCGAGGCTGGAGTACCCATATAGAAGAAAGACTTAAATGTGGCAGCGAGGTACTGGTTTGGGTTTGTTAGCAACACAATCATGCCATCCCAAAATTAGTCTATCCTCAACCACACGAAGGAAGCCTATCTTGGTTGCATCATTGTTGGGACGAGTCTAAACTTGGGTATAATCGTTGGACAAGAGATGGCCATGAGGGCCAGACATCGCCAAATGTATCCCCCCTTTCCGGCATTGAATACCGAGATGTGTAGATGAGCCCAGGTGCCACGTGATTAGAAGAAGGACATAGAAGTGATTCCCACCTCCTTTAGTGACATCTGACACATTGAGGACGAGTACTTAAAGGATGAAGCTGAGAAGAAGAATCAGCCCCGGTTGATACATTCCCGACTATTGACATTGAGACACTACCTGCAGAGGCAGTATTGCCTAATCCAGCCACTAGGCATTCATGTATCTCTAGTATTGTCCCTTCTATCACTCCGAGTTCTTCTACCGCTCCCCTGCCACCCAGGTCTATTGTTAGTGCTGCTCCATCCCGACCTTTACTCACCCAGGCTGTGATACTACGGATGGGGCATCTATCCCATTTTACTGATGTGTGTGCCTCCATGCTAGCAGTCCCTAGGATCATTGAGAGTGCTCTCACCGCTGCTTTGACACCTCTTAGAGAGTCTATTGATTCCCTCGCAATAACGATAGAAGTCTGTGAGAGAGACCAGAGAGCCCCTCATGAGGTGACGACCCTAAAGGCCGCGATTGCTGAGTTGAGAAAGGATGTGGACTAGCTGAAGTCCACTGATATGTCGATGATTTTTGGGACCGTGGAGATCCCGGATGACTTGGACACCTATACTCCAGCCTATTCTGATATGCCTCCGGCTACCACCGGAGATGAGATTAGAACTGATGATGTAGCTACAGAGTCCGAGGCTGAGACTGATGAGGCAAAACTTGGTGTTCAGGAGGAGACCACTTATAAGGGCTTGACTGAGGTTGAGGAGGCTATGGTGCATTCAACCGTGAAGATTTCTTTGAGAGAAACTTCCATAGCAAGCTCTAGTGGAGCCAGTCTTGTTGTTACCCCGTTAACTGATGTCCAGGAACAGAGTGTTACACCAGGCATTGATGCCCCGACAGATGCATCGAATATGTAAACATGATCATTTTTTACCTCCCTTTCCGTTGCTTTTATGATATATATGTTTTTAGTTGCATTGGAAGACAACTGCTTTTCTTTTGTGGGTGGGGTGAGGTATATTGATACCTATCTCTTGTGATTACATCTTGTGTATTTATATGGTTTTGGTTTTAAACTGTCTTTTGATTTTATCTTGTGGATATTTGAGCTTGTAGCTCATTGTTTTTGAATGGAAATGGTTTCTGACCAATTTTGAAATTTTTTTGCGACCTCTTGTGTGTTTGATTGAAGATATTCTTCTGCTGATTTGATTATCAGTGATGATCAATACCGATGACTTAAATAGTACTCTTAATTGAACCAAATGAATATACGGCTACGATGAAGCCAAAGGAAGTTGCATAGATAACGTGTGGACTTTTTGCATCTTGTTGTGACTAGCCGGTTATCGAATGAGTCTCTTGTTATGAGCATTGCGCACTAGCGAAAGTATGGAGTCTCATTTGATATTGGTGCCAATGCCTTGTGTGATGAACTTTCTTTGAACCTTGTGTGATAACACCTAGAATTTTCCCCGTTTGTCTGGTTGACTAAGTGATGCAATCATTCAAAATGATCTTAGGCAACAATTTTGAAGAGTGAAACAACATGACAATATACTTATTTTGTGGCCAACTTTGTGAGGCGTGTGAACCTTGCTTGAAACCCCCTTGAGCCTTATCCTTTTCTTGGAAGAGAGTTGAGAAATTGTGATCCCTCTTTATCCATTCACCCACAACTCTCATGAAGTGTGAAAAATCCTTTTTTTAGCAATGGTCTTGAAAAAGATGGAACCCTTCCATATAAAAAAAAGAAAGAAAAATAAGAAAGCAAAAGAAAAAGAATGAAAAAGTTGTGAAAGTTGCAAAAGAAATGGGGTGTTCGATAGTCCATTGGAAGTTGAATAATGGGGTGAATTTTGAGCATGATTAAAATGTTGAAGAAAAGGAAGAAAGTGATGTTTAGACCACATTTCATGAGGGTAGCAGCCACTAAGCCTAAATGACCATACCTTTACACTCAGCCCCGTTACAAGCGTTGAAAAGACCTTTGTTAGCTTTAGTGAGCTGAAACGAGTGTTGACTGGAAAATAAGGGTAAACCTATGGGTGAAGTTATGCATGTGTTCATTCTTGTGTGTGTGAGAGTTGTATGTGATTTCTGAACTATAAATTGTTGAGAAATTATGTGTGAATTCAGAATCATCTTTGTTGTGAGGGCATTTGAGTACCTTTGTCGAGCTTGAACTTGCATTTGAAGCAAGTATTGTGAAATTGAGCATCTTCGATAATGGTGAGTCACAACTTAAATCTTTGAGTTCACAATTGATCCTTGCATGAGTAGTTGAGTCTTGTTGTGTGCATTCATGTTGAATCTTTTGTAGCACTGTTTGAGACATTCTTTTTGAACTGCTGAACTTGAATTTTACTAGAGGACAAACAAAATTTTAAGTTGGGGTGTTGATAAGTCCTGGATTTTGACTCATTTAGGGCTTTGTTTATATAAATTTAGTGTCCTCAAATGCTTAATTTGTGCCAATAATTGATGTTAAATCCTTGATTTTTGGGTATATGGATTGAGGAACAAAGCAAGGACACTACAGGTAAAAAGGAACAAAATAAGTTGAAGAAATGAAGAACGGCTAGCCTGAGGATCGCCAAGAGCACTCGGCGTGTTGCTGAGTGGCTTATCTGACCGCCTGAAGTTCCATCGTGCCAAGCCCCAAAAGGAAAGAACCAAATCGGCGATGAAAATGACCAGTCGACGGATCACCGAGCAGTTTCGCGAAGACAAAATAGATCTCCCAAAGTTACAGACCTTGAGAATGTCGAATGCCAATGCGAAAAGACGATGGAAGAGATCAAAGGGCGGCTCATCGAGTGGTTCGGCGAGCCCGACTTACTTCGCCGACTGGCCCTTCGTGGCTTATTTTTCGCAACTATAAATTAGATTTTGAACATTTTAGTTAGCATCTTGGAACTTATCTTGAATATTTCAGAATACTTAGAACTATTCTCTCTATAGGTTTTCCTTAGCTCTGAAGGATTGTAAAAATTGACTTTTGAGAAATTGGAAGTGGGTCTTTGAGATTCATCAAATTGGAGCACTGTAAGGACGAAATCACTCTTACCCAGTTGATGGATAACCAATTTGGTACCTGTTTTTACCGTTTTATAATGTCTAGCTAAAACTCCAAATTCTTGGGGTGTGATCATGTGATTATGGGCTGAATTAGTTTATAAGTATTGCTAATTCTTTGTTTAAATGCTATTTAAAAGTGATTTTAATCATTAATTTTTGTTTAATTTAAGAATTGTAATTGCAAAGGTAGTTCTATGTCTGTGTTCTTGGCTTGCTCGAGATACAGGTTTTAGCACTAAGGTTTTTGATTAATGGTTTGTGGATATTGGGTTTATCTGGGTTTAGCTCGAGAAAGTGAATCCTAAACCTAATTCGATACATTTAGCTTGAGAGAGTGAATGGATTGAGGTGTGGGCTGCTCTTAATTTGCATGCTTGTTGATGTTCGAAAGAAATCAGCTGATTCGGGGTAATTGTTCGAGTGAAAATTACTTCCCTTATAGTCTAGCCTACTCACTAATATCTGGCTATTTACTAATAGTTTCAATTACCCATATGCCTGTGTTTGACTATAATCTATCACATCCCAAGAATCCTTTTCATTATTATTAATTCATAGTGTTTGTGACTTTTTGTAGTTGATAATTTCAAACCAAAATCCCCCCATCTGACATTCGTGTCATCCCTTTCATTTGAAATGTCTTTTTCCGATAATATCTATTCCTACAGCTAGTTAGATCACATTTTTACTTCCTAATTTAATTTGAACACATATCGCTGATGAGTTTGAGATTTGGACTCATTTAGGGCTTTATTTAAATAGATTTAGTTTCCTCTAATGCTTTTTTTGTGCCAACAACTAATGTAAAACCATTGATGTTAAGATATATGGATTGAGAAACAAAGCTACGACATAAATGGGAAATAAAGACAACACGAGGAAGAAAGAGAAGGGAAAGACAAGCCTGATGATCGCCGACGTCACTCGGCGACTTGCCAAGTTTCCATCCTACCGCCTAAAGTTACAGAATGCTGAGGCTGAATTAGGGGTAACTTTAGCAAGTATCAGTTCCACTCGGCGTTTCAACGATCGCTTCGGTGATGAATAACCAAGTCGCCAAAATTACTGATGGAGATCCAGATAAGTGTCAATGGGCGAGTGGAAAGGAAAAAGGGCGCATCGAGGAATCGCTCGACGATCCCGATCTGACTCGCCTAAAATTACAGTGGCTGGACTAACAGTAGTTGAAAAATGAAAGCGAGATCAAAGAAAATCGGCAAGTCGCCGAATGGTTGGCGAAGCCTGACTTACCTCGTCGATTGGTCCCTAACAACTTCACATCAGACTTGCATTAATTGATTTTTGGAAAAGAGAGAAGGCATTCAGAAACTTGAGGAACATAAGATTGAGAGTGAAAACACTATCATTGTGGATTTCAGGTGATTTTAACTTCCAAACTTCATTTACCCAGCTATGATTTGCTAAAACCCCAACCTTGGGGTTTTGACGATGCGACCAATTGCTGAGTTTTCCTAAGTGGGTGTCATTGATTTGTGAATAATGGTGTTAATTTGAAGTTGTTCTGAATTATAGCTACATTTTAAGGTCCTCTTGCATGATTAGTGTAACAATTTCAATGTTTTGTGCTTGCTCGAGAGAGAAGTACAAAGCCAAAGTAGCAAATTTAGCATCCTTAGTAGTGGGTCACCATGATTTCAGCTTGAGAAAGTGAAACATCGAATCTATCCTTTGTATCTAGCTAGAGGAAGTAGATTTGATGAGGATGAGAGCTGGGCATCTTCCATCTAGTGTTGAAGCTTGAGAGAATTCGACAAAGATAAGGTAATTGTTCAAGAAAAAATTGCTTTACATATAGTCCGACCTACCCACAATAATTTATCCTATTGTGAGCATCAATGTTCATCCACTAAGTTGAATTCAATAATAGGTTGGTCAATTCCACAAGTGTTACCTCATTATTTGATCGTTTCATGTTAAGTGTTGAATTGGATTGATAATTATAACCTGAAATTTGAAGCTTAAACCAAAAAGGTGCAGTAAGTGTTCAGTTGAAGAGATTGTTGTCATACTTCTATAATTCATTTCGAAGGAAAAACTACTCTATGTGGGATCGACCCCAACTCATTTAGTTGGGTTATATATTGACTAGCGATCGTTGACACTTAGAACTGGATGAAGTTTCTTTGAAACGGTAATCAAAATTTTGTTGCTGCCGGGGAGTAGCGTTACTTAGAATTCTTTGATCGAAGATATGATTTGTGAACTGGCTGGCTGCAGTTGAATTGACTTAGTCTGCATTGTGTAGTGTTGGTTGGACTACATAGAAGTAAAAATGAGTGAGGAAGAGGTGAATGGTAGTCAAGCAGGTCATCGGGACGTTATGGATTATGGCAATAGTGTTTACAACCCATCCAACCCATCTCATTCAGGTGAAATGGGTGCAATTTGCATACCAGAAGCTGATGGGAATGCAATATTTGAGGTCACTAGCACATCTCTTCATCTCCTCCAAATGCGAGGACTCTATTGAGGGCTAGCACACGAAGACCCGAATGAGCGTGTAAGAAGTTTTACAGAGGTGTGCAGCCCATTGTCATTCAAGAATGTGTCACAAGAGTCAATCCTGCTTCGGTTATTTCCACTATCTTTGATAGGGGATGCTAGCAAGTGGTTGGCCGAGTTAACAAACAATTCCATCACATCATGGGAAGAGTTGATTATAGCATTCAATACAAGATTCTTTCCCCCCATCAAGGATGATGAAGCTTAGAGACGACATTCAAGGTTTCAAGCAATGGGAGGGTGAACCTATCCATGAAACATGGGTGAGGTTTAAGAAACTCTTACTTAAATTCCCAACTCACGGGCTACCAAATGATTTACTACAATATTTTTACCGGAGTCTTGATTCGGTTAATAAAGGGGTGGCTGATCAATTGGTACGAAGGGAAATAATGTTGCAATCATTTAAGGTGGCTTCATTTCTTCTTGATGACATGACTAAAATAAATCAAGCGTGGTATAACCAAGAGGATCAAGACTCCCTTTTTTATTTTAGAATGACATAAGAACAACTTGATAAGGAAAGAGAGAGGGATGAAAACATCAAGAAGATGTTGACCCAAATGGAACTATTATAACAGCATATGATGGAGAATGTGGAAATTCCGAAGGGGACAAGTGGCATGTTTAGAGTTGAGGAGGGTTCTTCCTTCGATTATTCAAAGCCGGGGGAGAATCATGGTTGGAACTCCGAAAGATATAAGGAGGGTTTCTACCCACACTATTTACAACGGGGCGAGGATCAAGGTTGGAACTGTCACAAGAGGGAAGAGCAAAAAAGATACTATCAATATTGGGCCTAGCAAAGTGACTATTGGAAAAGGGAGGAGGACCATGAAGATGACCACTTACTCAAGTGAGAGCCCAAAATCGAGAGGGAGTGCAAGTAGTCCACGGGTGAATGATTTTCTGTTAGCATTCTTGATAAAGTCGAACGTTCGGATGACTTGTTAGAAGGGATAAAAGCCAACTTTTAATCATTGAACAATAAAGTGAACTCTCCCATAGATGCAATCAAGATACTTGAAGGTCAGTTGAGTTCACTTTCAGCGCAATTGAAAGCAAAAATGATAATGAAAGATAAAGATAGAGAGCTGGTTGTGGTTACTCGAAGTGGAAAGGTAGCAATAGGCGATGTGACAGGAAATGAAGAAGCTCAAATGCATGAAGAAGACAAACGGATGGAGGAAGAAAAGGCACCTATCCATCAAAGAATTGCCAAAGGACCGCAAAAGGACATGGAGAAACACAATCAAAGACCAAAAGTTATACAACCTTTACCAAAAATATCCCCTCCATTTCCTGAACGTCTAAAAAAGAAGAATGAGGATGAAAAGCTCAAGAAGGTTTTATCGGTGTTCAAGACATTATCAATTAATGAGGCTCTACCAATCCTTGATCGTCGTCCAGTTTGGAATTTCAGTACAACCTGCAACAATGAATTTCTAAGATCAAGTTGTCAACACTTGCTTTTTAACTTCAAAAAGTTAGAAAAATCAAATAATTACGAATTCTAAAGGTCCCAGCAGCAACGCCAAAGATTGCGTCCAAATTGCACATGCAAGTGTACGTGGTCGTTCAAGTTTTAAAGTGGCTCTTATAAAGAGCTGGGTATCGTACCCATAGAGACTTACGATTAGAAAACTGGATTTTTCTAATACTTTCAGCTAGCACAAGTGTTATCAAGATTTCAAGAGTGAGTTGTTTTATAAACTTATAGTTACACAAAATTAAACAAGCGTGCTTCAATTTCAAGGGTTTCAAACAATGATTGAGTAAAGTCCAGTGCTGCAACTCTTATCAGAATTCATGCAATTATATTGTTTAAGTGGGTCTTAATCAATTATCAAATCAATGATCACAAGGTTAAATGTATGATTATGGTGTACCGACCTTTAATCGCCTACGATAAATGACAACCTAACTACATCGTTGAGCGGGGATAGGCTGGACCAAGTACCGAGCATTATGATTTCTTCCTCTATTGTGACCAAGAATGGTTTCTAGGTGTATCCCTATCCAAGATACACATTAACCCTAATTATTAAGAGAAAATTATGCTCCTTATTCCCCACGTTCTATCTTCTTATTCCTCTCCCGAGTTCAATTCAGACTATATATTTATTTCAATGGTGATCACGAAATACGAAAAACAAGAACATAAGAAATATTCATATGATAATCATTATTAACCCAATAAAAGTTTAATAGATTACAATCATATTGTAGCCACAACCCTAGAATTAGGGTATTTAGCTACTCATAACAATAGATTCGAGCAACCAATGTTTAATAAGCATAAAGAGATCAAAAGTAAAGGAGTTTAGGAAAGAACCATAAGAAATGACAAAATAGCTCTCCAAGTCGTCGTTCTTCAAACCCCAGAATTTTATTTTTTAATAACATAAAATATTAACCTATTTATACTAAAGTCGAAATGGCCAAATCTGTCAACCAGGAGCACAACGCGGAGGCATGTCTGTGATTCGAGAGAAACAAATCTTCTCTGCGACGCGTCTGCTACACGGATTGTTCTGCATCAATTTGACTTTCGCGACCAAATTGAAAAATCCCTCTCTGTGACACGGAGAGGACTTAGAATGCTTTGCCTGGAAATTATTTCTCGAGCCAAAATGCAATTCCTCTCTGCGACGCGGAGAAGAAACAAATATGCCTTGGAATTTATTTCTTCCTTGCTTCTTTTCGACTCGAATCTTTTGTGTTCCCCATTGTCCATTTTCGTGCTCCTTTTTCCAATTAAGCTTACCTACAAAACTAACCATGTGGGTTAGCTCATAAACAACCAAAAAACTCAATAAGACTATAAACAAACACACATTGAATTCAAATTTAGATTAAATACGGCCATTATTAGATTTCTAGACATATAAATATGACAAAGATTAAGTATGCCTTGTCACATCTAGGGGGTTACTCCTTGGTTGTGACAAACTTGGTAGTCACAACACAAGGTTTAGAATGATTCTAGAATGATGTCTCATAAGTCACATCTAGTAGAGTCTTGTTCATAGTGTGAAGCGCACCACATTTATGAATGAGAGGCTATAAGATGTTTAAGAAATTTCACTTTTTTCATTATTCTTTAGTCTTGTGATAGAGTTTAACTCTAGAAGGTCCTTCTTCTAATCGTTAACCGGTGGTCTACAAGACATGACTACTCAAGGAGCTTTCACCAGTGGATTTGAAGGAGACAATCTTGATCAAGGAGATCCTCCTCAAGATCCACAAGTTTCGATTGACTTAATGACTATTTAGAAGATTAGATATGGATTTCAATTATTGACTCAAGCTGGAATAGAAACTCCAAAATTTTATGGGTCAAAGATGGAGGAAGATCCTCAAGAGTTTATAGATGAGGTCTCTAAGGTGTTGGACTATGTAGGAGTGACTCCGGTAGAGAAGGCGTAATTGGCCGCTTACCAATTGAAAGATGTTGCTCAAATGTGGTTTAGTCAATGGAAGAAAGCAAGGCCGGTAGAAGCTGGACCTATGGAATGGGTTTCTTGATAGGTTTTGTCCTTTAGAGATGAGAAAAGCTAAGATACTTGCATTTATTAACCTTCGGCAAGGTAGGATAAGTGTTGAGGAATATGCTTGGATGTTCACTAGGTTTTCAAGATATGATCCACCTATATTAGCGGACCCTAGGTCAATAATGAGTAAGTTTGTGTCAGGCAATACCGACTTGATAGCAAAAAAATGTTGTATCGTTATGCTTGAGAATGATATGAACATTCATTGTCTTGTGATTCGTGCTCAAGGGATTCAAAAAGAGAAACTTGAAGAGGGGTATAGAGAAACAAAAAGGTATAGGATTGATGAGAGTAATTCTTCTCTTGAAAGGTCTTCTAGACAAGATCCTCCTAGGTTTTCCCCAAAATTTACTGAAGAAAGGGTGTCTAACCCTAAATGTCAAGGCAAGAATATAAGACCCATATTTCCTACTTGTGCTAGATGTGGCAAAAGACATAAGGGTAAATTTTTGGCCGTTATGGAGGGTTGTTTTGGTTGTGGTGGAAGTGGTCACAAAATGAGAGATTGCCCGGTACTTACCGCTAGGGGAGGAGAAAGAAAGAAATTAGGTCCTATGGTCTCCAAGCTAGAGGTGAACAAGAGACTGCTCTGACTGTTGCTCTTGGTATGTGTTTTACTCTTATTTGGATTCTGTTGTTGCTTGTCTTTTGTGACTTGATAGACTTGATATGTTAGACCTTGATGTTATCATTGGAAAGGATTGGTGGCAATTGTTAGACATCTATTGATTTTAGAACATGGTAAGGTTATTATGAGTTTTTGGTGATGCTTTGGGATTGTTTGAAGGAAGTAGTACTTGAGGTTTTAGTAGGGGGATTTCTCCCAAGGAAGAGATGGTGTGCTTAGATAGAAAGATTGTTGAGAATCCTGATATCCACATCTCTTTCTTCTATTCCTATTCTAGCTTGAGACAAAGAGTTATTCTTGGCTTGGCTTATGTTTTGGAGTCATGTGTGTTTTAGAAATTTTCATTATATCCTTATGTTATGCATGTTCTTGAGAATTCCATGATTTGTAAGAAAATGAGATTTTATGATTTAGTTTCCTCATGTTGTTGTGCATTTAGTATGAGTTGCCTATATGATTCATGAGATTAATTGTCAAACATGCTTTAATATGCTTTTGAGAGTTATTGCATAATTTAATTCATGTTATTGAGTTGAACATGCTTTGAGTTGGAAAAGGTAGTTCCTCCTATGAATATGTGAAATGTTGAACTTTTCATGCATAACGGGTTGTTAGATATAGTTCCTACTTCCTTGTGTTGCATTGAGTATGTTGAGATGGAGTTGATGTTTCCTCCTTTGAATTGTGCATTATTTTGATGTTTCATGCATGATGGGTTGCTAGTCTTGAGTCTTTAATTATGTAAGGTGTCTAGATTGACATTCGAGGATGAATGTTCCCAAGGGGGATATAATGTAACACCCAGAAACTAGTAGGCTTAATTAGAGCTTTTCGTAAGTGTTAGAGTCGTAAAATTTGCTTCTCGTACTTAGAATGAAGGGTTTAGGGGTTAACCATCAAGGTACGACTCCCCAAGGACCATCCAAGTGTCCATGAGGAGGACCCTAGAATTACCCTCAAACCTGCCAACAAAAGTGACCCATTGAGGGACCTACACCCCATATGGTGGTCCACACTCCGTGGGAGACGATCGTAGGTCAAGAGGCCAAGGTGAGGAGTTACAGTAACTCAACTGACGGTTCACCAGCACGGGCCATGGGTCCAACCATGATCCATCAGTGAGGGTCGTGGGTGGTCACCTGGAAACTTTCTCTTGTCGGTTAAGGATAGGGGTGTTTTAGTAATTTCCTTTTTAATCAGTATTAAGTGAAGTCATTTTGTATAGTTTTGATTCACCTATATAAGTCTTTTTAAGTCATTAACCAGCCCATTCACCTCATAAATGCCAAAATCCAACATCAATAACCAATTTTTCCCCAAAATCCTCTCTCTAGAAATTTGAGGAAGAAGAAGAAGAAAGGTAAAGCTAGGGTTGAAGAATAAAGCTTTTCTACTCAAATTCATGGGAATTCTTCAATAAGGTATGATAGCTCTTCATCCATGGGTAGCTTTCACCCATGGATGCCCTTTAAAACCCCCAATTTCAAAGCTAGAAAACCCAAAAGTTAGGGTTTGAGTTCAATTTCATAGATTCCTTTCAAATTCATTTTTAAAGGTATAATTATGTTTTTATGGATATATTGATGATTTTACATGATTTTAAGTTGAATTCCTCAAGAATCTATGAATTACCGTAATTTTTAAAAATGGATCTTAAAGTGTGGGTATTGATTGATGCAAGTAGAATGTTATAGAATTATGAATATAACAAATTAATTAGTTGAATTATGTTATTATCCATGTCTAATGTATTAATTGTAGGTGTGTTGATGAATCATGATTTATGGTCCTTGAAGGGCAATTTATGACAATTATGCATGATTATCATATTATGTATATGCTTTATGAACACTTTGAGAGTAATGAGATTATGACTATGATGTAATTGTTGTGTTGTTGAAAGGCTATTCTCACACACACACCCTTATGAATAAAGTATGAATGAAGTTTCTATGATTATGCTAATGATGATGTGTTGATTGAAAAGTTGTTCTCAATTATACACTTGTGAATGAAGATGACAGGTTGTGGAAGGTTTTCTCACAATATGGATATTCTTATGTTGAAAGAAATAAGAGAAAACTCTAATTCTACAACTTGAGGATCATAACTCTTTGGGAACTCCTCAAATTTCCTGTTAGATTCAAATTTATAGTTGCTTGCGTTTGGGCCTGAAAGTCCCCTCGATGGAATAAGTTGCACCACGCTGAGTGGTTTGGCGATCCATATTTTACTCCCTTCAATAGCCATTTTGCATTTGTCCTCAGCATCTCAGGTTTTGTAACTTTAGGTGATCCAATTTGTTGTCGCGTAACCGATTAGCGATTCGCCGACTGCCCATTTCTATCGCCAAGTTGATTTTTCCCCATGGTTGGCACGCTATAACTTTGGGTGAGATAAAGCGCCACTCGACGGTGCACCAAGTGGTCTTGGAGATCACGAGGATTGCTTTTCTTCACTTCTTCAGGTTTTTAGTTCCTTTGTGTCCAGTAATGTTCTTGCGTTGTTCCTTAGCCTCCATAGCTGCAAATCAACACTTTAACATCATTTTAGAGCATAAAATAGGCATTTGAGGATACTTATATTATCAAAACAAAGCCCTAAATTAGTTGAAATCTTGGACTCATCACTTTATGAGCGGGCTCTCCATTAATTCTTTCGAAATTCGAAATGTCTTTCCTAAATTTCAATACTTTAGATAGAGGAAAGAACCTCTTAAGGAAAGCTTCAATCAATTCTCCCCATGAGGTGATAGACTTCTTTGGCAACTCAATCAACCATGTACTTTCCTCCCCCATTAGAGAAAAGTGAAATAGCTTCAACCACATTGACTCTTGGGAAATACCCTCAGCCAAAATTTTTTTTACAAACACTCACAAACCTGCAGATATGCTCATTAGGATTTTTGTGTTTGAGACTCGCAAATAGTCCTCCTGCTTTGATAAGCTGCAACATGGACTTGGTTACGAAAAATGTGGTATCCTTGTGTACCGGTGGTAAAAAAATTGCTCTAACTTCATTAGTATGTTGCAAGATCACCACCTCTTATTTCTAACATTATTGTCTTGCCCATGGCGAGTAGAGGTGTCACCATTCTGCATATTCATTGTATCACCTACCAAATACATAAAAAGAGAGCCAAGCGTAAGGTTTTCAACTGCAAAACACATAAGCAGGCAAATTAATTCTAAAATTTAATTCCTCACTACCATTCCCCGGAAATGACTCCATTTTTTATAACACTCAAATCACTCTAAAAAATTAAAAGAGTGAGCAGTTGCCATTGATAAAATTATACAACTATGAGTCGGGGTCGAATCACATAAGAAATGGTGCAAGGTTAAGGATTCAATTAGTGACCTAAGTTTCAACTAATCTCAATGTTGTAAATATGACCAACGGGTGGATGATTCCACCAAAATTAACAACACAAATTCAGACACACAATTATCAATATTAGAGCAAACAAAAGTTCACGAAATTAATTAACTCTAGGGGTGTAAAGATTGAACATTGATATCACTAGTGGTAGTATTGAATTGCTCAATACAACTAAATAATCATAGATATGCTAGGTCATCTTTGATTATGTTAATCTTCTTTCGATATCATAACACAATTTCATGAAATCTCTTTACGGTCAAATTCATGCAATTTTTTTATCTTAGCCCACTACCTTGGATATACAATGAAGCATAACTGAAATGCAACCATCAAATTGATGTATATTTCAAGCACCAATGGGAGATCGAAGCTAAAATCAGGTTGGCCACCTTAATTCGTGAATTAATTACATGGTAACATTTCAAATCCATCATTAACAACTATAAAATAGAGTAATTTAGTGTACCCACTAAGTAAAATAACACCCAACCCCATAATGATACCCCAATAAATTGGGGTTTTAGCCACAAATCAAAAAAAGGAAAAAAAAATTATATTAGCTATGGGTAACATGAATTTAAGTAATTACAAGCAAACCAACTTTGAATTCAACCTCAATTTATAAAATTCAAGATTATAAATTCAAAAACCACACGAGATTGGAGTGTTTTCACTCAATAAAAAATGTTTATCTCTCTAGAATATTTAGAATATCCTCACGAATTTCCAACTCCCATTTTCTCTGTCCTTTGGGCTATTTAGAGTTTCCCAAATTTGGCACAAAAATAAAATGCGCTTCTCTCTCAGCGGCGTTAGTTGGGCTCGCCCATATCATTCGGTGAGTCATCAACCATGCTTTAGCTCACCTTTTTCTTGCTCCAAGCTTCAGATATTCGACCATCCTTTGGTGGCCCCGTTTAAGAATGGTTTTCTAGCTTGAGGAATTGTAGATCATCACCTTTTTTCATCCGTTAAACTTCTATTTTATCATCCGCCACTGTAAAATTTAGTGATGTTCACCTTGTTTGCCTTTTTCATTCGACGCATTGCCGTTTCTCCATGACTTCACCAATTATTCTTGAGAATGAAACCTAGTGTATTGTCAATTTGGGTGATATTATGCTCGTTAGGTGATTTACCTTTCTTATTTGGCGATCATCAGAGTGTAGTTTTACACTTCTTACATTTTTGGTCATTCTTTCAAACATTCATTCATACCTTGTCTTTTAGACTTCATAGCTGGAAATCATCACGATATCATTAAAATATGACAAAAATAGATATTGAGGACACTAATTATTAATATAAATTAGAAAATCTACCACTCATCAATTTACTTGAGGACAAGCAAAAGTTTAAGTTGGGGGTGCTGATGAGTTGTAGATTTCCATTCATTTGAGGCCTTTTTAGTTCAATAATTACTGTCCTTAATGCCTATATATATCCTATTGTGATGATATTTTTATGTTTTACAACAATGAAGGATAAAGGACAAAGCAAGGATGAATGCTTAAAAGAGAGACCAAAAGTATTGAAAGGAGTATAAACTTTCAATTGGTGGTCGCCTAACCAAAAGGGTGGATACCCTAATAGGCCAGACCTTACCATATGTCACAGTGTTCACAATTGAGAATATTCAAGCCAGATCGGCAAATTGACATTGAAATGGTGATTCACGAAAGTAATTGGGTGAGTTAGAAGTTCCATCTTCGAAGCTCACAGATCTCCAAGTTAAAATGAAAGCTCAATGGGAAACATGGTAGTAAGCATCGATCTGTTGAATGTGAAAGGTTGACTTGTTCATGTTCGCCAATTGACGTTATAATACTTGAAACGTATAGCAAAAAAAAGGGTGAGCTAAAGAGCAAATGGCGATCCACAGAACGTGTTAGGCGAGCACGACTAATGTGGCCGAACTAGCCACAAATGGAATTTTGGACCAATTTTTGGAAAATTATAAATAATCCAAATGAGAGAGAAAATAGATCATATTTTGGAGGAGCTTTTAAAGAACAATTTAGATAAGATCTTTTGTTTGAGATTTTAATTAGTCCTCTACCTTTTGATAAATATTCTTAGTTCTTGGTATTTTTGAACAACCTTGTAATTGACATAATGTTAGTGGTGTTGAAGATTATTACTTAATTTTAACTCTGTAATGGAAGAAAACATAATGGGTATACTTTATTTTCCTTTTATGATGCTTGTCTAGAACCCCAATTCTAGGTGTGTGATTATAGCTGTGATGTTGATTTAAGTTAATGGGTCCTGTGTCTTGCTCTATTTTATTATTGTTCATCCATGGATTGGAGTTATTTAGGATTAAATTAATTTATGGGTTAATGTTGAAAACTTAATCCTAGTCTAGATCTTCGATTGATGCTAAAAAAGATATAATTAAAGTGGGTATATAACTCGATGCATACAATTTAGATTTTATATGTATAGTTTTCTTGAAAGAGAAATCCTGGTTCAATTCTTGTTCCAAATCAGCTTAAAAGAGAGATTCTAGTAAGGTATTGGGTTGATTTATGATTCACATAGATGTGAGCAAAATGAGATTCTATGATATGATGCTTTGAGATCGAAAGAACATTAATGTCATTGAAGATTATCCAACCTATCCATGATTGTTTAGCACTATTGAGCAAGCACATGTACCTCTATTTGACATCAATACCAATCCCCACAACCTTAGGTTGTCTCTTACTTGTTTGAATCCCGAATTTTAGTTTAATTGTGATAATTGATACCAAAACCTTTTTTGTAAATTTGGTGGAATCATCCACCTACTTGTTCTAGTTACTACAATGAATTGGTTTGCATTCTCAATTTCCTAATTGAATTCCTTGAATTATATCACTTATTTTGGTATTCAACCAAACTAGATTTTTGGGTATTTTTATTCGTAATGACCGCTTATTCTTCTAATTGCTTTTGAGAATAATTTTAGTTTTACCATCGAACCTTTTCCATCACATCATGAACTAAATTCAACCCTATCAAAGTGACCTCACAAACATCAGGCCAACCAATAGGATACCTACATATCCTACCACAAAGAGCTTCAAACAGAGTCATTTGAATACTCGAGTGGTAAGTGTTATGAAAAGCATACTCAATCCAAGGTAAATCATCATCCCAATTACATTTAAAGTTAGTCACACAAGCTCTACACATATCTTCCAAAGTTTAAATAGTCCATTCGGCTTGCCCATCCGTCCGAGGATTAAAATCTATACTAAGCTTCACTTTAGTATCAAGACCCTTTTGAAATAATCTCAAAATGTCAGAAGTGAATTGAGTACATCTGTCTAAAATGATGGATAAAGACACTCCATGGAAATTTAGTATCTCCCGAATATAGAGCCTATCATAGTCCTTGGCTTAAAATGAGGTTTTCACGAGAACAAAATGAATTGACTTAGTCAGTCGATCTACAATAACCCTAATAAAATCATGTTGTCGACGAGCACGAGGTAACCCCATAATAAAGCACATATTAAAATCTTCCCACTTTAAATAGGAATGTTGATTTCTTGAGCCAACCCTTCCAGCTTCTGATGCTCAATTTTCACTTGGTGGCAATTTGGACACTTAGCCACAAATTTATAAATAGTCTTATTCATCCCATTCCACCAATAGACCTTATGTAGATCATGATAAGTCTTGATGGATCCCGAGTGAATAGAATAATAAAAAACATGAGCTTCTGATAAAATCTGTTGCCTTAAATAATCAACATCCTGAACACATAAATGACCTTGGTAAAGAAGCACCCCATCTCCCCCTTGGGATAAAGCCTTAGTAGAATTTTCCAAAACTTTTTTTGCAACTCAATCAAAGTTGGGTTGTTATCCATCTTTGCCTTAACATCTGACATAAGTAATGATTTTGAACAATTTTGCACAATGATACTACCATCATCAGAATGTACAAAGCAAACACCCAAATGAGCTAGTCTATGAATATCACAAACCAACTCTTTCTTATCTTCTTCAATGTGAGAAACACTATTCATAGACAATTAACTAAGAGCAACGTCAACCATATTTGCCTTACCTACAAGAAAGCTCATATCCTAGTCTTTCAACAATTAAAACCATCTCTCTCAAAAAAGATTCAAATCCTTTTGCTTAAGGACATATTGAAAACTTTTATAATCAGTGAACACGTCCACATGAACACCATAAAGACAGTGTTTCCATATCTTCAAAGAAAACCTTACCTCCACCAACTTCAAATCAATAGTAGAGTCATATTCTTATGAACCTTTAGTTTCCTAGAAGCATAATATATAACCTTACCATGTTGCATAAAGAAAACCACGACCAACCCCTGAGGTATTACAATATAAAACAAAACCATTTGATTCTTCTCGTAAGGCCAAAACTGAGGTTGAAGTGAGTCGAGTCTTCAAATCTTGGAAACTTTTCTCACAAGCTTCTGACCATTGAAATAGTATAATTTTTTCTGAGTAATAGTACTCAAAGGCGAAGAAATAGAAGAAAATTCCTCTACAAACTTTTGATAGTAATTGTCAAAACTTATAAAACACTTAATATCTAAAGGGAAAAGACGTTTGGGAAAGTTCTTAACTTCAACAATTTTTTTAGAATCAACCTGAATACCTTCACCGGAAATAATTTGGCCAAGAAATGCAACTGACCTCAACCAAAACTCACACTTATTGAACTTAAAAAACAACAACGATCCTTGAAAACTTGCGAGACAATCATTAGATGATTTGCATGCTCATCCTCACACTGAGAATATATCAATATATCATCAGTAAACATGATCATGAACATATCAAGGTATTTCTGGAACACTCTATTCATCAAATACATAAAATCAGCATGAGCATTTGTTAGTCGATATATCATAAGTATAAATTCATATTCACCATCGAGTGTTGAAGGATGTCTTATGAATGTCACATTAACTTACTCTCTACTGATGATAACCTGATCAAAGGTCAATCTTTAAGAAGAAACTAGTACCCAAAAGCTGATCTAACAAGTCATAGATCATAGGAAGGTGATACTTATTCTTGATGGTGACCTTGTTCAATTGTTGATAATGAATAGATAGACTAAGAGAACCATCTTTCTTTTCAAAAAACAACATGGTAGCACCTGATTGAATAATACTCAGCCTAATGAAATCCTTATCCAAAAAGTCCTTTAACTGATGTGTTAACTCCTTCGGTTCTTCCAAGGCCATTATATGAAGAGTAATAGAGACATGCTACATATCTAGAAGAAGGCAAATTCCAAAGTCTATCTTTGGGAGGAACACTAGGAATATCATCAGGAAACACCCTGAAACTCATTAACAACTGGATGGACTCAAGAGTAGAGGTTACAAAATCCATATCCATAACCCGTACTAGATGATAAATAAAACCCTTAGAAATAAACTTTGTAGCTTTAAGTCATGAGATAAACCAACTTCTAGGAGCGAAATTACTACCTTTCTACTCTAAGAGTGGTTCATTCAGAAGCTAAAACTTAACCACTTGGGTTGTATCGTCAATAAAGGCATAACAATCATAAAGACAAACCATTCAAAGAATGACTTAAAAATCAATTATGTCTAACTCTACCAGATCAACTAAGGTGACTTTATGAAATACTAAAACCAGGTAACTTCTATAGATACTTATAGCAACAATAAAATTACCCACACGAGTACAAACATAGAAAGGTTCTAGAAGGATTTTAGAATTGACATCAAACTTCATAGCAACATATTGCATCAGAAAACAAAAAATAGCACCTAAATCAAGCAACAAATAAACATCAAACTGAAAGACTCGTAACATACAAGTGATGATATATGGGGAACCCTCCTAATTATGATGAGTCGGAAGAGCATAAAACATGTTATGATGTTGACCTCAAGAACTAGATGAAGTACCCTGCTGAGTTGAGCAAACTTAAGAAGCACTAGGATGATTTTAATGAGCATCCTTACTATTAATAGCAAGGGAATGGAAATTTCTTATGTGACCAACCATACAACAACCATAACATCCATCGGTGCAAGCTAAGTATTTCCCCGGATGACTCTTGACACAGTTTTAGCAAATAGGGAATGTCTGACCACTAGAAGAACTTAGTTAAGGCTTAGGGTTAGACACACTATCCTTATTGAACCTCTGAACTGGAGAAATAGATGTAGTTGAACTGAGAACGATGACCACAAAACCTCTGATGAGAGTAGTCACCACTATTAGTCTGTGCCCTCTTAGTCTCCCTAGAACTCCTCTTAAGCTTCTCTTTCTCGATCTATTGAGTGTGAGTCATCGATCGAGAAATGTCCATATCCTTCATCAAAATGACGGTTGACACTCCTTCACAACCATTTTTGAGACACTAGAAAAAAACATACTCGTTCAAGCTCTAGAATCAGCAAACATTGTCAGAGCATACTTGAACAATTGACTGAACTTCAAAGTGTATTCCTTCACACTCATATGACCTTACCTTATGTTATGAAATCTTGAACCTTATCCTGTCTCTTCTCAAGAGGGAATAATTGATTAAGGAAAGCGCCATTGAACTTGTTCCAATCCAACTAACCCACATCAATATCTTTTTTTTTTACTTTCATTGGTTAAACCACACATGAGAAACCCCTTTCAATTGGTAAAAAACTAATTCTTCCTTTTAAACCAATGACATATTCATGATGTCCACAATCTTTTGAATTCCCTTGATAATCTCTTTTGGATATTCATTCACTTTCGAACCATGGAATACCAGATGATTATACTTGTGATGTTTTGAATTCTAGTCACTGCCATACCAAAAATTGGGTTCAGGGGAGCTATAACCTCATAGTTAGCTTTCACTGTTATGTCATGGGCTAACACATGGAGAGTAGCTCTAAATTCTGCATGTGAGACTTGCTCGGCCAAAGAATCGACCAGAGCTTGTGGAACTTCAGGTTCCACTCTATCACATGACTTAAGAGTAATGATAAAAGTTAAGTTTCTTAAACGTCTCATGACCTCCTATTAATAAATGTGGCACACTTTAAAACCATGAATAACACTCTACAAAATGCATCTTGTTAGACACCCTAAGACAGTTGAACCTGATTCTTTAAAAGCTATGTTTTTCATGACCTGAGACTACCCCCTAGATGTGACATGGTGAATAGATTCATGAAATATTATAAAAAAAAACACAAGGCATAATCCGACACTAACATAAAACCATAACTGAAAGAATCATGGAATTAGAATACAAGTATCAAAAGCTCAACTCAATATGATACCAAAATTCTATGCATTCAATTTCATAAAAACATGTTTGATACTTTATCTAAAAGTATAGTTGATTCATACATTATTCAAAAATATGATCAAATCTTACATAATAAGATCAATAAAGATAAATAAAAATCTATTCAACGGAACCCACCAGAAAATATTTAAACTCTAGAATTTGGGTAAGAAGCATAAATGGAGAGTTAAGGGGGTGGGGGTGGGGTTAGATTCAATGGGTGTAGAGGAACCCGTTAATGAATTTTCCATATACCTTGGTGAAATCCTAATTTAGAATCTGGAAAGGAGACTTCAACTTGAAGAAACCCTTGAATCACCTTAGGGGAAACTTGTAAAAGAATACTTTAGAGACCTTTTGGGTTTTGAGAGTGAATATGGTGGTTAGGGTCTTAGGAGAATGAGTTATAGTCTTAAAAATAGGCTTAAATTTATGTAGTATAGAAATTAAAAGAGTATGACAAGACCTAAATATCCTTGGGTAAAAACTGTCCAATCACCCTTACGACACCTTGCACAGATTGTGAAACCTTCTACGGTTCGTGGACTCATACATAGAAACGAGGGGATAAAATCTTAACTTCTAAAGCTAGCTTCCACAACCTCTTTCCACAGGCTGTCAAACCATCGACTGTCCATGGAGTCTCCTATGAAATATCTCTTAGCAAACTACCTGAGGCCTTAGTGGTATGGTCTACGAAAACTTCCACGTTACTAAGATCCAACAGCGATCTGCGCTATCCTATTAAGAACCACTTACCAAAACTTTCAAAACTTAATTTCTCTGCTGGGTGGTCCATAGACAAGTCATAGGTCCGTGGAGCCTTTCACAACCCATAGATCCTTTTGTGATCCCTGAATTAACACTTGCCAAACTCAAGCCGCCATCCACGTGTGTCTTCTATGGAACGTGGATGGCCTTATGCAACCCATAAAGCTGCAACTTTTGCACCAAATCCGATGCTTCCCATTTTTACCAATATTTACTATTTTTGTGGTGTTACATTATTACCAAACAACAACAGTACTCAACAAGCAAACCTTAATAACTCTAAATAAAGCAATATTGAGCATAAAAACTATATCCAAACCTCAAAACTGCAACCTGCATAGAGCCAATCAACCCTTACCTAACAATTATCACTCAATAGCAATAGAGCATATATAGAATATCATAACATGCACCTCAACACATATAGCCGTATCACTATAATCTTTCACAATTCAAAAACCACAATAATATATCATCTTTCACAGATATCAAGAAGCACGATGAAGTGCAATGCAATGTAGTGAAATTTCATATAGAGTGATGCATGTATGTTCTTATGTTATACACCTACTAAATCACAACCCATGCCCCATTGGGGACATATTAGCCCATGTACCTTCCACAGAATGTGTGGCCCGACCCTCCATCATAAAATCTACCACAGAACGTGTGGCCCAACTCCTTATTATAGAATGTGCCACAAAGCATGTGGCTCGTCCCCTATTTCTCATTATTTCAACTAGGCGCTTTTTTCTCCCAAATGCACATACAAGTGTACGTGGTCACACAAGTAATATAGTGGTTCTTTCAGAGTCCGATTTTTGACCCAATGGACTTACGATCAATGTATATTTGATTCAACTAAACCAATAACTTTAAACCATTATATCTCAAAGAGTTGTTTTTAAAAAACTAAAACTACGATTGCAAATATCTATGAATTACAGGTAAGTAACAATGATCAACTTTAATTTCAGTGTTTAAACAATTATTAGGACAATTTGAGGGTTGTAGCATACTAAGAATTCACGTATTAAATCTTTTTTTTTGTAGATTTCCTAAGGTTATCAAATGACTGATATACAGGGTTGGTATTATGATCTTGATACTTAACCTCTAATCACCTACCCTGGTGTAACGTCTAACTACATCAATGAGCAGGGATAGACATAATCAACTGTTCAACATTTATTTTTAGCCTGTTTCATAACCAAGCATGGTGTTTTATGGTTCTCAATCCTAAACATAAATCAATTCTAGTGATATACCTGAAAAGATGATGCTCTCTGTACTCCTTATTCTATCTCTCTATTCTTCTCTCCAGTGCAAAAGCATATAACGTATTTACTTAATGGTGATGAAGCATCAAAATACTAGTTTAAGAATACAGGAATAATTTATATGATAAACAAATTAATCCATAAAATCGATGTTCAATAATCATTCATAGCTACAGCACTAGAACAAGGGGTTTTGAGACACTCATACTAATCAAGAACATAAACAAGATTGTTTCCAATAATTCAACAATGAATAAATAGTAGAAGATTGGTAACCTAATATGAATCTTTATCCCTTTCTCTACAATGAATAAATAGTAGAAGATTGGTAACCTAAGATGAATCTTTGTCTCTTTTTCTTACACTTGAAATAGAAGAAGTAATCCTACAAAAGAGGCCTAAGGTTCTATTTATAGCGTTTGATAAATTAAATCCTTTGTCGTGTGGGATTTGGAATCCTAAAATTTGAGACTTTCATCAGGATGGCTTGGGCGTAGCGCACCGCTAGTGCGCCAACAATAGGGCTACAATAGTATTGCCCTGGCGCAATGCGCCACCAGTGCTCCAATATAGGGACTTCTGTAGTTTAATGACTGGGGCTGCACACCATTCGTGCGCCTCAACCTAGATTTTGTCCTTTTCATTTTATGCGTGCTGCTTGGAGATGCTTCCACACTTTCCTTCTATGTTCTGGATCCCATGTGCTCAATTTCCCTTCGAAAAATCCTATATAAGCTAATCACATGTCTTAGAGTGCCATTATCTTAAAGTACATCCAAACTTAGCAAATAGCATAAAGAATACTCTTTAAACATAAGGCACATGCGGACAAATCATAGTAATTGAGCGTACAAATACACCCAAGACAAGATCACCACTCCAAATGTAAATATTTGTTCATCCTAGAAAAATCTCCTCTATTCCATTCACTAAAAATTTACCATGAACACCTATGAACTTGTCTACCTATACTTGAACCAACGAAATAATTTTTAATCATGATCTTGTAATTCGCACCTCATGCAATCATATACACATTTTTTTTAGCATTATAGCACTCCATGAGACATAACATAACCTCAATGATAGAATCCTTACAATTTTACTGGGCCAATGCAACCATGTATGATCAAGCAGCCAATAATACACCCAAGCATCTGCCATGAGTACCCTCACTGTTTTAGTACAACCCTTTTCTCAACAGAACTCATGTTCCCAATCATTCTAATACATAAGTGCCAATTTTCAAAAAAAATTGTGTTCCCACATATCACACCATGCCATAGGCCAACCTTAGTGTGTGTAAATGTTGAGAATGCATTAATTCATTGAATCAAAATGACTTTATTTGGTTTTAATGTCAGTTTTGGGATGGGGAGGATACATTTTAAATATAATTACTGACTTTCCTCCTTAATAGACTTGTTTTATCACTCTAACATTTCACCATTTTTCTCTTTTAACCTTACTTCTCTTCTTTGGCATACACCTCTTAACTTTTGGTTTCCACCCTCTATATAATCACACACTAGCTAGCATAATATTTTATTCAATTTTATATGCAGTAAGCACCTGCATAGAATGAATTTTGGGCTCTTTTCGCCACTACTCTCTTGTACCACACTCACTTTTTCTGTTTTTCATCACTCTATCTTTTTTTCAACCTTCCCTTCACTACATAGTGCATTAAGGATCAGTATTTGGATTAAACTTGAGGCAGGGTATCAACAAATTAGATTCGGATCTTAATGCGGCTAATTAAAGAATTGTAGGCTAATAGGCTCAATGGGACTTCACTAGGGATAATATCATGGAGGCACAAACGAAAATTGAATGGGCTATACAAAGAAATGTCTGGATCATATTCGACAATATATTCATACCTATTTAATTGTCAAACACACACATGGAAAAAGTTGTTGATGTTGTTTTATGCATAAACAAGGAAATACTTACCACATATGGCACCATAACGTACACATAAGATTACAAAACTAGCATGCTCACACATAACACATTGAGTGATTTGTGACACAATTAAGCCTGATTTTTATTTTTTCAAAGTCAAAACAAAGAACCTATGTGTATTTCATGTAGTTACTTCGTTAGTGTGCATGCACAAGTATGAGCTACCCATGATGTCCAGTTAACTTCTAAGCAAGGTTTCAAAGCACCAAACATCGAGCTTCACAATCTACCAATCGATGACTAATTTTCCCTCAAGACGGTCGTCATACATTAGTCATTGGAAACAATCACTTCTTCATAGACTTGAATCAACAAAAATCAAACACAAAAAACAATGGGACTATTTTCAAGAAAAGAACCGAAAACAAGAGTCGAGGAATCCAACCTAAAAGAAAAGAGACTAGATAAAGAAATAAACTATTAAGATGGAAGTTCATCTCCCACCCCACACTTTAAAAAAATCACTATTCTAGTGCAATAAATCAGAACCATAAGTAAAGAGTGAAAGAAAGACTCCCTCAGGCCTCTAGGCCTCATTATCAACATTTTCATCTGATGCATTTTTGGCACTATCGACAACCATTAGCACCATGTCAGGATTATCACCATCTTTATCATCACCCTCATCATCATTATCCTCAACAATGACCTCATATCATCCAATGGCTCTTTGAAAGCCAGACCCATCTTGCACATGTACATTGCATTGTCCGTTACCAAATAGCATTCTGCAAATGCATTCATTTCCTCATCAGTAACAAGATGACCACCTATGCACAACTGCAACTTATCCATCCCAAACATGCGACCCATCAATCTATGATCCCTAGAATGTTGATCAACAACAGACAACATAGGCCCATGTTATGGATCTTGGGCCTTAATTTTTTTGACATCCACTATGTTGCAAATCAAATAGGAATCCTTAGGTTAGAACAAATTATGGACATCTTATTCAACCCCCTCATACCTAAGTAAATGGGTCAACATACTCCCGTAACACAATCTCCACCTTTTGTTGTTCCAAAAAATCAACATATTGTGTCAAAGAACCAAACCAACATTCGTCGATAGACCTTTCATAAACATAAAAACAAGAAGAATTATAACTCAGGTGACATTAGACGTGTGTTTACCACAGAAAAAAGATACTTCATACAAATTTTTAGCCATACCCTAGCCTTTTTTTTGAAGTGCACATATGAAGCATGGCGTGTATGCCCGTGTCTTTGCTTCCATCCAATCGATTAGTAGAAGTTCCACCACACAAGGTGTGCCAGATCCCTCTATAGGGGTGTGTTTCTTTGGGCCTTTGATATTCAATATAATCCCAATGGGTAGTGCCTAAGAATAAATTCAATGCTTTCGTATAAAAACATATGGTCTTACCCCAAACATCAACACTATTGCCCAACCTATACTTCATATTCTAATTTGCATAGAACTAATGCACAAGAGTAACGTTACACTCACCTTGGTCCTCAAGGATTCAGTGAAGCCCAATGTTATAAACAATACTCTGATTGCAATCTACCGTCATTTATGTACTCATCCCTGAGGTACTTGGCTTTTTTTTAGGACTCGAACCATTCCTCACAATATTTCTCTACCACTTGTTTACCAAATCTCTAGGTTGAAGGTCTAGAACTAGATTAATGAGTGGCATACCCTTTTCTACAACACTTGTTCACATCCCCAACAACAACTTGGTTTTCTTTAGGTTCCATGAGAATGGAAGAAAACATCTCTTTGAAAAAATTGAAAAGTGAGGTACGAAAGGTTGGAAGTGGTGAGAGAGAGAGACACAGAGAGAGAAAAAGGATTTTAGGTTTAGTTTAAGTGCAAAGTTAGGGGAAATAATGTGAGGGAAGGTTAAGAGAATAAACAATGGATGATTTGGGATTATTTCGAAGAAAAGTGAGAAGAATATACGAGAACACTTTTGAGAAGAAGGGGATTTGAGCATCAAATTTTTGCGAAGAGAGGGAAAAGTGTTATGGAGTTTTACGATCCACCTGCAGTGCACAAAACTAGGACCAACAATAGTTTGGATCATTGCGTAGTGTGCCAGCATTGCACCTACCATGGCAGAATCAAAATATTTTCTCCATTTGCAATGTGCTTTATATAACCTCCATATATTGTTCCAGATCAACCACACACTGTTAGAGCATTGATGGGTTACCTCGCACCTGTGCCTTAGTTTTTGGTCTGGTATAACTTCTCTTTTTGTATTTTTCTGTCTTTACAGTTTATTTTTATATTCCTTTTTCATATTGATCCTATCTATTTCACTTTACTGAATATTTAAACAGTCAAAACATAAAAATAAAGAAAATAAAACAAAAACACCTAATTATTACAAAGATTCATGGGTTGCCTTCCGTTGAGCGCTTGGTTTAACATCACGAGTCGACTCAGATTGTGGTTCATTCATCATTTAGCTTGATGGCCTCTATATTGCAATCAACATACTTACCAAAGTGGTGCTTAAAACACTTCCAATTTACCAAGAATGTTGTAGAGTCTTTATTTTTTAGCCCCACCACACCGTGTTGAAATCTTCACCACTTCAAAAGGCCAACTCCACTTATACCTTAGTTTTCCAGGGAATAACCTAAGTCAAGATTTGAAAAGCAAAACTGTTAGCCTGGTTCAAAAGTGCATGTGACTAGGTGCTTGTCATGCGACCTCTTGGTCTTCTCTCTATAGATCTTGGAATTTTCGTAAGTGTCACGACCCAAAGTATACCCTAGATATGACATAGAAAATAGGACCTCGAAAGGACCTTAAAACCGACTTGCATATGCATGAGGTAAAAGAAATTCAATAAATAAGATTATAAGAAATATAAGTCTTAACCCATAAGATGATATAAAAGATAACAATAGAGTACATAAAATAATATGCGTAATACTACTAGGTCTGACATAAGCCTTGTACTATCATAGATGTGACTAGGACAAATCCTTAAGTCACGAACATAATTTGAAAAATAGAAAAGACATAAAAAGTAACAAAACTGTCCATGGCCTTGCTCTCGGATCCATGAGGATTTACCAATCAAAGTAGTGAAGAGCTGAGCAATCTTGATCTAGCCATTTATTGGAGGAAGAGTGTCGGATCCTATATTTTTGAAACAATACAGGTACAATATGCATTAGTACTTTGAATTTACTGAATATGGGGAATGCATAAAAACATAATCATGATAATGTAATAAGCTTAAATAAGACATACATGACCAAGTAAAATGTAATAAAATCCTTTAAAGAGAAAATATACATCATGAACAAGGTCAATGCATATTTGAAAAATATTTGCGAAAGCTTTGAAAATGTTTTTGAAGAAACCATAGTTCATTTGTGTGATATTTACTATTAACTGACAATAAGACCACATGAGATATAACATGAATCAAGTGTCACCCTCACAACAAAAATAGAAAGTCTACTTACCAAGGTAAGGTCTCTGTGTCATTCAATATTTCTAAAGTGGATCCACTAGCTAGGTCATTTAAGACAATCTTATGGGAGCAAGTAGTTTGAGAAAAGGGAAGTTCTACTAAAGAACAAACCTCTTCTATTAGTAGGGCCTGAATTCCAATGTCCTCTGGGTTCTGAGTAAATCCAATGGATAAAATATAATCATAATCGTATAAAATACTTGAAAAGAGAACAATTAAAAACTACCAATCCAATCACAATTTCATATAAGAGTAGCTCCTTTCAAAACCATAATTTCACAATAAAAACTTACCGTTCTGAGCATCTAAATTATGATTTCATTCAAATGTGATAAAACCTTTCACAAATAATTGACACTTTATGTTAAAAGAATCCTTTACTCATAAATCATCAGTTTCCTAAAACATGCATAGATTCATAATCATAATTTATATGTTTATTAGCATAGTTGCTATTGAAAGAATAGGCATAGACATGGGTCCAAATGAAATCAATTGGAAATTCTTTAATTGAGTTAAACCATGTATAGTAAGATTTAATTTTAGTAATTGAACCCATGGAGTGTAGCATGAAACCCAAATTAGAGGATTGAGTTTCTTTTGGAAACCAATGGATGAACGGGATCCATTGGTGAAGCCTCCAAATACCCTGGTGATGAAAGCCCTAGATATTATAGAAGAAACCTTGAAGCCTTTAAGATACCCGAGCCTTTTCCCTTGACAACTTGGACATAATTGGAGAGGTTGAACTTGGAGGAAATATGGGATTTTGAGTGAATGTGAGAGAAAGGGTAGTTTTAGGAGAGTAAATTAAATTCAAAAGGGTCATATTTACCCTTAGCTATATTTTTTTTTGTTATATTTGCCCTTACCATCCAACTTTGGGAACATATTTGCCCTTGTACAGTTAAGTATTGTGTCACCATATTTATTAGTCTATCTGGCGCCTACATGGCACCTACATTTCTCCATGTGTATATATTTTTATTATAATTAAAATTTTACTTTCTATTTAGTATTCTATCTGACCCATTTAGTAATATCTGACCCAACTAAAATAAAGATCCATTAACCAGATTCGAATACCCATTAACCTTAATTTTTACACCCATCATCTTGCAACGCTTCATATAGAGAGAAGCCATTCCGGTCTTGATTGAGAGAGAAGATCCAACAATAGGTAAGAGTTTTATCCTTAAATTATGTCTTTACCCTTTTGTATGGTGTTTGTTTCTTGAATCTTTTCAAAATATGGACAAAAGATCTCAAAATTTGTATATGTCTTCTTTTATTGGATTTAGGGTTCGTCAATTTTAGCATTTATAAACTTGATAATTGTAGAGCTTGTTGTTTCGTCTATTTTATGTTTTTGCGTATTCTATCTATTTACTCTATAATATAAATTAGGGTTGTCAATTTTTTATATTTACGGGCATTTCGGTAACTGTTAGTTTATGATTTTTGGTTTAGGATTTGGTGTTTAGTGGTTTAGATCTCACTGAATATAAATTTAAACAGAATTGTTGGTTTTATATGGGGTATCCATTTGTTTTTAATGTAATTTTTGTCCCCTAATGAAATGACACAATGTGAATATTATAATGTTACTGAGACTTTTTTTCTTTTTCATGGTTTGTGGTCCTTGAATCTGTTACTATTGTGTGGTCACATAAGCTAACATGATTTGAAGTCAAACTTAGAGTCTTTCAAGGTTGCGACCCATATCCGATGGCATTTTTGAAGAGTCCAAGCAACATAGATGATCACTATACCAAACCATTTACTTCATACACAACGTTAACAATAATATGCTATATACATGCCTCTTTTTTGTTTTGTTTTGCAGGATATTAAAGATGACCTTGGTGGACATAATCTTCAATTATGGTGGAGAGTGGATTAAAAACCCAAATGTCATGCATTCAAAGATATTAATCGATGCTTGGACAGGTTATGATCCTGACATCCTCTCCTTTATTGATATTGTAAATGAGTACAACAGTAAGTTTGGATATTTAGGTGTTCAATAACTTATTGTTACCGTTCCCTCTAGTAACTATTATGAGATAGATAATGATGATGGTATAAGAAAGTTACTGTACTTAGTGTTTGAATTATTTAAGGTCCTTAGCATATATGTTGTAGATGAAGGTGAGGAATTAATCGAAGTTCATAATATTTCTCAACATTCTGAGTCATATGTTGCGACAATTGAAGTTGGAACTGACGGTGAGAGTTATAATGAGAGTGATGATAATCATGTTGAGGTAGAGTATGACTTTGAAGACTTGAATAGGATTGCCTTTCAAAAAAATAGGATCATCGATGAAACGTTGCTAGATTATAAGGAGTTATGCATAGGTATGAGCTTCAGGGATATACCCGAAGCTAGATTATGCATTAACTTGTATGCTCTTGTAAATAAAAGAAACTTGAAGCAGTTGAAAAGTCATCCATCAAGGTTGAGTTATGCGTGTTTTGCGGGATGTCATTTTTCATTACATATTTCTGGAGATAAAGACATTCCAGGGGTTAGAATAAAAACCCTGAAAAATACGCATGATTGTAACGAAGCATTTGACAATGGAAGGGTTGATCATCTTACAATAGCATAGTATTTCAAGTATAAATTTCAAAATAACCCAAAGTACAGGATCAAGGAAATGGAGAATGATTTAAAAGAAATATTTGATGTAAATGTTAGTCATGGTAAGTGCAAGCGAGCTAAGCGATTAATTTTGGAAAAAATTGAAGGAAGCTTTACAGATGATTATAGTAGACTTGAGGCTTATGCAAATGAGCTAAGGTCTAGTAATCTAGGAAGTGATGTGATTATAAATATATCGAAGGATGAACTTGCCAATGGAAAGCGAAGATTCTTGAGGATGTTCATTTGCTTTCACGCTCTTAAAATGGGTATTAAGGATGGGTTAAGACCCTTTATTGGCTTGGATGGAACCCTTTTATAACAAAAAGGCAAGGGCCAATTGTTAAATGTTGTTGGTCAAGATTGTCAGTCCCATAGTTACCTTATTGCTTGGGCAGTTGTTGACAAAGAAACAAAAATAACATGGAACTGGTTTTTAGGCCATTTTAAAAAGTCATTATATCTCAAGGAGGTGGGTGAATGAATACCCTTCATTTCATACATGCAGAAGGTAAAATATCTGAATCATGTTTTTCTAGCTAATTATTTTTTACATTAACTTTTAAGTTCATTTCTAAAGCTCCAATCGCTGTCCAGTTCTTTCATTTTACTTCTGTCCAAAACTTGAAACTGAAGAATTGTCGAGTTCTTATATTACAATTCTAGTCAGACGTAAAATGAAAGCACTAGACAAGTCTTTCATTCTAGTTCTGAACATTACTAAAATGAAAAATTAGAAATTCATTCTTTTTATTTCTTTTACCATACATGGATTACTTCAAGCAATGCATGATATGTTTCCTGAATTACATCACAAATTTTGTACAAAGCATGTTGAAGAAAACTTATGCAAAATATGGCGATCAGAGGAACTGCAGAAGGTATTTTGGTGGTGTTCATAGACGACATATGAGGATGATATCAAACACAAACTCAATATGATTGGTTCTTTAGATAAAACAGCAGCTGAGGATTTACTGAAATATCCTCTCAATGCGTGGTGTAGAGCCTATTTTGACCCCCTGTTCAAGAACTATGAATTGGTCAACAATTTCACAGAATCAGTGAATAATTGGATTCTAGAAGATAGAGGCAAACCAATCAACAAAATGCTTGAAGAAATAAGAACTAAAGTCATGAATCAATTGAGAAAAAGGGAAGATGAAGTGAGATTTTGGGTTATTGTGCTTAACCCAAAGATTATGCAATTGTTCAATGAGTACATGAAAATTGCTAAAAAAATGTAAGGTTAAATTCAGTGGTGATTATGGATATGAGATCACAGAAGGTTGTGATAGGCATACTGTAAATATGTTTTCGAATAGATGCACATGTAGGCCATGGGATGTAAATGGAATTCCATGCCCACAGGCAATTTCTGCAATGTTGTAAAACAAGTTGGGCCCTTTGAGGGAAATGAGTTGGTGGTATAGCAAAGAGGCGTTCCTACTTACCTATACGCACAAATTGCAACCTGTTAGAAGTGAATTTTTTTGGAAGGTGGATCCACATCAAGCAACGGAACCACCTGACCTAGTGATGATGGTTAGCAGACCCAAAACCAAACGAGTAAGAAAAAATTATGAGGCAATTAAGAGGCAAGGCAAGTAGGCAAGTTCAAGAAAGGGAAGAGTTATGACATGTAACAATTGCGGAGAGCTGAACCACAACAGTAAAGGATGTAAAAAGTAAAATATCTTCAATGCTAATAGCAACTTACTTTTTTCCTAAAGTTTGATTTCTAACTTGTATTTTTTACTTACAATAGCTTGTCAATACAAGGCCAATGAAAAGAACCAGGAAATTATTTGATGAAGCTGAAGAGTTAAACCTAAAAGTACCCCAATCCATCCAAGCATGCCAAATTGTGAACTTCATGTCTACACCAATAGTGATGCATCATGCACCATAGTTTTCAGGTCTAATATCAAGCATTCCAAGTCAGACGCCACATTTTGAGTTATCTGAAACTTCAAAGCAAAAATCAAGCAACCCAAATGCTATGAGGACTCACCAAATCTTCAACTCCTTGCACTTCTATAAACCTATCCTCAAGAATGGAACTCAATATCGCCAAACCCCACATTTGATAAGAATGTAGGCAAGAGTATGCGTTCGTACAAAATCTACTAAATATGTTAGCTAGCATAATATCATAAGAGCATAACATAATGGTTAGCCAACATAAGACATAAGCTTAAGAGGCAATAACATAATCATAAGCATAATCTCCAACATAAGCATAAGTCAACATAAGACATAATCTAATGAGATAGGAAATACCACATATTCATAAGCATAGTCCATACTCAAATCCTCTTAACCTAGGAGAAACTTCATAAGTATTATTCAAGTTTTACTTTGTGCAATGCATAGATGACCACATAATCCCACCTAGGCTAAGTACCACTTTTAGGCCATCATACCTCTTTATCATATTTTATCTCATCCTTTAGCTTACTTCTCATAGACAAGGGAATCTCTCACCTTTAGTCAATCATATCATGGAAGGAAACTATAGCAAAAATCTATCTAACATACACCATACAAGAGAAACATTTCTTAGGTAGCCTTAAGTCATCACGCATATTGATCATCTCTTGATCTCATATTTAGCTCATCATAAAGGACAAGGGAACATCCACTTTTAGTCACACATTTATTGGAAGGGCCTTTCAAGCTATAATCCAAACTAAGCACATAGCATAAGCATAAGTCATAAACATAGGTCATCATATCATCAAAGGAAAATATCATAACTACCCTCAAAGAAAACTTGTGGCATGCATGAATAAGATCCCATAATCTCATCCATTCTAAGTAAAGATTCTTGAGTAACCATGATTCATAATTGATAGTCTTGTTGTGATAGTGGGAGTTAGCCTTAATGGACATAGACCATGTGAGTCTAACAAGGAATCCAGTGTTACCCACATCGAAAATGGTTGTCCTACTTGCCTAAGGTAAGACTATCATCATATTAGCTTTTAGGTGGATCCACTTGCTAAAGACCTATGGGGGCACATAGTTGATGGGATAAGGAGATTGTTACTAGAAACTAGACCTTTCTAACCGAAAAGTTTCCATGTCAAGAGATTGCTTCAAGGAACACGGCTTTTCTCACTGAAAGATTCCTCCTAGAAACCCAAACTTTCTCACATCAATATCTACTCGGTGCCAAGCATAATTCCCATGGGGTACTTATTAAGTCATAACTTGTTTCATTCGAATAGCTCATTAGATCATGCGTTATAATACCCTTTCACCGTCCATATCTACATATAACATTACATTCAAGTAGCTGAGAATTGCCTTTCAACCTTAGATTAATCATCATGTGAGAAAACCTTTCACATTATGTTCATTATGTGTTCATGAGAATAGCCTTTCAATTAACACAACGGCATCATTATAATCATGAATACTTCATTTATAGTCATACATAAGGGTGTGTATGAAAATAGCCTTTCAACAACACCACAATTACACATGGTCATAATCACTTTACTCTCAAAGTGTTCTTAAAGCATATACATAAACTTCATAAAACATGCATAATATCATATATTGCCCTTTCAAAGGTCAAAGCTCATATCAAATCAACACCTCTAGGATGACTACATTAGACATGGATATAATCATAATTCAAGTGGTTCAATTACTAGAAGTATAATCTCATACTTCATTTCCTTTAGGTTCGAAACTTACTTCAATCATCACACTTTGGGTTCAAGAACTAGACATGGAAATCATCCTATCTCATGTGATTCTCTCACTTCATACATTCAAACATTCATGAGGTATATTAGGTAGGTAAAGGTCTTCCACCGTAGTTCTAATCATTAATCTTCTATTCTCAAATAAACTTTTCTCTCAAGCCTTAACATACATAATTCATCATGTTAACTTTACCTTCAAAACCCTAGAAGTCAACATTCATGACTACAAGACTTACTCTAAAAGCTTTACTTCTTGATATCATCATTCATATCTTGATCACAAGATAATCTAGTCACAAGCTTCATCTTTAAACAATTCTAGTCTTAATTCATCATAAAGGCTCAATCTCATTCATTACTAGTCAAGATCCATCATATAATCTTTAATCTAATTCAATTCATGTTTACATACTTCTATTCTTGATTAATTGCTATATATGTCATCAATTCTAGAAGATCACTTATCAACCCTCAATTTCACTTCACAAGGCATAAGCCCACATTCTTCAATTTCATCAATTAGACTAGGCTTAACCAAGGAAAATATGTAATATCATTAATATTTCATGATTCAATGTTAAATAAATCATAAACAAGAACTATCCACTCAATTGGAATCATACTCAACTAAACCCATAATTTTGGAAGGAACCCTAACTTGAATTGGGGATTTAATCTTCACAATTGGAGGAATTCTAGGAGACTCCATGGATGGAAGAATTGGTGGATGAATAAGCTAACATACCCTGATTATAACTCCCTCACAAAAGCTTGCAACAATAGAGGAATTTGACCTAGCCTTCCCTTCTTCTTCTTCTTCTTCTTCACTTTCTAGAGAAAGAATTTCTTGGAGGGAATTGGGTTCTTTGGTGAATTGAAAATAATGATTTATATCAGTGTATTTAGGGGTCTAGTATCTTTATATAGGTGGCCTAATTACTAATAAAATGACCCCACTTAATAACTAATTAGTTCTAGAACCTTCTCTAACCCCTAACTTAAACAACTTAAGACCATCATTGACCCAACACACCAGACCCCGACCTACAGACCGTGCGTGGGTCCACGGGCCATTCTGGTCCTCCGTGGGTGGAGGTAATGGAGCTTGGTTGGCAGGACTTGACCCATGAACCTCCCCACGGGGTGTGGGTGGACCCATGGGGCGTGAGTCCCCATCATGGGTCACTCACTGCCTTGGGACAGATTTTAGGGGCAGTTTTAGGGTCCTCCTCAAGGACCCTTGGTTGTTCCTTGGGGAGCCGTACCTTTACGTTTAACCCCTAAACCCTTCACTCTAAAATACGGGAGGTCATTTCTACAACTTTAACCCTCACGTCAAGCTCCAGAACCCTTACGTAAGGATCTAGTTTAACTTACTAGTTTCTAGGTGTTACAATTGATTTACTCTTTTTGTTGTCTAATTCATACTAGATGACACTTAGTCTTACAGTCTAATATGTATCTCGTGTTGCTGGTGTTGTAATTAGTTAGGTGGTTATGTGGATTGTTTTCTTTTTTATTATACTCTTCAATTTTCATGTAATTTTTTTGGCTTGTGTCAAACAAAATACAAGTAGTTGTGGTTTATTCAAGTAAAATAATTGTCTAAACATAGTAAGAAGTTCCACATTACAGAGCTCTATAATGTTGAAGTAGTTGTTTGCATGGTTTTTTACTAATTTCATGGCGGTTGCGGTCTCTGCACTCTACTCATATTACAAGCTATGCAGAAGGATCATATGGTGATGAACTAGGAATTGAACGTGCAACATTTAACTCCAGAATTGACAAAGCAAGCAAAGTGTAAAATGCGACAACTTCTTCTCCATTTTTAGTTTCCCTCAAGAAGTTTTGATCCACTTGAAGCATCACATGTAGCAATTGGATGTCGTATACCAACTATCCTCGACAACACTAATGGTCTAGTAGAAGTTGATAACAATATCGTTTCTTAGATGATGAAATATCAATGATAATACATTTATATGGCTATAGAGTTCTCTAACCTAATATCTGAAACTTCTTGCAAGATTAAGTATGAATTTAGTCGAGTAAAAGAATCTCATATTATTTAAGTAGTTTAACAGCAACATGTTCTGCAATAGCCATAATGGAAGTTTGAATTCTGATGTCAAAGGAAGTGCTCGTCTAAACTTGCACGGGAGTCATTTATCTTTGTTACTCATAACATCTAATTAATGTTTCTCGGTAATTGGAAATAGCTTTGAAAAGGACTGGACTTTTTTGAAAAGATTATTGCTGAGCAACTTTATCCTGATACATATAGAGAACTGCATTGATTTTTCTCCAACATGCACTGTTCAAAAGTGAGGCAGTTGTATGATAATGGACCAATGGTGCTCACTGAATAAACCAGACAAATCTGGTTGATAGCTGGTGTTGTTGTTCTTATCTAAGATCGATTGCAATATATTGGGAGTTAGCTACTGGGCTAGCTATTCTATAACCATATTAAACTAAGTGTCTGTTGTAAGTTGTTCAGTCCTTTCGTCTAAATTTTAATTGGCTAATGTACTAGATGTTATCTCCGATATTCAGATTAGCAAACCATAAATCCAACACTAGCATCTTCATTTTGGGCTCTCACAAAATTTTGTCATAGGCGCAAAGAGTGAAGCAGTTGACAATCTTTTTATAAGAAACATATTATGGCACCTTAGTATCCTGATGCATCCTTTTGCACGAATCTTCAAGAACAGAATTTTGGATACATTTTGCAGTAAAACTCCTAATGGTACCATTTCCAGGAATATGATATTAAGAACTCTCAAGAATCCAGCCCATGATAGTCCTGTAGCTCGTTGCATCTTATACAACATGACAACAACTAGCTGATTTCAAAGAGCATGTGTGAATTTGCAGAATGCTATAAGGAGTTCTGAATTTCTAATTGTTTTTGGCTTAATACAAATGTTATTTTATGGAAGCCTAAGTTGTTGTGTGTGTCACTTAAAACTCAAATAGTGATATTAAGAAGAGCATCAAAATTCAAACTTCTCATTCACGCTTACTCGGTAACTATAGAAGTAAAATTAAAGTGACAAACAAAGAAACCCGATCGATTAGCAGAATCAAGACATGAATGACTCTTCTCTCTATATCGAAGCCTTCAATCTAAGTTGTCTCTATCAATTTTTTTCGCGCACTACTTGACATGCTTATTTCCACACAAACACCATTTAATACAATCATGCAGAACCCCAAACAGAGGAGCAAATGAGTTATGCTATGGAGTACTGATAGCATATGCAATACATCGGCATGTTCTTTTATCTGTGTCCAAGTGATTAGTATTAGCTACTGATAATTAAAAATCCACAAAAGAATAAATAGGTTTGAATTCATCTCATTTCAAACTTCAGTCACCATGAGAACTATTGTCGAGCAGAAGACACCATTTATTCCTTCTTTCCTATGCCATCAGACATGTCGTAGACCCTCTCCCAATCATTAACAAAGAAGCTGGAATGACCGCTAAGGTGATCTTGTCAAAACGACCTATCAAGTATGTGTGCTGGTGGACACTTTGGTAAAACTTTTGCTTCTCAACAAGCTTTTCTCTAGGATAAAAAGTGCTTCTTCTGAGATCTTGTAAACCTATGGAGAGATAGTCGAAGGTCATTGTCTCTGTATTATCATGTTTTAATGGCTAAATTAATGTGAAAGGATGGGTATTTGAATCGGGTTAATGGGTCTTTATTTTGGTTGGTTCGAACTTTACTAAATGGGTCGGATAGAATACTAAAAAGAAAGTAAAATATTAATTATAATAAAATATATACACATGGAGCCATGTAGGCGCCACGTAGACTATTAAAAATTGTAACACAATACTTAACTGTAAAATGGAAAATATGTACCTAAAGTTGGATGGTAAGGCCAAATATATCAAAAAAGTATGACGAAGGGTAAATATGAACGTTTTCTAAGAGTTCAAGGGAAAATATGACCCTTTTCCGTAAAATAAATTATAGGGACTTAGAGTAGGCTAATAATGACATAGTTTAGGAGTAAGCGGGTAGGAAAATACTTAAATAACTCTACCTTAAAATAATTGGAGGACTTCTACTGATTGGCCTACGAATCGTAAAAACTTCTACTAATCGTCCTATCCAATCGTATAATACATTACTGGGACCAACAGATCTGAATAAATTCCATGAGCCATTTCTTCTAATCATCAAACTATCTACCAATCATTGAAACTTCTTACATATTATAGAAACTGTCTACAAATTGTCAAAGTTTCCACAAATTGTAGACCACTTATGTAGGCACAAAATTACAAAAAATCTCATCCACGAGTCACTATTATTAATAATAGAAACTTTATACTAATCGTAAAAACTTTCTACTAATTGTCAAACTTTCTACTATTAGTCTTGTTCATCCATATACCCTTCATCTAGTACTTCACATTCTCCAAAATCACAACTCAACTTCTACGACACCCTTCTATGGACCGTAGGACTTCCTACGAACCATAGAGTGCCTTCTTTTAAACTTTGCACAACCAACCTTTTTCTTAAAATTTCCTTCCAACCCATCATATCAATTTCTAAGGTGTTACCGTATCTCCCCCTAGGGAACATTCATCCTCAAATGGGACTCAAGCTATCATAAATAGAGTAGAGATATCTAACAACCCAAAATGAATGCAATGTACATCAAAATGCACATCATCAAAGAGTAATCAACCACAAGAGAAAACAGAAACATGAACATACATGCATATGAAAGTGTGAGTAGGACTAAACCTCATTAATCTGAAAGGATGAACTATTAGGAACCACATACCTCAAGCTAGAATAGGAGTAGTGGGAAAAAGATGAGTATACTTGGACATCATATCAACTTCGGCCTCCCAAGTAGCACCTACAACTAAGTCATTCCTCCAAAGAACCTTCACGGAGGAAACTTCTTTATTTCTCAACTTCTGAACGTATTGATCGAAGATTTCGACCACAACTTATTCATATGAAAGTTTTTATTGAACTCACAAACATTCAAATGGTACAATAGACGTCGGATCACTAATACACTTTTTGAACAATGAGATATGGAACACCAGATACATCAATTCAAAATCGGAAGGTAACTCTAATCATAGCCCACTTTGCCAATACACCTTAAATTCTGATAGGGTCCCATATAACATGGACTAAGCTTTCCTTTTTCTCAAATCTCATCACACCCTTCATAGGTGAGATTATCAAGTATGCTCAATCATTAACATCGAATTCAAGCTCTCTTCTACTAACATCATCATATGACTTTTGTCAACTTTAGGCCATTTCCATCTTTCTCGAATAAGTCAAACCTTCTCATATCTTCATACACAAACTCGAACCCTATCAAATTGACTTCACAAACTTCAAACAAACCGATAGGAGACCTACACCTCCTAGCGTAGTCAATCACATAATCTCTCAACATATCTTCTAAAGTTAGAATAGTATGCTCGGTTTGATCATCAGTCTAAGAATGAAAAGACGTACTTACCTTCACTTGAGTACCAAGACCTTTTTGAATCGACCTCCAAAACTGAGTACCACAATCTAAGATAATGGATAAAGGCATCCCATACAACCTCACAATTTATTGAATAGAAAGCTTAGCATACTCATCAGTTGAACATGAAGTCTTCACTAAAAGAAAATGAGTCGACTTCTTCATTCGGTCTAAAATAACCCAAGTCAACGAGTTTGAGGTAAACCCATAATGAAGTCCATATTCAAGTCTTTCCACTTCTAAGTATGAATGCTAATGTCTTGAGCCAAATCATCAAGATTTTTATGCTTAACTTTCACTTGTTGATAATTAGGATACTTTGCTACAAATTCCATGTCTAAAAGCTTGTAAGTTGATTTCTAAGATTTGTATCTATCATATTGCGAGGGTCAATGATCTTGAGTCCGAGATTCCTCCTTTGGAGTCGGTCCCCGTAGTGAAGGATTTTCCAGAAGTTTTTCCCAATGACTTACTTGGGATTCCTCCTGAACGGGAAATAGATTTCGGCATAAATTTATTGCCAGATACACAACCCATTTCAGTCCCTCCTTACTGGATGGCCCCGACGGAGTTGAAGGAATTAAAAGCTCAACTCAAAGATTTATTGGATAAGGGTTTCATCCAACCTAGTATATCTCCTTGGGGTGCACCGGTGTTTTTTGTGAAGAAGAAGGATGGATCTCTTCGTATTTGTATTCATTACCGAAAATTAAATAAGGTGACCATTAAGAACAAGTATCCACTCCATAGGATTGATGACTTATTTGATCAACTTCAAGGAGCGAGTTACTTTTCAAAAATTGATTTGAGGTCAGGTTTTCACCAACTTAGGGTGAGAGGTGTTGATGTTCCAAAAACAACCTTCCAAACAAGATATGGTCATTTTGAGTTCTTAGTGATGTCCTTTGGTCTTACAAATTCCCCGACGGCGTTTATGGACCTTATGAATCGTGTGTTTAGAAATTATCTATACTCATTTATTATTCTCTTTATTGATGACATCTTGATATACTCTAAAAGTGTGGATGATCAGATGAATCATTTGAGGATAGTATTGCAAGTCCTCAAAGATCACCAACTCTATGCTAAGTTTAGCAAGTGCAAGTTTTTGATAAGATCGGTTACTTTTCTTGGTGACATTCTTTCTAGTGAGGGTACAGTAGTTGATCCATAGAATACCGATGTGGTCAAAAGTTGGCCTAAACCTTTGAGTCCTTCCGACATCCGAAGCTTTTTGGGTTTGACCAGTTACTACCAGAGGTTTGTTGAGGGATTTTCATATATTGCATCTCCACTAACGACCTTAACTCAAAAGAAGTCCAAGTTTGAATGGTCGGAATCTTGTGAAAAGAACTTCCAATTGTTGAAAGATAAACTCATCTCTGTTCCTGTTTTGACCTTATCAGAGGGCACTGAAGGGTTTGTAGTATATTGTGACGCTTCCTGATTAGGTTTAGATTGTATCTTCATGCAGCATGGTAAGGTTATAGCTTATGCATCGAGACAACTCAAGGTGCATGAGAAGAATTATTCAACTCTTGACCTTGAGCTAGCGGTCATAGTCTTTGCTTTAAAGATATGGAGACACTATCTCTATAGGGTACATGTGGATGTGTTTACCAACTACAAGATTCTTCAATATGTTTTTAGCCAAAACGAATTAAATCTCCGACAAAGGAGTATGATATGAGTGTCCTTTACCACCCCGGAAAAGAAAATGTGGTTGCGGATGCTTTGAGTCATGTATCTATGGGTAGTGTGTCACATGTGGAAGAAGAGAAAAAGGAGTTAGCCCACGATGTACATAGGCTAGCTTGTTTGGGTGTCCGACTTGAAGATTCCCCAAAAGGAGGTGTCATGGTCCGTCATAATTTTGAGTCATCGATTGTTGTTGACGTGAAGTCTAAGCAACATCTTGACCCTAATTTGATGGAACTAAATGAGTCGGTTCTCAACAAAGCAATAGAAACATTCTCTGAAGGAGGAGATGGGGTACTTAGGCAACAAGGGAGGTTATGTGTGCCGGATGTGGATGGCCTAAGAGAGACAATCTTAGAGGAGGCCCATGGATTCCGATACTCTATTTATTCGGGAGCCACCAAAATGTATCGTGACTTACGTGAGATTTATTGGTTGAACCGAATAAAAACAGACATCAAATTTTATGGCTAGGTACTCAAAATGCCAACAAGTCAAAGCCGAGCAACAAGGATCGGGAGGTCTAACTCAAGACATTGATACCCCCACTTGGAAGTTGGAAGAGGTCAATATGGACTTCGTGGTAGGTTTACCTCAAACCCGTAGGCAACATGACTCCATTTGGGTCAGTATGGATAGATTGACTAAATCAACCCATTTCCTTCCCGTCAAGGTTTCTTATTCGGTGGAAGATTATGCTAAGTTGTACATTAAGGAGATTGTGAAGTTGTATGGGGCCCTGTTGTCGATTATTTAAGATAGAGGTGCCTAATTTACTTCCCATTTTTGGAGGTCTTTCCAAAGTGGGCTTGGTACTCAAGTGAAACTTAGTATTGAATTTCACCCTCAAACGGATGGTTAAGCGGAACCCACCATCCAACCCTAAAGGACATGTTGAGAGCATTTTTCATTGACTTCATATGTAATTGGGATGACCACCTACCTTTGATAAAATTTTCCGACAACAATAGCTACCACTTGAGAATTGCTATGTCACCCTTTGAAGAACTTTATGGTAGAAGCTCTCGATCTCCGGTTTGATGGTTTGAAGTGGGTGAATTTCCTCTTCTTGGTCACGAGGTAGTCTTTGAGGCTATAGACAAAGTTCGACTTATAAGGGATAGGTTGAAAATGGCTCATAGTCAGCAAAAGTCTTATGCCGATAATAGAAAGAGGGATCTTGAATTTGAATTAGGTGATTGGGTCTACTTGAAGATCTCACCCATGAAAGGGGTGATGAGTTTTGGTAAGAAGGGGAAACTTAGCCCCTGGTATGTTGGGCCTTATGAGATCTTGAAGTGTGTTGGAAAGGTCGCTTATAAGTTGAAATTAGCCATCAAATTTTCCCAGGTTCACCCTGTGTTCCATATTTCTATGTTAAAGAAGTGTATAGTTGACCCGGTGTCCATTCTAGAAGGTTTAGGGGTGAATGAGAACCTTTCTTATGACGAGGTTCTAGTCGAAATCTTAGATCGTCAAGTTAAGAAGTTGAGGAATAAAGAGGTTGCATTTGTAGAAGTCCTATGGAAAAACCACCTAGTTGAGTGTGCAACATGGGAGGCCGAGGCCAACATGAGGTCCCGCTACCCTCTTATTTTTCCTCCTACTGCTAGCCAAAGTTGAGGTTAGTAGTCTCTCATAATTTGGTTTAAATTGAAAATCATGTGTGTTGATGATTATGATATGATTTCCTTGTATGTGCATATTTTTGTGAAAATTCATGCTTAAGTTGTAATTTGAGTTTTCATGAAATTTATTTCTCATGGTTGAAATTGCACCCATAGATGTTGTGTGATGTTGTCTTCATGAGAGTTGTAATGAGCATGCTTGATGTTGTCTTGTTAAAGAAATGTCTTGTTGATTGCTTAATATATATGTTGATGCTCATTGAATATGGAGAAGGCAGTTCCTCCTATACTTATGTGAAGTAAAGAGTTTTGAGCATAGTGATGTTGTGGATTAAATTCTTATATGATATGCTGATATGATATTGTTGATGTGACTGGTTGTTTTGCTGCTAGTTTGAGTCATTGTCTCCCTAGAAAGAAGTCCAAGTGACATTCGAGGACGAATGTTCCTAAGGGGGGATATTGTAACACCTCGGAAATTCTATGACTTAAGTTAGAGCCTCACCTTATGAATAATGAATTTAAAATAGTTAAAATGATGTTTCTAAACCGAAAGTAATGCAATTGACTTGGTTTGGAAGAGTAAAAGTCTAAACATCACGAAACGACCACGACGTCCGGAAACAAGAGAAGAATGTGTTCTAGTGTGTCCTTATGTTTTGGACAGGTTTGGGAGTGTTGTATGATGGTAAATTCTTGTAATAAGGTTTAAATTAGGTAAATATATGTTTATAGGGTCAAAAAGTTTGAATACGACACCCCGGGGCCACCCTAAGGGACCCCGAAGAGGACCCCAACCTTGGCCAAGCAAGGTGCCAGTGTAGCTTGCAAATTGCACTTGGAGGGAATAGGTACGCATCGGGGACTAGATCCCCCAAGGAGCAAACTGTTAGTTCACGAAGCGGTCGTGTCGTGGACTCTACTGTCTCAAAATTTAATTCCAAATATCTTTAGGGAACAGCTCCGCATCCCGGACTTATTCCGCGATGAAAATGCAGAAATTCAGAATCTATTTTTACATCATTAAAGAGTCCAACTAAGTGAGGGTTATTTAGGGTAATTTAGGGGACGTGTATATAATGATTCTTAAGTCAATTTACCTCACTTTTTATCAATCAAAAATAAAACCCCAAAGATCAGAACCTAAAGTTCTTTTTTCTCTCTACTCTCTCTCTTCTCAAGAACTCCATTGAAGAAGATTGAAGCTTCAAGAAGAAGACCAACTCTCCAAGGTTTCAACTCGGATTTTCGTGGTTAATTCGTCAATAAGGTATGGTTGCTTATCACTCTTGGGATTCCTTTCCCCAAGAGGCCCCTTCAAGATGAATTTCAAAATCTCCAATTTCTAGGTTTCAATTCAAAAACGCGGGTCTTCTTTCTAAAGTGAAATTGGTCTTATGAATGGACTTCGATTGATGTTATATGACAATTATGGATGAATTTATGTTGTATTGGTGGTTTCATGAAGAATTCCTCATGAGACCCATGTTTCTCCTTCTTTTCCTAATTCTAACCCTAGTTTGTGTTGGATATTGATTGATGGCTATGAATGGAATATGATGTTATGTAATTCATGTTTGTATGATGATTCTACCCTAGGTTATGTATAATTTCTATGAAATTAGGGTTGTGTCTTTGAATGAAGCCTTGAAGGCTGTGAAGGGAATATGTCAATTGCCTATATTAATGTTGATTATGTTATTACTTCATGAATTACTTGTAGTATGTATTGGTTATTAATTGTTTGGTAATTGAAGTATGAATGTCCCAAGAAGGGCAAGAAGGTATGAAGGTTGGTTCTTCTTTCAACTCAAGAATGAATGATGAATTACTTAGATTGTAATGATGCTATACCTAATGTGTTGTTGTGGTATGGATGACCTAGTTTCCTCATCCTTAACCCTCTACACTTGAATTAGCTATGAAGTATGTATGTATGTTATGGTATGATTTCTATATGATTGAAAGGTAGCTCTCATGATAATAATGTAATGTAAAGTGAAAGGTTTACTCATTTGCTAAGTGTTTCGAAAGTGAAAGGATTGTTACTCAGTTATGAACACATATGAGCTATTATGGTAAGATGTGTACATAAGAGTCTAGTAAAGGTAATGTGAACTTATGTGATGACTAAAGATGATTACAAAATGGAATTACATGCTTAGCACCGAAAGGACATGTAAATGAGATGGGGATCTCACGTTTAGTAAGTCCGGCTCCCAATATGGGTTTCCTCATGTTTAGCAAGTCTGGATGACCCATGGTATGTGATGTCTCATGAGATGGAAACTCCCACGTTTAGTATGTTAGGTTTTCTAGAAGCAATCTCCTTGACCCTTAACTATGTGCCCACATAGAACTCTAGCTTAGTCGGTCCACCTAGCTAGCCACGTACGAATGGTTACACATTAGGCAAGTGTTAACCCTCTCTTTTCAGTGTGGGAGTAGAACATTCGATTCCATATAGCACTCATGGTCTCTGTCGGTTATTGCAATATTTCCCTAATGTAAAAGTAAATGAAGGTATGAAAGGTGTGAACTCTTACTAGGGCTTTCTTAAGGGTTTCTACATAGTGTAAGGGAGGGTATGGGACTTCTCTTGCATATTGCACTTGTTAGATCCTAAGAGATGGTTGTAGTTGTGTTCTCTTATGATTGCGATGATTATGACTTATGTATGTTGAAGTTATATTATGTATGATCATTATGAATATGGTAAGGTAAGATGAACTATGATCTTATAAATGTATGCATGAAGTAGGTTGCTTAATGTAATACTTGGCTTTGAATAGGGTTATGGGGTTCTATTCTTTGCATTGCACTAGTATTGCTTGGGTTGTCTACATGTTGGGATGATATTATGTTGGTTTGGACTATGATGCTTACTTGGTATGCATATTTGATTTACTTGGTAAAAAACATATTTTGACTAAATGTCCTTTTATGCATGTTTCAATGGTTTTTATGCATAGTAGTCATACTTACTACGTGTGTTGTACTAACCCATATTTTTTCCCTTTTCCCCAAACATTTAGGTTCGGGCCGTTTAGGATTCAAGGATACTTCTCAAGACACTTGGAGTTGCTTCCCCAAGTTTGTGAGTCCTCATGTCCGAGGACAAGACCCTATGATCTAGGTTCTATGTTTAGTTCTTTGCTTATGTTGAAAGACATTGTTGTACTTTCCTATTTCAAGACTTCTTATTGATGTAAGGGCTAAGTCCCATTTTCGATACTTCTATGTCTAGATCGTACATTATGACGAAGTCAGATTCTATTTTTCATCTATGAAGTGAAGTTGAACTTCCAAAGTAAAAGTTTTGAATTTTCCGTGATTTTATTCTATGATACATGTTATGACGAATGCTAAGGGATTTTATTCGAATACGCCGATAACAATTAGGGAGTGCTCTCGGGTCGTTAAAAGTCTAGTGGTCTTAGTTTCATGACCTCCCTCTCGGGCAAGCCGAAAACACATTGGTGGATTTGTATTTGCAACTACAAACCCTTTAGATTAAACCACAACCACTAGGTGAAATCACCATTAAACTACATCTAACCTATCAGCAAACAAGACCCAACAATAATATCAACACATATTTGCTAAATCACACCCCAAGAATAGGAGTTTTTAGCCACGCATCAAGAAATAAATAAATACACCTAAAATGATAGTAAAATCAAATGGGTATAAGAAATTAAACCTTGATTTAAGCAAAGGAAGAAGAATGGAGAAGACCCACTTCCAACTTGGGGAAGATGGAATCTTTCTTTCTTGAAGTCTCCCCAAAACCCTCTCCAAACTTGAGAGAAAAATATCCAAAAAGAACTATTATATTCTAGAAATTAAAATCAAAGTTCGACTCTCCAAAATTAATAATAAGTTCGGTATTTATAGACTTCAGAAAATAGCGCTGGTGGATCTTTCGGCGAAGTTAGTCGATGCAGCAGAATGACTCGGCGACTCGCCCTTCTTCTGTTTCATCGTCGTTTCATACTTGTCTTCAGCATCTTCACGTTCTGGACCATTGGGCAGTATAGTACTGCCTCGCACAACTATTCGGCAAAGCACCTAATGTTGCTTTTATTGCCTTTTTGATCCTCTTCCTTCAAGGCTTAGCATACTGGAACAAAGGACGGAGTCTGTCCTTTCGGTGAATCGCCAAATGTTCTTGGCGATGCTCATGCTTCAGCTTCTTCGTTCTTTTCAGCCTTCTTCTTCCTTTTTGCACCTAGATGTCCATGTTTCCACTAAAACTTCAAATACCCGAAACTTAAGAGTTTTCATCAGATATTGAGATAAAATAAGCATTCAAGGACAGTATTTTTATTAAAATAAAGCCCTAAATGAGTCCAATTTGTGGACTCATCACATACCTTGGGTATTCAAAGCCCAAAAAGAGTGAAGAGGAAACCGTTAAGCTTTGAAGAGGTCATAGCCTTTCTTTGAGTGCCTTGAGAGAGGATTTGAGTGGATAAACTTGGCGGGAATTTGGGTTTTGAGTTATAGTGATGGAATGGGTAGCTTAAAAAAGGACAAGTAGTTATATAGCCTTAGAATAGTCTAGAACGATGCAGTTTAGGATTTAGAAGGGTTGTAGAAGAAGACCCAAATAACCCTAATTAAAAACTGTTGGAAAGGTTCTACAGTCTGTGCAAATTTCCATGGACCGTCTATTGGTCCGTATAATGAGTAGTGGGAGTTAATTATTCTAAACAATTTCCATGAATGTCTTCTTATGGCCTTACAACCTAACTACAGAATGTACAACAAACCATAGATCTAAAGTCACTTAAATTTTTACCAAGTCAAGCTGGAATTTCTTTGTGGACCATTTTATCTCCTGTCAAACATTCTACAAACCGTTCTGTCGGTCTGTGGGTTCTCATCTGGGACATGACATATTCATATTTCTCAAGACCATATCTACATTTGCCTCCTATAGAACGTAGACTGGCCTGTATAAACTTGCACCAGCAACTTTAAGAACTTTTCCTTCCAAACTAAACTTCTAATTTCTGAGGTGTTACAATATCTCACCCTTGAGACTATTCATCCACAAGTAGGACTCGAGCAAGCATTAATACAAAAGAGAGAGATCTAACAACCCAAGATGAACGCAAATAACATAAAAATGCACATAAATAAGGGGTAATCTCCAAATATAAATCATAACTCCAAAATCAACACTTCATGAACATGCATGCATATGGAAACATGAGGATAACTAATATAAAGCAATCTGAGAGAGTGAATCATGAGGAACTAATACATGAAGCTAGAATGAGAGTGTAGGGAAAGAGATGATGATATATGAGAATAACTAACATAAATCAATCCGAGAGAGTGAATCATCAAGAACTAATACCCAAAGCTTGACTGAGAGTGTAGGGAAAGAGATGAGGATACTTCCGGAAAATATTGGTTTTGGCCTCCCAAGTAGAAATCATAACTAATTGGTTCCTCCACAGAACCTTTATGGAAACAATATCATTTTTTCTTAATTTCCATACTTGATGATCCCAAATTTCATCTGTAACCTCTTATCAAAATGGCTTTCCTTAATACCAGCTTATCCAATTTCATAATATAAATTGGATTACCAATACACTTCTTAAACAACCAAATACAAAACACCAGAAGCACCGATGCCAAATCAGAAGGCAAATTTAATTCATTGGCCACCTTGTCAAAACATCTCAAAATTTGATATGGGCCTACATAATAGGGACTAAGCTTCTTTTTGATGAGTGGTGAATTTCCACTCATTTAGAGTTATTTTATTTTACGATTTGTTGCACTCAAAGCAAAGAAAAATGCTAATTATCCTCTAAATTGTGTTATTTTAGGTACTTTGATTTCGGGAAAGAAAATGATGATCAAAAGTTGAATGAAAGCTAAAAAAGAGCAAAACCTGGCAGAAAACAAGTCCTAGGTATCACACTTATGGAAGATTGGTCGCTTAAGTGAATGAGTCAACGAAGGTTACTGTCCGCTTAAGCGAGGACGCGAGGTTCACTTCTGCAAATTGGGCCAATATGGCGGAGGTCTCTTACGCGGTCTTTTTTCAAATTTTGCAAGTTCACTATTGCGAAACCCGCCTTTTTCAGATAGGGGAAGAATGGGAAATTCTCAAGCTTTGGACCCAAATTCAGAAAATAGCGTTAGAGTGGAGTATTATTCATCATCCAAGAATTTTTGAGAGAGAACATTGTATAGAGAAAAACATATTCGAAAAGTAGATTTCTTAGTTTTCATGTTCTTCGGGTTGAGACATTATGGGCAAGTTGCCTCACTTTTCAGTTGTGAATGTGAAGATTGTGTTCAATTGTAGTAATATATTTTACGTTTCTTCATTTCATTATACTTAATCTATGGAAATGTGGGTGTGATGACTTGAATAAAATTGGGGCTTTTGTGTTAGAAATAGAAAAAGTTATTTGGGTGATTGATTTGTTGCTCTATTACTTTTGTAATTCTTTATTTCAATGCTTGATTTCACGAAATAGGTTCAATCTAGTTTTCATGTTTGAATTTATAGGTTGACATTGCATGCTCAATCTTAGCTTCCGATCTCTAGTTGATGCTCGAAAGAGATTGATTATAGTAGAGAACTAGATTGATAATTGCATTTCAGCTTGGAAACCGGAATTTGAGATTGAAAGATGAAAGTTTTAGGTTTGATTGTTGGGTTCAATGTATCCTTTCAAGAGAGGTCTAAGTTAAGGTAGTGGGTTATTTTGTATTGGTGTGATTGAGACCGAAATGAGATATCACAATAAAATGTTTGAGATCTAAAGATAATTAGCGTAGTTAAAGATGACCTATCGTACCCATTAGTGTTGATCTTAGGTTTAATTCCAATGGATAATTGAGTGTTATTTGAATTCAAGACTTCCCAATTCCAATACATCCCTTTATTGATATTGTCTTTGTCCCTATTTGTAGTTTAACTAAAAAATTTGCTTTGTATTTTATAATTTTGTACATTGCTTGTTTAGATTCAAACTAGTATCTAGTTAACTTTTATCTTGTCAATTGTCGTTATATTTTTTACCGTGGAATTCGACCTCGACTCTTGGTTGGATATTTTTATTGACGATAATCACTCACTCTTTGGATTTGTTTTAGCGGGTTATTTGAGTTTTATAAAAAATGGTGTCGTTGCCAAGGAACATTTTGTGTATTGAATTGATTTAGGTTTTCAAGTTTACTTGTTTCTATCTAGATTGTGAATAGTTGCCTTTATATTCTTTTGTTTTGATTTTATTTCTTTTTGTGATCATTCAATCTTTGGGAATACTATGACCTCTACCCACCAGTTTCCTTGTGGAGGCATGCATAACAAGCTCATTTGGGACGAGGAAATTTTGCACCTACTCTCTGAATCAATGGAAAGTCTTCAAGAAGTGTACTGAGCTCGGTGCTATGACATAGTCCACTTTGAAATAAGGATCACTACTATTAGGGCTAAGGTGAATGAAACCATGAGGATAATGGCCGAAAAGAGATAAAAGAAGGATGTCCCGACTTTCACCTTGCTTGGTGTGAGGAGACGAGCTGTTACGACCTAGGGGTACCCCCTAGATGTAACATGGCATACAGAACCCCGATGGATCCCATACAAGACACTTAGCTCTCATAACATTAAAAATAGAACAATAAGAGTAAAACAATACTCCAAGTCCAAAACATTTTATGAAAGATAAACGGGAGTCTAGAACACTTGTCTCATCATAGCCATCTAATATAATATAATGAAATTGGGCCTAGCCCATACATCATGTCCAAAAGTGAAATACAAGAAAATGAACTAAAACAATGAAAGCCCGTCCTCAAAGCATGAGCACTCACCAAATCTTGGAAATCTCGAACTCAACCACTAACCATGAGACTCGAAAACCTGACTATTGCACCCTAAATTTGGGGAAATGTAGGCAAAAGTATGCTTTAGTAAAAAACAATGTACCAATTATGATAGCCATGCATACAAAATTTAAATCATGCTAAAAGGACATTTTATTTCATGACACGTAATTGACCAAGCTAAAACATGATATAAGAGAATTAGAGAACATACATTATAAAACCATGGTCAATACAAGCTAACATCATCTTTAAAACCTTTGAACTCCTATGCGATACTTCTTGGAGTAACCTTATTTCATTACTAATGAGGGGAATTTGCCTTAACCGACAAAGATACCATGCGCGCTATAACATGATCCCCCAGTGTCTTCCACTCTAAAAGGGTTGCTGAAACGACCCCAAAAATACCCGAAAATGTGCTTCGAAAACACCTATAATTGTATTTTCCATATATCTCAGAATCTGTGCATGATTTCGGAAATTCGACTTCATATTTTTATTCATGGGGTCAAATTGAGTGGGGAATAAGTTTAACCAAAATTTTAGAGTAACCGTATCAAAATTCGAAAATCGCAAAAAATGCGATTTGGAGGGCAAACTTTAAAGGGGCATATCTCTTAGCATACAAGGAACAAGAAGGGCCACAACCTAATAAATTAAAGCTCTTTGAGTTAGCTTTTCAACGCACTTGGTTTCACCTCATTTCGAGTTAGGATGAGGGAGTTATGACCATTTTCGTAAAATTTGTCTGTGCATATTTGCAATTTCCAGTGTGCTTTTTTTTTAGGCGGGTTGGGGACGTTTTTTTATAAAAAGGGGATATGTCCCATACTTGGTTATTTTTTTTAACTTCAAAAACACTCTCTAAGCCCTCTCCAAAATTCCACCAAGATCCTCAACCAAATTCAAATATCTCAAGCTCTAATTCCGGATTCAAGACTCAATCTCAAACTTCAATTCTCCATTCCAATCTTCATCAAGGATTCTCCAAAGTTGAGGTATGTGGGTTTGATTGTGGAAACCTTCCTTTCCACAAGTCCAACCATTTATCCTCTATTTCTACTTCAAGTTTATGGGTCCTTATGGTTATTTATGAACTCTTGAAGTATGGAATTACTACTACACACCCTATTATGGTCTATTTTGCATATTATCATGAAATGGAATTATTATGTGATGTTTATGGTTTTCATGCTTCCACGATCAAATTATGAAGGCTGATATATATATATTTATGTTGTTGGTGGGCTGATTTATATGGATTTTGGAATTGGTTGGACTTAGTACTCTTGAAATACATGATTTTATTTATATGAACAGTAGCCCACCATGTGTTTGATAAAGTGCCCATTTATAGAATTATTAGGAAATAGAAGGTCCAATGTACGTCCTATGAGTTGGATGGTTATATAATTACTGAAATGATGATGAAATGGACACATGTATATGATTTTCTCGGTATAAGTGTTGTGAGTCGACCAAGTCTAGCTCGGGGGGTTGTAGGCCCGGGTAACCGTATTGAGGGCTTGGTACCTTGGTTGCCTAGTATAGGGGGTAGTAGGCCCGTATAACCATATCGAGGGGTGTGTACCTTGGTCCCTAGCTCGGGGGTTGGTAGGCCCGGGTAACCATATTGAGGGGTTTGTACCTCTTTCGCCTCTCCAAGGGGGTGGTAGGCCTTAGAAATACTATATTGATGGTCACTCGCCACACATGTACTACGTTCCACTAAATATGATTTTTATGTAAGCATCATTATACATATCATCTCATTAATATGCTATCTATCGGGTATGATTATGCTTTTTTCCTATGATGTCCATCTATTGTTGCATTGCATTGCATCCCATATACTTAGTACATTCAAACGTACTAATGCATACTCTATGCCTACATGATGTCACCATGTAGGAACCGGAGCATCGCTTGACCATCCTCCTCCGTGTGGCTAATACGATTTTCTATTGAGGTTATTGGTGAGTCCTCCATTCCGGGGATGTTGCTTATGATCTCTTGCTATGCATAAGACTTTTCCTTTTTAGTTATGTGTTGACTATGAGGGTGAGCCCGGTAGTTTGTCTTGGACCCCGCTAAGTAACCATGTTTAGAGGTAGTGTTAGACAAGTTGTGTATTATTCTTGAGCTTGACTCATCTATGGTATTTATCTATCATTCTCTTTTTCTCTTGCTCCCTTAGTCCCGACTTCCCCTTGATTATGCTTATCACTTATGGTCATTTTAATTGCTTCTGCGACCAAGGATGTGTAATGATATGCTATGAGGCTTGTTTGGGGTTCCTTCGGGTTCCCCATTCGCCGGTCACATCTAGGCCCTAGGCTTGGGTCGTGACAAACTTGGTATCAGAGCACTAGGTTGATAGATCCTCGAAGTCTAACACACCGCGTTGATTAGAGTCCGATTCATGGTTGTGTTGTGCACAACAACTATGATTAGGAGGCTATGAGACATTTTAGGAAATGTTTCCCTTCTCCATGTTCTAAGTCGTGCTGTAGAGTTGAATTAATTTCTTCCCTAACGGTTGTTCTTTGCTATGCTAGATCATGCATAATACAAGAGGAAGACGAGCCCGCGCACCCGAGGAACAACTGACCAATGGGGCCCAAGCCCCTCAGGCTCCTACCCCGGCATCTCGGGTGAGAGACTTCGTGCGGATGAATCCCCCGGAATTCTATGGGTCTAAGTTAGATGAAGACCCTCAAGAGTTCATTGATGAAGTCCACAAGATATTAGCTATCATGGGCGTGAGGTCAGAAAATAAGGCGGAGTTGGCGGCCTACCAACTAAAATGAGTGACCTAAATATGGTACAACCAATGGAAGGAAGAGAAGGGGGCAAACTATGTGGTGCCTTGGGAAGAGTTCAAAACGGCTTTCCTTAATCGATTCTTTCCTCTTGAGCTTAGGGAATCCAAATTGGTGGAGTTCATGAATTTAAAACCAGGGTCTATGAGTGTGAGGGAGTATGCCCTCAAGTTTAACCAACTTTCAAGATATGCTCCACGCTTGGTTGCCGACTCACGGTCTAGAATGAACAAATTTGTGATGGGTGTGTCCGACCTAGTGAGTGAAGAATGCCGGTCCGCAATGTCGATTAGTGACATGGACTTGTCCCGCTTGATGTTCTATGCCGAACAAATGGAGGAGGAGAAGTTGAGGAAGAAGAGGGGTCACGAGGCCAAGAGGGCCCGTTTTGAGGGCAAGTTCCAAAGTCGAAGGGGAGGCCGGTTTCATCAAGGCCAAGGGTCTTCTCATGCACCCCATAGTGGGTTTGCCAATGACGTTCCAAGGGCCCAAGGTATTGGTGGTATGGGTCCTATTGATGTATGTCCGAAGTGTGGTAAGGGCCATGGTGGCCCGTGCTTGAGAAATACCGGTGCTTGCTACAGTTGTGGGGAAATGGGCCACAAGGCAATGGATTGTCCTCAAAATCGCAACAAAGGTAAGGAGGTCTGTCCACAAGGTGCCAATGCGGTTCCTTTGGTGAGAGGGGGCCGACAACATGGTGCCCCAAGGCACAATCTATTTTCTGCTTTGCATGGTAGGCAAGGGGTCGATGAAGTCCCCGACGTCGTTACCGGTATGTTGAAAATCTTTGACTTTGATGTATATACATTAATTGATCCGGGTGCCTCTCTTTCTTTTTTCACCCCCTTTTGTTGCCAAAAAGTTTCATGTTGAGCCCGACTTGTTGCGTGAGTGATATAAGGTGTCTACTCCTATTGGTGCATATATTGTTGTTAGGAAGGTCTATAGAAATTCTCCTATTTGCATCTTGCATAAAATATTGCCTTGTGATCTTGTTGAGTTGAACATGGTCGATTTTGATGTTGTTCTTGGGATGGATTGGTTGCATGCATTCTATGCTTCCATTGATTGTAGAACCTGTAGGGTCAAGTTTCAATTCCCAAGTGAACCAATTCTTGAGTGGGAGAGCCAAAATGTGGTAGTCAAGGGTAGGTTCGTCTCTTGCATTAAACCCCGTAAGTTGATCTCTAAGGGGTGTCTCTATCACCTTGTGAGGGTTAGGGATGTGGAGTCCAAAACCCTTCTTATAGAGTAGGTTCCGGTCGTAAATGAATTCCTTGATGTCTTTCCGAATAACCTTCTCGGTGTTCCTCCAGAAAGGGAAATAGATTTTGGCATAGACCTCCTCCCCGATACTCAACCCATTTCTATTCCCCCTTACCATATGGCCCCGGCGGAGTTAAAGGAACAATTGAGGGACTTGTTGGAGAAGGGTTTTATTAGGCCTAGCCAATCAACATGGGGTGCACCGGTGTTGTTTGTGAAGAAGAAAGATGGGTCCCTTAGGATGTGTATTGATTACCGGCAACCTAATAGTGTCACCGTCAAGAATAAATATCCTCTTCCTAGGATTGATGACTTGGTCGACCAATTGGAAGGGACTAGCCACTTCTCTAAGATTGATTTTCAGTCCGGGTATCATCAAGTGAAGGTGAAAGAGTGTGACATTCCCAAGACAGCCTTCCAGACTAGGTATGGGCATTATGAATTTGTGGTCATGTCCTTTGGGTTGACCAATGCACCGGCTATCTTCATGGACCTAATGAATAGGGTCTTTAAACCCTACCTTGATTTCATTGTTGTGGTCTTCATTGATGATATTTTAATCTATTCGCATAGCGAGGAAGAATATATGGGTCACTTGAGGGTTGTATTGCAAAGATTGAGAGAGGAGAAGTTGTATGCCAAGTATGAAAAGTGTGAATTTTGGTTGAGGGAGGTTGCATTCCTAGGTCATGTGGTGTCGGAGGATGGTATTAAGGTGGACCCTAAGAAGACCGATGAGATTAGAAATTGGCCTAGGCCATTGAGCCCGTCGGATATTAGGAACTTCTTGGGCTTAGCGGGTTACTACCGGAGATTTGTGAATGGGTTTTCTTCTATTGCTTCTCCCATGACTAAGTTGACACAAAAGAAGGTTAAGTTTGAGTGGACCGACGAGTGCGAAAGGAGTTTTCAAACCTTGAAAAATAAACTTGTATCCGCTCCTATATTATCACTACCGGATGGGCTTGAGGGATTTGTTGTGTATTGTGAGTCTTCTAGAGTTGGCTTGGGTTGTGTCCTAATGCAAAATGGTAAGGTGATAGCCTATGCTTCTAGACAACTCAAAGTGCATGAAAAGAACTATCCTACGCATGATCTTGAATTAGCCGCGGTGGTGTTTGCTTTAAAGATTTGGCGTCATTACTTGTATGGGGTACATGTTGATGTGTTCACCAATCATCAGAGCCTCCAATATGTCTTCACCCAAAAATATCTCAACTTGAGACAAAGAAGGTGGCTAGAATTTCTTAAAGATTATGATATGAGTGTGCATTATCATCCCGGTAAAGCTAATGTGGTGGCGGATGCTTTGAGTAGGGTGTCTATGGGTAGCCTAGCTCATGTTGATATTGGTGATAGGGAAATGGCTAGGGAGGTGCATCGGTTGGCTAGGTTGGGGTTAGGTTGGAAGAGGTTGGTAATGGTGGTGTAGTCGTTGTTGATAGTGCTAGGTCTTCCTTGGTTGATGAGGTGATAGCAAAACAAGATCTTGACTCTTCCTTGTTAGAATTAAAGGCCTTGGTGAAAGAGGGCAAGGTGTAAGTTTTCTCCCAAGGGGGAGATGGTGACCTTAGGTACCAAGGTAGGTTGTGTGTGCCTTGTGTTGATGGTTTGAGGGAGAAAATTCTTGAGGAGGCTCATAATTCTTCCTACTCCATCCACCCCGGTTCCACCAAAATGTATAGCGATTTGAGGGATGTGTATTGGTGGGGAGGCATGAAGAAGGACATTGCCAAATTCGTCTCCGGTTGTCAAAATTGTCAACAAGTCAAGTCCGAACATCAAAGGCCGGGTGGTCTAACCCAAGACATAGAGATTCCTACTTGGAAGTGGGAAGAAATTAATATGGATTTTGTAGTTGGTTTACCCTAGACTAGAAAAGGTTTTGATTCTATTTGGGTGGTGGTTGATAGGATGACAAAATCGGCTCATTTTCTATCAGTAAAGACAACATATGGGGCGGAAGATTATGCAAGGTTATATATTCATGACTTGGTAAGGTTGCATGGGATTCATCTATCCATCATATCGGACCGTGGTACTCAATTTACTTCACACTTTTGGAAGTCCTTTCAAAGGGGTCTAGGTACGAGAGTTAAGCTTACTACGACCTTTCACCCGCAAACGGATGGACAAGCCGAAAGGACTATCCAAACACTTGAGGATATGCTTAGGGCTTGTGTATTGGAGCTTAAGGGTAGTTGGGATGATCATCTTCCATTGATTGAGTTTGCCTATAACAATAGCTATCATTCTAGCATCGGTATGGCTCCTTTTGAGGCTCTCTATAGGAGGCGTTATAGATCACCGGTTGGGTGGTTTAAGGTTGGTGAGGTGGCCTTGTTAGGACCAGATCTAGTTATGGAGGCTCTTGAGAAGGTTAGGATGATTAGAGAAAGGTTGAAGATGGCCCAAAGTCGCCAAAAGTCCTATACCGATGTGAGGAGAAGGGCTCTTGAATTCCGAGTTGGTGATTGGGTTTATTTGAAGGTGTCACCTATGAAGGGTGTGGTTCGTTTTGGTAAGAAAGGCAAGTTGAGCCCAAGGTACGTGGGTCCTTATAAGGTGATAAGGAGAATTGGCAAGGTAGCTTATGAGTTGGAATTGCCTAGCGAAATGAATTTGGTTCATCCAGTATTTCATGTGTCTATGTTGAGGAAGTGTGTGGGGGATCCGAATGCCATTGTGCCTCTTGATGTTGTGGGTGTTGTTGAAGATAATTTGACATATGAAGAGGTTCCAGTCCAGATTTTAGATAGACAAGTGAAGAGGTTGAGAAACAAAGACGTGGCTTCCGTTAAAGTCCTTTGGAGAAATCAACAAGTTGAAAGTGCTACTTGGGAGGCCGAAGCGGACATGCAAAGGAGATATCCTTATCTTTTCCACTCCACTCAAGCCTAAGGTATTGATCTAAGCCCTTTATAAAATCTCAGGCCTTAAGTTCATCCCCCATGTCATTGCATACATTCATGTTTAAGTTGACAAGTTCATTGTGGTTTTACAACTATGTTGAGGTTTTTGAAATAAGGTGTAAGTGCATTGTTGCATCCTTATGTGGGCTGAAATTTTCATGTTTGTGTCTCTCATGTACGTTTCTTTAACATTTGGGGACGAATGTTCCCAAGGGGGAGATATTGAGACGACCCCAAAAATGCCCGAAAATGTGCTTCGGAAACACCTATAATTGTACTTTCCATATATCTCAAAATTTGTGCATGATTTCGGAAATTCGACTTCATATTCTTATTCATGGGGTCAAATTGAGTGGAGAATGGGTCTAACCCGAATTTTAGAGCAACCGTATCAAAATTCGAAAATCGCAAAAAATGCGATTTGGAGGGTCAACTTTAAAGGGGCATATCTCTTAGCACACAAGGAACTGGAAGGGCCACAACCTATTAAATTAAATCTCTTTGAGTTATCTTTCTAACGCACGTGGTTTCACCTCATTCTGAGTTAGGATGAGTGAGTTACGACCATATTCGTAAAACTTGTCTGTGCAGATTTGTAATTTCCAGTGAGCTTTTTTTTTTAGGCGGGTTGGGGACGTTTTTTATAAAAAGGGGATATGTCCCATACTTAGTCATTTTTTTTAACTTCAAAAACACTCTCTAAGCCCTCTCCAAAATTCCACCAAGATCCTCAACCAAATTCAAATATCTCAAGCTCTAATTCCGGATTCAAGACTCGATCTCAAGCTACAATTCTCCATTCCAATCTTCATCAAGAATTCTTCAAAGTTGAGGTATGTGGGTTTGATTGTGGATACCTTCCTTTCCACAAGTCCAACCATTTATTCTCTATTTCTACTTCAAGTTTATAGGTATTTATGGTTATTTATGAACTCTTGAAGTATGGAATTACTACTACACACCCTATTATGGTCTAATTTCCATATTATCGTGAAATGAAATTATTATGTGATGTTTATGGTTTTCATGCTTCCACGATCAAATTATGAAGGTTGATATATATATGTATGTTGTTGGTGGGCTGATTTACATGAATTTTGGAATTGGTTGGACCTAGTACTCTTGAAATACATGATTTTATTTACATGAACAGTAGCCCACCATGTGTTTGATAAAATGCCCATTTATAGAATTCTTAGGAAATGGAAGGTCCAATGTACGTTCTATGAGTCGGATGGTTATATAATTACTGAAATGATGATGAAATGGACACATGTATATGATTTTCTCTATATAAGTGTTGTGAGTCGNGTACTGATTCACTTAAAATCGAAAAAGACCCAGAAACCCATGAACTGAAGTTGCCTAGTACGGGGGGTAGTAGGCCCGGGTAACCGTATCGAGGGCTTGGTCCCTTGGTTGCCTAGTACGGGGGGTAGTAGGCCTGTATAACCATATCGAGGGGTTTGTACCTTGGTCCCTAGCTCGGGGGTTGGTAGGCCCGGGTAACCACATTGAGGGGTTTGTACCTTTTTCGCCTCTCCAATGGGGTGGTAGGCCTTAGAAATACTATGTTGATGGTCACTCGCCACACATGTACTACGTCCCACTAAATATGATTTTTATGTAAGCATCATTATACATATCATATCATTAATATGCTATCTATCGGGTATGATTATGCATTTTGCCAATGATGTTCATCTATTGTTGCATTGCATTGCATCTCATATACTTAGTACATTCAAACGTACTAATGCATACTCTATGCCTACATGATGTCACCATGTAGGAACCGGAGCATCGCTTGACCATCCTCCTCCGCGTGGCTAATACGATTTTCTATCGAGGTTATTGGTGAGTCCTCCATCCCGGGGACGTTGCTTATGATCTGTTGCTATGTATAAGACTTTTCCTTTTTAGTTATGTGTTGACTATGAGGGTGAGCCCGGTAGTTTGTCTTGGCCCCCGCTAAGTAACCATGTTTAGAGGTGGTGTTAGACAAGTTGTGTATTATGCTTGAGCTTGACTCACCTATGGTATTTATGTCTCATTCTCTTTTTCTCTTGCTCCCTTAGTCCCGACTTCCCCTTGATTATGCTTATCGCTTATGGTCATTTTAATTGCTTCCGCGACCAAGGATGTGTAATGATATGCTATGAGGCTTGTTTGGGGTTCCTTCGGGTTCCCCATTCACCGGCCATGTCTAGGCCCTAGTCTTGGGTCGTGACAGTTGCCCTACTTGAAAAGGTAGAACCATGAACTTCTAGATTAAGTTGATCCACTAGCTAATGTCTACTTTAGACAATCATCCAATAGTGGCACTAGGTAAGGGATAAGGAGATTGCTACTAGGAACCCGACCTCTACTCACAAGAGAGCTTCCATCTCAATATCCTCTCGGTGCTAAGCATAAATCCCATGGAATAGTCATTTCTTACTTGACCCTATAATCCATGGAAAGGTATCTTACGATAACCAATCCAAACTAGTTTCATTAGGATACCTCTTACTCGTTGATTAAATTAGGTTAGAAAGACTTTCAACCTAAGAACCCTTATTATGTGAGAAAACCTTTCACGTCTTATTCTTATGTGTACATGATAAAATTCATTCAGTAACACATCATTATCATCATCATTGATATTTTACTCTCAAAAAATTCGGAAAACATTTGCATAAATTTCATAAGAAATGCATAAGTCCATTATTCACCTCTTGAGATTCAAAACACACTTTCAATCATCAAAACTTAGAAAACGTGGGTTATATATGGATTTCATCATAAATTCATGTAAAACTAGTAATACATTCTTAAATTCATAAAACTCTTCCTTTACAATCAAAATCCTACATCACATGATTCATAACTTGAAAATATAAGGGTTACATGGGTTCATGGGGAAATCATCATAAAATCATAGTATTTCATAAATTCATGCATAATAGATGATAATTCAATCATTTAAATCAACATTGAAGAGAACCCATGACAATTGAAGAAAATCCTTACTCAATTGGGTAATTCTAACTTTGAAATAGAGGGATTTAGGAACTTCATGGATGGAAGGAATCCATGGATGAAAACTATAATACCTCAAAGCGTAATGCTTATCTTCAATTGAGGAATTGACTCTTGACCTTGATCCTAGCTTGAAACCTTTCTTCTTCTTCTTCAAGTTTCTAGAGAGGGAAATATTTTCGGGAGAAAAACTTTCATTTTATTTTGTGTTTTGGAAATTATGACTTGAATGGATAAGTTTTAGGGTTAAAATCACTTATATAAGGTTCCTAGGCTTGGGTGAAATGACATAGTACTGATTCACTTAAAATCGAAAAAGACCCAGAAACCCATGAACTGAAGTTGCCGAGTCATCACCACGAGGGGCACCACGACCTGTCAAGGGTCACACGGCCCGTAGTGGTGCCCGTGGTCTCTTGACCAATGGCTAGGTTAGCCACCGATCTTTCCCAAACAGCTACCTTCGGAGCATGACCCCTCCCACGGCCTGTGGTGGCTTTCACGAGCTGTCCAGTGGCTCGTGGGGAGGGTCCTATTTTTGGGCAGCTTTGCCTTGCTACTACCTAGATTACCGCGAGCATCACCATGACCCGTGGTCCCCACCACGATTCGTCGTGGTGGCCGTGGAAGGTGAGGCAGTGTTGGTTCGCTACTTCTTAAGGCCTACGGGTACCACCACGACTCGTGTGGTCTTCAAGGTGGGTACCAATGCTGAATCCTAGGTTTGTAACCACTCACTTGGAGAATTGCTTAGGCTACTAAATTCCGAGGTGTTACATTATCTCCCCCTTGGAGACATTCTTCCTCAAATGGCATTCTAGACACCTCTTGAAAGAGAAGACTCAATACTAGCAGCTCATCATGCATGCAATTCATCATAGTGCAAAAAACCAAGGAGGAAACATAAACTCCAAGCTAAAAATTGTCAATATACCACAAGGAAAGTAGGAACTAGAACTAACAAACCCATATGCATGAAAATTTCAAAATTTATCATGTACAAGGAGGAACTACCTTCTCCAAGCTAAAAGTATGCTCAACACAATCTCATGGAGCCTATATGCAATTCGTTCTCAAAAATCATAGCTAAAGCATGTTTATCAATCCATTTCATGAAGACTATAGGCAACTCTTACTCAATGCACAATAACATGAGGGAAATCAATCATGTAAACTCATTTTCTTTCGAAACAAAAGTTTTTCATGAAAATGTATAACATAATGAAATCATGGAAACACATAAAACGCACGACTCAAAAACAAAGGGCAAACCAAGAGGAACTCATTACATCAAGCTAGAGTAGGAGTAGAAGGAAAAAGATGAAGATATCGGGACATCATATTGGCTTCGGCCTCCAAAGTAGCACCCTCAACTAATTGATTTCTTCATAATACTTTCACGGAAGCAACTTCCTTGTTTCTCAACTTCCTAACTTGCCGGTCTGGAACTTCCTCATAAGAAAGACATTAAGCAACTCCCAACCCTTCTAAGGGAACTATGGATGTCGAATCTCCAACACAGTTCTTAAGCATAGAGACATGGAAAAGTGGATGCACCGATGCCAACTCATTTTGCAATTCTAGCTCATAAGCAACCTTACCAACACGTCTCAAAATTTGATATGGGCCTACATACCGGGGACTAAGCTTCCCTTTCTTACCAAACCTCATTACACCCATCATGGGTGATATTTTCAAGTAAACCCAATAATGAATATCAAACTCAAGATCTCTTCTTCTCACATGGACATATGAATTTTGCTGACTTTGAGCCATTTTCAACTTTTCTCTTACAAGTTGAACTTTCTGTATGGCATCATGTACCAATTCAGGACCTATTAGGGAAACTTCACCCACCTCAAACCAACCAATGGGAAATCTACACCTCCTACCATATAGGGCCTCAAATGGAGCCATATCAATACTCTAGCGACAACTATTGTTAGAAGCTAATTCAATCAATGGCAAATGGTCATCCCAATTACCTTTAAAATCAATCACACATTCCCTTAACATATCTTCCAAAGTTTGGATAGTATGCTCTGCTTGCCCATCAGTTTGTGGATGAAAGGTCGTACTAAGATTAACATGAGTACCAAGACCCTTTTGAAATGAGTTCCAAAACTGAAAAGTGAATTGGGTACAACGATTGAAAATAATAGACAAAGGCACTCAATGCAACTTTACCATTTCTCTCAAGTACATCTTGTCATAATCTTCCGTCGTATAAGAAACCTTGACGGGAAGGAGATGCACCAATTTCGTCATCCGATCTACTATCATCCAAATAGAATCATGTTGTCGCCGAGTGCGAGGCAAGCCAACAATAAAGTCCATGTTCAAATCTTCCCACTTCCACGTAGGAATGCTAATATCTTGGGAAAAACCTCCCAGTCTCTGATGCTCAACCTTTACTTATTGGCATTTGGACAGTTAGCCACAAATCCCACAATATCTTTCTTCATCCCATTCCACTAATAGACTTCCCGTAAATTGCGGTACATCTTTGTGGCTTCTGAGTGAATGGAATACTGCAAACTGGACTTTTGACAAGATCGGTTCCCTCAAGTAATCAACATTCGAAACACATAAATGACCTTGATATCTAAGTACACAATCTCCCCATTGGGAGAAAGACTTAACAGATTTCTTAAGCACCACTTCTTTCAATTCTACCAAAATTGGATCAAGACTTTGCTTGGCTTTCACATCCGCCACAAAAGATGATCCAAACCCATTGTGAACCATAACACCACCCTTGGTGGAGTCCACCAATTGAACACCTAATGTCAATCTATGAACATCTCGAACCAACACTTTCGTTTCTTCTTCCATATGAGCCACACTACCCATAGACAACCGACTAAGAGCATCCACTACTACATTAGCTTTACCGGGGTGATAAAGAACATTCATGTCATAATCTTTCAATAATTCAACTCACCATTTTTGGCAAAAATGTAGATCTTTTTTATTAAATGAATATTGCAAAATCTTGTGGCAGGTAAACACATCTACATGAAATCCATACAAATAGTGCCTCCAACTCTTTAAGGCAAAAATGACCGCCGCTAACTCAAGGTCGTGAGTAGGATAATTCTACTCATTATTCTTAAGTTGCCTTGAGGCGTAGGCAATGAATTTCCTATTTTGCATAAGCACACATCCTAACCCAATTCTTGAGGCATCACAATAAACCACAAAACCATCCGTCCCTTCCGGCAAGGTCAACACCACAATAGAAGTAAGTCTACCCTTCAACTCTTGAAAAATCTTTTCACATAACTCGGTCCATACAAACTTAGCCTTCTTTTGAGTCAAAGCCATCAAAGGAGAGGAGATTGAAGAGAATTCCTCAACAAACCTTTTATAGTAACCGGCTAAACCTAAGAAACTTCTAATATTTGAAGGAGTTAGAGGTCTAGGCCAACACTTAACCGTATCCATCTTCTTATGATCTGACTCAATACCCTTACTTGAAAAAATATAGCCAAGGAACGCTACGAACCTTAACAAAAAATCACATTTGCTAAATTTTGCAAAGAGTTGTTGGTCCTTAAGAACTTGCAGCACGATCCTCAAATGATCAACATGTTCCTTCTCACTTTTCGAACAGATCAAAATATCATCAATGAACACAATTACAAGCATGTCAATGTGTTTTCTAAACACCATATTCATCAAATCCATATACGCCGCCGGAGCATTAGTCAACCCAAATGACATTACCAAAACCTCATAATGACCATACCGATTTCTAAAAGATGTTTTCGGAATGTCATCATCTCTCACCCTCGATTGGTGATAACCTGACCAAAGGGGAATCTTAGATAAATAACTCGCCCCTTGAAGTTGGTCAAATAAATCATCTATACTTGGGAGAGGATATTTATTCTTAATAGTAACCTTGTTCAACTGACGATAGTATATACAAATACGAAGAGAACCATTTTTCTATTTAACAAACAAAAGCACCACATAGAGCGATACCCGGTCGGATGAAACTATTATCCAACAAATCTTTCAATTGTTCTTTCAACTCCTTAAGTTCTGCTAGAGCCATTTTGTAAGGATGAAGAGAAATAGGTTGCGTATCTCAAAGAAGGTCAATACTGAAGTCTATTTCCCTTTCGGGAGGATTACCGGGTAAGTAATCAAGGAACACTTCCAGAAACTCATTCACAACGGGGACTAACTCAAGAGTAGGGGTTTCAGAATCTACATCCCTGACCCTAACTAGATGGTAAACCATTAGAGATCATCTTTCTAGCTTTAAGACAAGAGACAAACTAACCTTTAGGCATAGAATTTCCCCCCTTCCACTCTAGTACAGGCTCATTCGAGAACTGAAACTTCACTACACGACTTCTACATTCAATATAAGCATAACACGAGTGCATCCAATCCATACCAAGAATCACATCAAAGTCTAACATATCAAACTTTACCAAGATAAGAAGAGTAACTTTATCAGAAAAGGAAACGTGACACTTTCTATAGACCCTCTTAGCCACAATAGAATCACTAATCGCAATATAGATAGAAAAAATGATCTAACAACACATCTGGGAGAACATCAAACTCATAGCCACATATGGTGTCACAAAAGACAAGGTAGCACCAGGATCAAGTAAAGCATATATATCAGGTTGAAGAACTTTCAACCGGTAACCACATCAAGAGAACTTTCTTGTTCACCATAACTTTGAAGTGCATAAAATCAGTATTTCTTAGAAGCATTGGGACCCAAACTAGTAGGAGGAGCTTGCTTTCCCTCTCTAACTTTAGCCGTAAGCATCAGGCAATCCCTCATTTTGTGAACACTTTTACCACAACCAAAGCAACCATATGTGCCGGTTAGGCACCTACCCTTGTGCTTCCTTCTACACTTAGTACAAGTAGACCTAGACAATGAAGACCCACTTCCATTATCTCCTTGAGGCTTAGGTTTAGACACCCTATAATTTTTTAAATTAGGAGGAGAATTGGAGGAACATTGTCAGAAAACCTTTGTCAGAATCTAGAACGACCATGTCCATCAGACCTTGCATGAGAGAAATTTCCATCACCGGTCTCAGCCCTTTTTCTCTCCCTAGACTTTTCCTTAAGTTTTTCCTCCTCAATTTGTTGTGTATAAACCATGAGATGAGAGATGTCCATGTCATTAATGAGGATAGAGGTACAAAACTTTTTTACCACCATATCGGACACACCTAAAATGAACTTGCTCATCTTAGCCCTTGAATCAGTAACAATTGTTGGAGCAAATTTAGACAATTAAGTGAACTTTAGGGAAAATTTTCTCACACTCATTCTTCCTTGTCGAAGGATAATAAACTCAAGTACCTTGGCATCCCTCATCTGAAGGGGAAATAACCTATCAAGAAAATCAGCTTTAAATTTCTCCTAATCAAGATGGCCCGCATATTTTGGTCTCCCCTCTTTCCATTGGTAATACCAAATTTGAGCCACACCTTTTAGTTGATAAGCGGCCAACTCAGCCTTTTCTACCGACGTCACTCTTATGATCACCAAAACCTTATAGGCGTCATCATTGAACTCTGTAGGATCTTTCTCAACTTTAGAACCATGAAACTCCGGAGGATTCATCCTCGTAAAGTCCCTCACTCTTGAAGCCACCGTGCCTTCATTTGGGTTAACAAGAAGCACAACCTCTCTATTGGCTTGGGTCGTCACTGCTTGAGCCAACACTTGAAAAGCAGCCCTAAACTCTGCATTGGACAATTGCTCGGCCAAAGGATAGACCAAAACTTGAGGAGCTTAGGGAGTAGCTTCTTGTTCCCCATTCTCTCTCACATTCCTTCTAGCATAGGCCTTCGGGTAGCCATGCCTAGAAGAACATAAGGTAAGGATTAGAAGAGAAACCTTATAGAGTTAAACTCTATCGCACAACTTCGGAGTAATGAATGAAATAGAGTTTCCTAATTATCTTGTAGCCTCTCATTCATAAATGTGGCACGCTTCACACTTATGAACAAAACTCTACTAGACGTGGCTTATGATACATCCTAGGACCATTCTAAACCTTGTGCTCTGATACCAAGTTTGTCACGACCCAAGGTTACCCCGTAGATGTAACATGGCGTATAGAACCTTAAAGGATCCCATACAGGCCACATAACTCTCATAATATAAGAAATAGAACAATAAGAGTAAAACAATAGTCCAAGTCCAAAACATTTTATAAAAGATAAGTTGAAGTCTAAAACACTAGTCTTATCATTGCCATCTAATACAATAGAATGAAATTTGGTCTAGCTCATACATCATGTCCAAAAGTAAGATCCAAGAAAAAGAATTACAAAAATGAATGTCCGCCATTGAAGCATGAGGACTCACCAAAGCTCTGAATTCTCGAAGTCAACCACTAGCCATGAGACTCAGAAACCTGACTGTTGGATCCTATATTTAGGGAAATATAGGCAATAGTATGTGTTAGTATAAAACAATGCACCTAGTATGATAGCCATGCATAAAACATTATTTAAATCATTCCGAAAGGACATTTCATTTCATGACATGCAATTGACCAATCTAAAACATGATATAAGAGAATTAGAGAACATACGTCATAAAACCATGGTTAATGCAAGCTAACATTATCTTTAAAATCTTTGAAATCCTATGCAATACTTGTTGAAGTAACCTTAGTTCATTATTATGGGGAATTAGCCTTAACCGACATAGAGACCATGTGAGCTATAACATGATCCCCATCGTCTCCCACAACGAAAAGGGTTGCCCTTCTTGCTAAGGTAGAACCATGAATTTCTAGCTTAAGTGGATCCACTAGCTAATGTCTACTTTAGACAATCATCCAATGGGGGCACATAGGTAAGGGATAAGGAGATTGCTACTAGAAACTCGACTTCTACTCACAGGAGAGCTTCCAAGTCAACATCCTCTCAGTGCTAAGCATAAATCACACAAATTGTGATTTCTTACTTAACCTTATTATTCATGGAAAAGTATCCTAGGATAAGCAATCCAAGCTAGCTTCATTAGGATAGCTCTTACTCTTTGTTTCAATTAGGTGAGAAACCCTTTCAACCTAAGAACCCTTATTATGTGAGAAAACCTTTCACATCTTGCTCTTATGTGTACACAAAAAAATCCTTTCAAAAAAATTTCATGAGCATCATCATTGATATTTCACTCTCAAAACATCCTTAAAAATTTGCATATATTTCTTAAGATATTTATAAGTCCATAATTTACCTCTTAAGGTTCAAAACCCACATTCAATCATCCAAACTTAGAAAACATGGGTTATATATGGATTTCATAATAAATTCATGTAAAACTAGTAATACGTGCTCAATTTCATAAGCACACTTCCTTTAAAATCAAAATCCGACATCACATGATTCATGACATGAAAACATGGGGTTACATGGGTTCATAAAGAAATCATCATAAAATCGTAGTATTTCATCAATTCATGCATAATAGATCATAATTCAATCATTTAAATCAACATTGAAGAGAACCCATGACAATTGAAAAAAACTCTAATTCAAATGGGGAATTCTAACTTTGTAATAGAGGAATTTGGGAACTCCGTGGATGAAAACTATTGTACCTCAAGCCCAATGTTTATCTTCTATGGATGAATTGGGGCTTGACCTTAATCATAGCATGAATCCTTTCTTCTTCTTTAAGTTTCTAGAGAGAGAAATATTTTAGGGGGAAGAGCTTTGATTTTCTTTTGGTTTTTGGAAATAATGACTTGAATGAGTGAGTTTTGGGGTTAAAATAACTTTTATAGGGGTCTTAGGCTTGGTTAAAATGACATAGTATTGATTCACTTAAAACCAGAAAAGACCCAAAAACCCATTAACTGATGTTGCCGACTCACCACCACGAGGGGCAACACTGCCCGTCAAGGGTCACCTGGCCCATAGTGGTGCTGTGGTCCCTTGACCAGTGAGTTGGTTAGCCACCCCACTTCCCAAAAAACTATCTTAAGACCACGACCCCCTCTCACGACCCGTGGTGGCCTTCACGAGCCGTCAAGTGGCTCGTGTTGAGGGTCCTATATTGGGGAAGCTTTGCCTTGCTACTGCCTAGCCTACCACGAGCATCACCACAACCCGTGGTTCCCACCACAAGGCGTCATGGTGTCCGTGGAAGGTGATGCAGTGTTGGTTGGCTACTGCCTAAGGCCTACTGGAACCACCACGACTTGTGGTGCCCTTCACGACTCGTGTGGCCTTCCAGGCGGGTGCCAAGGCTAAATCCTTGGTATATAACCAGTCACTTGGACCCTTGCTTAGGCTACTAAATTCTGAGGTGTTACACGAGCAGATTCATGTTTGAAGTTGCACAGGTTGAAAGCAAACCAAGCAAAGAGGTGAAGGTGGATATAGTAGATATGTTGAGTTTGTCATAAAAATAAAAACAAAAACAATCCAAAACACCGAAATAACTAACATGATATTAGAGTTGCAATAGAAATAAAAAAATATCATATATGGAAACTGTAGTTCATTTTGAAGATGATGTGTCATGAACTTGAAAGTAAATAATTATGATGTTCAGTGCTCACATAGCCTAGTGACGCTTTCACTATCACCCAACTATCCAAAACGAAAGCATGATGCGAAGTTGGGCAAGAAATTCAAGTCTTCAAAGTGGAGAGATCGGGTGAAACACTTGATGCTCTTTTGCACTCCCCATACTCTTCGGAGTAAAATTGATCTTAAGTTGGGAAGTTGATTCATTTCCTTGAAGTGGAAATTAGAAGGGTAATGTACCCAGCGTCGCGTCGCAATGTTAAATTGTGCATTTGATAGGAGGCAACCCATCGGTATCTAACTTAGTTTAATTTTGAGTTTTAAATTTCTATATTAGGTTTTAATTTGTATTTTTGGCTAATCCTCCTGATTTTGGAGATTTTTGGAATTACTTTGAACAGGTGTGGAGGCATGAATTGTTACGCCCAAATTACACCTCCCTGAAGAAGTATAAGTGGTCGTGTCAAATAAACAACGTAGCTAAGGTTAGGTTCATTCCCATGAGGAATTTGATCTAGACTTAAGCTAATTTATGGTTAATTGTACTATTAGTCAGATTACTTCCATAAAAAGTGGGATTTGTAAAGAAAGTAATTGTTGACTGATTTGTAGTAACAGGTAACAAGTAACAAGTAAGCGAAATTCACAGTTAGTTAATTCAATATGAGATAAAACTAGGGCATACGTGTTCCCCACAAGTGTTAATGTAGTAATCCTAATAATAGTAACTCTTTCCTATTGTTAACATGCAATGTTGGTAAGTTACTATCTCATAAGTAATTGGTCGTTGAAGTAGGAAATTTCACCACACAACTTGGTTAGTTTATGGGTGTGTGCTTTACTAACTCTTACCCTTAACCATTGATTAACCCTCATAGTAAGTAGGTCAGGCTATTTGATAGCGGATTATCACACTAAAATCTCTATTGTTGAATCTTTTTCTCAATCATTACTTCCTTGTCGGGCAAGTAGGGATGAAGCAAATTCTAACGTTGCGCACTGTTAAAAACATTCAAACCGAAAGGATTAACAATAAATGCATAAAAACTAGTTAAGGATTACTTAATTATTAGTTTTACGTTGTTAGTTACTCATGGTTCCAACTACTATAGTTGGGTATTTAGTTATTCATGCTTAAGTTATCACAATTCATACTCGGATTAATAATATAAATCATGAACTTTCAATTATAACAGATGAAATTTAAGATCTTGAATTGAAGAACAAATACAAATTCCATAAACAAAACTTTAAGAATTAAGAGCTCCAAGTGTTTGCAATATAATTCTCGAAGCCAAAAACACTGTATCATAATACGTCTAACAACTCAAAAACAAAAATTAAAACTAATATTTATAGAAAATAAATCTTAAACCAAGTAGGAAAAGGAAGCTTGAGGAAATCCGGTAGGGGCAGTGTCACCAACGGGTGGCCACCCACGACTTGTTACATAGAAGACGACTCATGGGTGCCACCATTGCTCAAAAATTAGCCAAACTTCAAGTGGATTCCAACGATGGTCATAACCTACGGCTCGTAGGTCTTAGCACATCCATCTGGTTCAATCGTTGTTCATGGAGTGGAACTCATATTCTCTGAAGTGATCAACGACTCATCATTGTCGGCTCTTCATAAGGGTTTTCTTCCCTCCTTGAAATTACAGTGACTATTTTACCTATTTTACAACCAATTATGACATTGTCTTGTTTACCTCTGTTCTCCTTCTGATTTATTTAAGCGCAAGTGTGACTTTGACTTGACATTCTTGCTTGTTTTAGTATTTTCCATATTTTTATTCAAGTATTTCAGTCTTTTTTTTTGTTCAATCACATCATTCTTTACATTTTACTCATTTTTTTATTCTCCACATACGACTCTTTTCGTACCCTTTCTTTATTGTTTTCCTTTACAATAGCCGCCCTCAACTTATGAATTTTGCATGAGTTGAGGTGCACAATGTCCTAAGAGAACCAGGGCCAAAATCAAGGCAATCTTCTGAAGTAGCCACCCTAGCCTAAGTTGAGGTGCACACTGTCCATGGAGGAACAGGGGACAAGGGCCACACAAATTTTTCGGCATGGTGAGTTGGATGTATTGAAAAAAAGCTATACGTTAGGCTCAAGAATTTGGATCAAAGAGAGCATTTATTTCTCTTGGTTGGTTGCTTTAAGGATTAAGTGGACTCGTTATCCACAATTGCCTATGTTCATTTCCCAATTCCCGGTCTAAGTCAATTTAGCAAGACCAACTGGGTAAGTTCTAGATTGGCATGCACTATATGAATATACAAACATCCTCACACACACGTGGTACCTTGTTTCACTATTAAATCATTAATGCATCGAGTTCAAGTTATAGCTTAAGTTATGCAGTCATACCGGTTCCTATCATGTCATATAAAGATCCAACACATTCAAGTTATCAAGCCCACATATATAGCACATATACATCTGGAAGGGTATCAATTTTCATACTCTTTTGCCACCATGCTTTCCTTTTAGTCTACTTCTGTACTTTTACTATCCTAAACATGTCGATTCAAAAGAAAATTAAACAGTTCCTTTGGTAAAAATTACACAGGCAAGAAAACCTCAAGGAAGGATTCTTACTTGGGTTATTAAGACTCACCCGAACACTCACTATGCATTCACCCCCCATACATAAATATAGTACAATTGACTTCAATGCATAAAGAAATGAAATACATAGTGTCAAACAAACTTGTGTCGCATAAGCACCAATAACCCTTCAAGAAGCGGGTGGGTCCGATAAGCCACCAGAACAAGTAGCATCAAAAGCCAATGCGGAAACTTAATCAGAGCTGGAGCCAGATTGTGACTCCTTATTCTCTGCATTAGATGGATAGCCCCCTACTCAAACTAGGGGAATCATCATGACTAGATGACTGCTCATCATCTGATACAATCTTTCCTGAGCTTCACCTCATAGTCAGAGGTGTCATAGGGGAGGTCCTGGTCATGCTCTGGATAAATTTAGACCTGTTGGCACTGGATTTTCATGACTCAAGGGTACCCCCTAGACGTAACAAGGCACGTAAAACCCCGAAAGGCTCCATGTAAGCCACTTAGCACATTCTTAACATAAAGTAATAGAACACTAAGAGTAAAAACACGTTTAAGTCTGAAAGATTCATAAAAGCAAAGCGGAAGTCTAACTTGTCGCATTTAGCCGTTTAATACAATTCATTAGTCAAAATAGGGTCACATCCCCAACAACATATTCTGAAATAGAAATTACTAAAAAGAAACTCAAAATGAGATGTCCCGTCCTCGAATCATGAGGACTCACCACGAGCAACGAGAATAGTCCATCCAAGTTTGAGCTAAAGGATAATCGCCTTAAGAACCGAAACCTACACTTTGGAGAAAAATGTAGAAAATATGCGTTAGTACAAAAATTGCACTAAGTATGATAGTAATGCACAAAACCATGAAAACATGGTAAAAAAGGACATTTTAGTGAATGTATGCAATTTATAAGTTAAAACCTCATTTATAAGATAATGGAAGCGCATAAGTCATAAGCATTTTCATTACATAAACTTACATCATAGGAGAACCATACCATTTGTACCCTCAAAGCATTCTTGTGCAATGCATGAATAAGATCCCATAATCCTACCCAAGCTAAGTAAAGCTTCTTGAGTAATCATCATTTATAATTCATGTTCTTGTTCATATTCTTAGCATGGTGGGAATATCCTTGACCAACATAGAACATGTGAGCCTAACATGGAATCCGGTGTCATGCTCCACACCAGAAAGAGTTGTCCTACTTGCCTAAGGTAGAACTAAAATGTATTAGCTTTTAGGTGTATCCACTAGCTAAAGACCTATGGGGACACCTAGTTTATGGGATAAGGAGATTGTTACTAGAAACCCCAACCTTACTTAACAGGGGATATTCCATCTCATGAGATTACATTGAGAAAGCCGGCATTACTTAATGGGATAGCCTCTACCTCTTATTCAATATCCACTCGGTGCTAAGCATTATTTCCCACAATTACATGTTTAGTCTTGAATTGAGTTCACTTGCATGAAAGAGTGCCTTAACCCTCCATTCAACACAATTCATAAAATAGCTCATAGATTCAATAGGTGAAAATGGACTTTCAACCTTAGAATCATTATATTGTGAGAAAAACTTTCACATCATGTTCATTATGTGTTTATGAGAATGACCTTTCAATCAATATATCAATAAGATTATAATCATGTTCATAAAGAATATACAATTAATCCACAATCATGTATAATTCTTATGTTTTACCCCTCTTGGGTCAAGGATCACATTCCATCCAATACATCTAGATTTACAAAATTAAATATGGCTAATAACATGATTCAATTAACTAAATTACTACAAGAACAATCTCATAGTATTCTTCCTTCATCAAGTCACCCACATCACAAAGGCATAAGTTGGGGAATATGAGATTTCATGGATTCTTGGGAGATTTCATCAGAAACCATAACAAAACAACAATTCAATAATAATATAAAGTAATTAAATCAATTGAAATGTTTTTGAAAAGGAATCCATGCCTTGGAGTAAAACCCTAGATTTTGTGGGGATTACTAGTTTGAAATAGAGTTTGGAGGAACTCCGTGGATGAAAACTATCCATAGATGATGGACTACCATACCTTAATGAATAATACTGACGAAATTAAGTGGAAAAGGCCTCTACTTCAGATCCTATCTTCACTCTCTTTTTCTTTTTCCTTGGATTTCTAGAGAGAAGATTTTGGGGGAAATTGATTTTGATTTGGGAAGTTGGTAGTTATGATTTAGATGACTTAGTTTAGGGAATTAAAACACTTATATAGTTAGTCTAAAATAATACAAAATTACGTCACTTCATAGTTAATTAAAATGGAAAACCCTAAACTACCCCTCAACTAATTCCCAAAAAATTGTTTTCCTTGTGTGACCCACGACCCCCTCACCTACGGACTGTGGTTGGGCCCACGGCCCATGCTGGTGAAGTGTGGGTCGGCGTCTGTGGCTTGAATTTGTGGCCGTGAAGCATGACTTCCTACCCACGAAGCGTGGGTGCCCTCCGTGGGTTATTGCCAGACAGTTTTTTAAGGGCTTTTCCTCAAGGACCCATGGTTGGTCCTTGGGGTTTAGGCCTTGACGTTTTAACATGAAAGCATGAATTTTAAGGTACGTGGAGGTACGTTCAAGGCTCTAACCCTAACATCAAGCTCTAGCTAAGCCTACTAGTTTTCGGATTGTTACATGGATTTGTGTCCTCATCAACAAGGTGTCGAGTTGAGGGTACGGCATACTTGGACTTATATTTTATTGGTAGGTTTGAGCTGTTTATGGCGTCATTATACTAGTGGGAGACTTGTTAGTATTCAAAACAAAAAAAAAAAGAAAAAAAGGCAAAATAAATTACTAAACTTAAAAAAATTATGGATAGTGTCTGTGTTTGGGAATTACGGTTGGTACCTACTAGTTGTCGAAGCTTAAACGGACCATTGGTTCCTTCCATAACTGAAGATGTCAAATTTTAGGCCCATGAGTTGGAACGACCGTTCACTAGCATTGTCCATCGATGGAATGACAAACCATAAGCCAAATCGTGGTTCACAACTTAGGCTAGTGGATTGTGTGACTGATATACGGAACCAGACCTACAATCCATAGGTTGCCTCATGACCCATGGGTCATGGTCGTCGACCAATAATGGTTTATGATCTAAAATTAACTTTTATTCGATTACCACAATTTCATTATTCAAACTACCAAAACACTTCTACAATATACATTTCAACATATTTTCATGTTATTCTATCGTCCCTAGGGTTTCAATCATGCAATTTATACATAAAAAAACAATTAAACTCAAAACCCTAATTCAAGAACACAATTAGAATGTCATAAACGTATAGATTCATCAAAATAATAAAAAACACTCACTAAACTATCGTTCCAAGGGTACTTTATAACTATTCATACAAATTTCAGCAAGTAATTTATACCCAGGTCAAGTAATAACTTTGATTTCAACTACCAAATTGAATAGTTCAAATTCAGAACCAGTACCTTTTAAGCAGTACAAAGTTTTGTGTGTGTTTTCCTTAAGCCTTTTTTACACCAAATTAACTTGACTCCGGACCCACAACCTTTGATTTTAGTGTAAACAATTTGGGGAAAAAGGGAATGAGAGAAATAGGAAATGAGGGAGAAGGGAAAGAAGAGAATATATAGATTAATTATGGGAGATTGAAACGGTGTAAGTTGATGTCTCATTTAGGGGGTTTGTTTTGAAAGTTTATTGTCCTCAAATGCCAAATTTATGCTCCAAACAGATGTTAATTTGCTGATTTGCAGAAGAAAAAAAAGGGCAAAAAGTGCAAGGAAAGGACATTATCGAGAGAAAAGGAGCTAAAACGATGAAAAAAGTTGAAGATAACCAAAGCCCGGAATCGCCAAAGCTACTCAGTGACTCGTCGAGTGGCACTTCAGCTCGCCTAAAGTTCTAGACTGCCAGCCTTGCGAAGAAGCCAATTTGGTGATGGATTTGGACATTTGGCGGACCGTCGACTCGATCGGAGACACATTAAGGATTGCCTAAAGTCACAAAACGTTAAGGACTAAAAGCCAAGGAAGACCAGCGATGAGATGGAGCCATTGGCGCGTCGCCGACCTGGTTGGCGACACTCGACTGACCTCTCCTAATGGTCCTTGCAGCTGAAATTCCGAAACTATAAATTGAATTCTGAAAGAATTCAAATGGGGTTCCATGATTTTAATATTGAAGTCCAGTTTTAGTTTTTTTCCATTTTTGAGAGTTTTATTACTATTTTTTCATTGGAGAAGAACTTTGAAGGGTTTTTCAAGTAGATTCGAAGTGGGTCTTCGAATGTTTTGCATTTTGGATCATTTTAAAGACTTGGATTGCAATACCCATATCATGCAGAATGTTTTTTGATATTAATTTCTATCTTTTTATGATGCTTGGCTAAAACCCCTACTCTTGGGGTGTGATTATGTGATATTTACATTATTAGCTTATGGGTATTGTTGTTTAATGTTTAAAATGTTGTTTTAATGTGGGTTTGATTGATAGCTGAGTAGTAATTTATGAATTGTAGTTGCAAATACAATTTTAGCTTAGTGTTTTGGGCTTGCTCAAGAGAGGTTCTAAGACCAAGGTTATCGATTGATAATTGTAGTGTGTGGGTTGTTATTGGTTTAACTCGAGAGAGTGAATCTTATCTCATTCCTACCTATCTAGCTCGACAGAATAAGATTAAGGTTTTCAATTGTTTTATAGTGTCAAGCTTGTCGAGGTTCGAGAGAACTCGCCTGAACTGTAATAGTTGTTTGAGAGAAAACTATTGCACCTATAGTCTAGCCTACCCATAGTGATTCAACACTTTATTATTAAGCTCCAATTACCCATATAGTGAAATTGGTTTATAATTGATCGCATCCCGAGAATTCCTTCCTACTTGTCTAATCCCCTGTTTTAGTGATTCTTTTAGTTGTTAATTGATATCTTAAAAAACCCCATCTGACATTCGTTGTCAAACCATTGATTTATTTTGTTTGATTTCTACAATGTCTACTTCTATAATCGATCAAAATCACATCTTTACTTCCTAATAGAATTTGATATGGTACCGCTCCCTGTGGGTTCGACCCCAACCTTTCATTGGGTTATATACTAGATTATGATCGTCTACACCTAGAATTGGATGAGGTGTATTTGAGACATTAATCAATTTTTCATCATTGAATCATAAGGTAAATTCTTACGAGGATTCTATTAAGTAACTTGAATGTCAAATGAGCCAACTTTCAGCTCACATAGAGCCCATGTTTTTAGAGAAGAATTCAGATGGGTAGTACTAAAACATGCGCTAGCGCATGTGCAGTAAGATGAGCCTACAATCGAGGCACCTCCAGCCCAGGTATAACCTAGGGGTGCCCAACCCGTGATTGTGGCTAGAACTATGCCGCTAGAGTATAAGCAGATGCTCCGAAGTGTTCTTGAAACTGTAACCTCCATGTTTTTCGGGGTTGTGGGCAAGAATTCCCACGAGTATCTAACTACTTGATAGAGCGGATTAATGGAAGAAAACTCTACATGGAAGTTAGTTGATGCACCTGTTGCACGATTTGAAACAATGAGAGTTGTGTTGGCTTTAGCAGCGAAATTATGAATGCTCGTGTATCCATTTGATGTGAAATCCTCTTTTTTTGAATGGTGATTTGAAAGAAGAGGTTTGGGTACACAACCTCAGGGATTTGTTATTAATGGAAATGAGAACAAAGTATACGAGTTAAGAAAAGCTATTTACGGGATAAATCAAGCTCCATGTGCGTGGTACAGTAAAACTGATTTTATTCTTTCGGAATAGCGAATTCACATGATGCTACAATAAACCCACTTTCTACTTGAAGAAACAAGGTAATGTAGAATTTTTGGTGGTTTGGCTCTATGTTGATGATATGATTTATTTTGGTTCCTCAAAGTGTTTAGTTAATGATTTCAAGTCCAGTATGATGAGAAACATTGGCATGTTTGACTTGGGCATAAAGAAATATTTCCTGGGGCCTGAGGTGATCAAAGATAAAGATAGAATTTTTTATTTATCAAAAGAAATATATAGAAGATCTTTTGGAAAGATTCCATATGATGAAATGTGCAGCAACTACACCGATGAATATCAATGAAAAGTTGCAGCATCCCCATGGAATAGAGAAAACAAGTCCGAAATTGTTTAGAAGTTTAGTTGGTGGCTTGAATTATTTAATACACACTAGACATGACAATTCATTTTCTATTAGTGATGTGTCTAGATTTTTGCCAAGTCCCACAAAGAAACATTTTGGTGCTGCGTAATGAACTCTTCATTATTTGGCTGGAACAACAGACTTTGGTATCTGGTATTCTAAAGCACCAAATTTCAAATTGGTTGGTTTTACTGATAGTAATTATGCAGGCCACTTGGATTACCATAAAAGCACTTCAAAAAGTTGTGTCAGTTGTTGTTCTGGAGCTCTGACATGGAGTTCAAAGAAGCAGGACAACAAGCTTTATGGCTCTGGAAACTACTTCAAGATTTTCGTTACTAGAAAAAAGAGTCTACTGACATTTTTTCGGATAGCAAATCCACAATTTCATTGGCTAAGAATCCCTCTTTTCATGGGAGAATTAAGCACATTGATGTGCAATATCACATTATCTGGCCATTTGTAGCTGATGGAAGAATAGTGCTAAAAGTCTACAGCACAAATGAGAAAGCAAAAAATATATTTAATAAATCTCTTCCTCAGGTAAAGCATGAATATTTCAGGTTGCAGTTGGGAGTGTGTGATTTTTAATCAAGGAGAAATGTTAGTTGACTGATTCAAACGTTAAGTGATGTTGGTGGCAATACTTTTAATAGTCTTTAATGTTTCAAGTTTACTATCTCTAGGAGTCCTAATTAGTTTATGTTAGCTAGTAGGTCATGGGTTACTACTAAATTGTGCACTATTATTTTCTCTAGGTTTCTTGCTTTCCAAGTACTATTTGAAACATGTATCGTTGTTTTCTGAAGCATAAGAAATGATAAAGCTTTTCTCTCTGATTCTTAATATCTTATTTGAGTAGTTGTTCATCTCTTTAGCCAACATAATAGTGGTCCAATTCTTTTTGTTTCAATGTTATAGTTTTACCACTTTATCTCTCGGCAAAAGTTTCTCTCTATTCTTTATCATGATTTACCTTAACTGATTTTTCATTTTTACTTTCATTTGCATTGATAACAGCTTCTTAATACATATGCCACTATAAAACCAAAGAGACTACTATTTTGTAAACAACCCGTAGAAGTTTTTAGACCTGTGGTATTTGAAACCATAACTAATATTGATCATATTTAAATTTAAATCATGTGTTGCATGAGAAATATTGCAAAAAAAATAGAGAAGGAAAATTGGCTAACGACACATTTTGTATATTTGCAATACAATGTTAAAGTTGTTCCAAAATTATTTTGTTGTAACAAATTTTTTCAGCAATTAAATTATATACTATTTTACATTTATCGAGAACAATTTATAAATATAACTTGAATCTAGTCATCAGTTTAAACTGACATTATTTCCGGCCTTCAAATATTATGTGCAACTCATCACATATATTCTATGGTTTATACTTCAAAATATTTGTATTAATTAGTATGGGATACATGTGCAACGTACGTACCTAGAAACTGGTGTATATATATATATATAAACCCTTGGACAGTAAAAAAAACACAAGATATCACCCAAAACGTAGTGGATGCCAATGAAAAGCTACTACAAAAAGAGAGTAACGACTCGACATAAATGACAAATATACAAACTATCCGAAAATAAAAAATATTGGACTAAAGCTATACAAATAAAGAGATGAGCTGACTCTGATCGCCAATAGGCTCATCCTCTATCTCTAAACTAACAACAACAACATGTTAATGACCACATGCGACTAGATGTCGAATCTGCATTAGGGATAATATGCAAAGTGTAGTATGAGTAAAAAAAGTGGTTACTATGTAGGCATTCTTGGCCAACCGAGCTTGTGATCATAATAACTAGATAAAATGTTAGTATAACGAGGTTTACGGACAACAGTAAGTCATAATTAGGCATGCAATATCGTAAAAATACTATAACAATTTATGAAAGTAATAAAATCTATCTAAACCTAACTAGGCCCTCATAAGTTCAGAATGCACATACAATGGCACCCCATGATGAATGTGCAAATAATAACCTACTTAACCCACATAAGTCAGTCGGGTACACATAGAAGTATATACAAGACCAAAAACTAAACATCAAATGTAGCATTTTCTAGAATTAGATGTTGAAAAGCCTGATAAGTTATCGGAACCTAACATGCTCCAGAATCTTTTGTTGGATTAACTAGTTCTCTAATATTAAGTTGAAAAGCCTTAATAGAACAAAAGGTATCTCCAAATTTGATATCAAAATAGATAGTTCTTCCCAAAAATCTTACATTAGAAAGCCTTAATAGAATTTAAACAGTACCTATAATCTTACATCAGAGAGGCCGGTCCCAACCTAGAATGTTACAATAGAATAACAAACACAAGCTCCTAATAGCTCTCGGAATCTTACATTTGACTAGTTGTATAGAACTGCCATGATCCAAACCATAGTGAGGGGCACCCACACTGCCCTCTGGTGGAAGAACAAGCTAATAGTTGTACATAACCCCTCAAACCCATATCAACAAGCCAAATCAAGAAGTAGAACCATTAAAAAGTAGTTTAAAATAATTAAAGTTTTGATTTACCACAAACTTATTCAATAAAAATATACTTTGTGAAAAACAATCCCTAGAATCTTAAAGTCATAGTTACCAAAACACTTGACAATCAAGAATGGGGATGCAACATAAAAAACTAGAAAACATAAATAAAATAGGAGTTTCTCTAACAGACAATAATTAGTATGAGTCTCATCATTATCCAACGTCTTCCCATGTTACCAGAACCATTGTATACCTTGCAAGAGCATAGGACAAACACTCAACTTATGAATCCATCTAAAGAGCCCTCAAGAAGGCTGGTAAAAATTTGCCTAAATAATCGACACGATCCTATCTATGCTGGTGGCGCAGTTTATGGGGATTGAGTTGTATTAAGTGTTACCCAACTCATTGCTCAATACAACTCCCAAAACATGCATTAATGCCCATAATTATTATAATAGTTGTGTTGAGTATATTCTCGAAAGTCCTTATTTATGGAAAAATAATCTTTACTTTACTGACTGAAACCTTTTCTGAAACTATTTATGCTTTCTTCAATATACAAGGCCTTCCTCATTAAAAAATAATGAATTTGAAACCATTTTTGTTCCCTCAAAACACTTCACAAATGATAATTTAAGAAACTTGAACTTACTTTAACTCAGAAGTCAATGGATGAAAATAACTATGCCAAAGCTTTTAGACTATTCTCAGCAAAATTGGGTTCATGTGACAACATAAGAATGAAAAAAATTTAAGGTCCGAAATGCATAAGTACTATAACCTCCATGATAAGAATTTGAATGCAGAGTTATGAATAAAAGCCAAGTTTAGAAATCATGAAAACATTGAGTAAATCCCTATCTTTAAATTTTACTGATTGAACTATATATAACTTTACATACTTGAAAGAACAAAGTCTTCGAAGAAACTTGACGAACCTACTTGAAACCCTGGATTTATCCTGTAGGATCCATGCTCTACACCTTGAGGATAATTATGGAGTATTTCGGTGAACTTAACTGAAATGACCTTAATTAGGTGTAAAGTTGAGGTTTAAGTTTAAATGCGGTGGGAAAATACTGAAATAAACGTACTAAAAACTTGAAGAACTATCTACAAGAGGCCATCTGTGGTCTATAAAAACATCCACTGACCATACTGTCCATTTCTAGATCCCCTTACTGAACATTTAAGTCTTTCACTAGAAAGCACGAGTCACTGTCTACAATCCATATTCCATTTCACGGCTTGTAAACGCCAAGTGTAGACTGCGCCTGCAGGTTATGTCCGCGTCTCAATACTTTAACCATAAACACAAATCCATGATTCATATTCAATTGTACATCTGGTATATTCACTTCTTCAAAGTCAAAGTAGTGAAGTCACTGAATTCTGAAAGCTGGCTCTATGAGATCCAATAACGGCTTGTAACTCCATTTACGAGTCATACTGTTGGCTTGTAAAAATATGTCTGATAGTTCACACTTTCTAAATTTTAGGATTTCTATCTATTGGCTTTGGCCTATATACAAAATAACGATCGGTAAAAACCACTCATAATCACTAATACCACATTCTGGAATCGTTAGTGTAAAGCATGAGTCCACTCCACGGACATACATCTAACAACAACTCCTAAACTTCAATCATAAATACAAAAAATTAGTAGACTCCAACTGTTTTTGCAACTTTCAAAGTTCAACTGAGTTATGTACATATGAGGTGTTACAAAAATTAAATTAAATAACAAATGGATCGGGAAGAAAATTGATTACCGCATTTTCCATGATCAAATTGTAAATTATATTGAAATTCATATTTGGTAAATACGGGTTTTCTTTTAAATGAGAAGTGTAGAAAATAATTTATTTTGTTTTATTATATGTTAAAAGTAATAAACTTTTTTCGTGTTACTTTTTAATTTAAAAGAAACTTTCATAATAAACATGTCATGCCCCGAGCCTACACCCTAGGGGGGATTGGTACTTGAGAACCATTGATGGCCCTAAGCGAACCCTTGGCCTGGCTTAACTCTTAGCGGAAGACTTACTCATGATAAAAGAAAGTATGCAAATACAATCAAACTAAACTATCTCAGCAAATAACTTAGAATATTTTAAAGATCAACATTCTACTGGCCAAAATTACAACTCAAGTGTCAACATAACTGAAATGGAAAAGACTCAAGAACTAATATAAAACTAACTATCCATGAAACCTCTAACAATTGACACAGACGTCAGAACAAAACCCACGACATCCTAATGGACTAAAATGATAAAATAATCAAAGGGATCCTCCGAAAGCAAGGAGGCTCAACAACAACTCTGGAGCTCAACTAGATCAATGATGCGCCGGATGCTGATCCTGGTTACCTGTATTTGCATTATGAACAAAGGTAGGCCAAATGGCATCAATACATTGAATGTACGATCATGCGAGGGGAATACACAAACAAGACATAAGCTTAATAAGGAATTGAAAGAACATACCTGGTCTCATCTCAACTCAACTAACTTCAATATAAAGCAATAATATAAATGCAATATAAAGAAAAGCCTTCAAAACATCGATAACAACTCTGTGTATTTTGAAATACAATGGTAACTCAGTTTGTATGCAAGGATAAAATTTAAACTTTTTTTGTATGTAAAAAATATACAAAATCTCTATGTATATAAGAATACAAAATATAACTGTGTGAGTTTCTCTAACCGACAACCATCACTTAAGAGTTATGTGATGATACAACATTTTGCCTTATGCTGTCAAGGCAGTCCTATACCCTGTCGCAGGTATAGAACCTAACTACTAAGTGGATCCACTAGTCTATGCTAAAAAGCACTAAGGAATCATCTAGATAGTATGACCCTTTTCTATCTGTGTTGGCTACATGGTTTATGGGGGCTAGGAGTTGTTTGAACTCTCCCCCGTATCGGTGCTCAATACTAGTCTAAAAATATAACTAGATCATATGTTTAAAAAGCTAACTCTTTCTGTGATATGATACAATTGCTCAAAAACTAGTCCAAAGGCTCTCTTGGAAATCAGTGTTTCCTCTCTTGATTAAATGTGAAAACATTTACTCTTTACTAAAAACTAGTTCAAAGGTTCTTTTGAAAATCGGTGTTTCCTTGATTAAATGTAAAACCATTTACTCTTTGGGAATACATAGACCCCATATACTCTTTTGAAGAAATGAACTTCACTCTTTACTCTTTACTTAATTCACAACTCAAGTCTTAAAACAATTTAAAGCATTTGCACAAGGCCTTCGAAAAGACTCTAAGAACTTTCTAGACTTGGCTCTTAACTTTCTTTGAATTTGAATTTATTGATTCAAGGTTATCATTCATATTTATGGATGATATTATGGTGTTTAGATGTACCTTAAGAGTGTAGAACTCAACTAGTAAACATAGGTACGATTCAAGGGAACTCAAACGGAAAGAAGTGGGAAAAGGTAGAAGACCGGGCGTCCCTAGCGCTCTGAATGTCGCCGGGTGCTAGCCCCAAAACTTAAGAAGCTGGGTTGGGGCTCTTTGAGTGGCGCGGCGCCCTAGATCCCAAACATCAGACACTTTTTTGGGGCGCTCTGAGTGGGGCGGGGCGCTAGTCCCAAAACTTTAGAAGCTGGGTTGGGGCTCTTCGAGTGGCGTGGCGCCCTAGATCCCAAACATCAGACACTTGTTTGGGGTGCTCTGAGTGTCACGACGCCCCATGTCCCTTCCCGAAAATCCTCAAATTTGCTTGCTCATTTTTCAACTCTCGATATATTTCTACCGAAACACTTAGATTCAAATACACAACCGAAGTATGGAATATTCTACAAAAAAAACCCTAAAACTCATGCAATTCACTCAAGAACTCCTCCAAAACTCAACAATCAAGATTCGAACGAAACTTTCGACAATATACATCAAGAACTCATAAACACTTCTTTCAAGAAACAAACACACTGAATTAAACATGATTGGCGCGTGGGTGAACGAACCCAATGCTACGTGATTTTACATAACTCGTAGGATCTCATGAACGATGAACCATGATTTTTTCTCCTCTTGCGTTCTTTCTCTAAAAACCCTAGCGTGAAATCTTTAAGTACGTAAACTGAACCAATTTAGTTTAGACCTCTAATTAATTACCAAAAATTAAATAAATTAATTCGGTATGGAAAAGTCCAAAATACTGCATTGAAATCCGGTTGACTTTCCTTATTCATACAACCCGACTTCAAACGGGCATATCTTTCTCATACGAACTCGAAAATGAGCAAACACGGTGGCATTGGAAAGATATCAAAGAAACTTAATTTGATATATTTTAGCGCACCTAACTCATCCTGTGTTGTGCGTTATGGTCGTTTGAAGTTTACCCAAAACTCATACTTAGCTTAATTTGTCAAACTTTCCAAATTTGATTATTTCCAAAAATAGTTCTTTGAAGTTCTAGTTCTTTGTCAAACCTCTATTTTTGAGTATGAACTCTAATTCCATCACCGGAAACAATGAGGTCTAAGAATGCCACAAACTCAAGCAAAAACTCACAGTTAGAGAATTTATCATATAACTCTCTATCCTTTAGAGTTTGGAGAACTACTCTTAGATGACTAGCATGAATGATATTCCTAATTCCTCGAATAGATTAGTATTTCTTTAATGAATACGATAACAAACATATCTAAATAAGGCTTGAATACACTATTCAAAATGTCCATGAACGCTGCAGGCGCATTGGTCAAGCGAAAGCAAAAATATATATGCAATATAAAGAAAATGTTTTAAAATATGGATAAAACCTTTATGTATTTAAAAATACAATGGTAACTCAGTTTGTATGCAATGATACAATTTAAGCTCTGTTTGTATGTAAAAATACAAGTAATATTTGTGTATATAAGAATACAAAATATAACTGGGGGAGTTTCTCTAACCGACAACCATCACTTAAGAGTTATGTGATGATACAACATTTTACCTCACGTTGCCAGGGTCGTCCTATTCCTTTTCGGGGGTATAGAACCTACTACTAAGTGGATCTACTAGTCTATGGTACAAAGCACTAATGAATCATCCAAAAAGTATGACCCTTTTCTACCGACGTTGGCTACATGGTTTATGGGGGTTGTGATTTGTCTGAACTCTCCCCCATATCGGTGTTGAATAATACTCCCAAAATATAACTAGCTCATACGTTTAAAAACATAATTCTTAAGGTGATATGAGATAACTGCTCAAAAACTAGCCCAAAGGCTCTCTTGGAAATCAGTTTTTCCGCTCTTGATTAAATGTGAAAACATTTACTCTTTACTGAAAACTAGCTCAAAGGCACTATTGGAAATCGGTGTTTCCTTTCTTGATTAAATGTGGTAACATTTACTCTTTGGGAATACATAATCCCCATATACTCTTTTGAAGAAATGAACTTCACTCTTCAATCTTTACTCAACTCACAATTCATGTCTTAAAACAATTTTAAAGCATTTGCACAAGACTTTTGAAAAGATTCTAAGAACATTCTAGACTTGACTCTTAACTTTTCTTGCATTTGAATTTATGGATTCAAGGATATGATTCATATTTATGGATGATATCATGATATTTAGATGTACCTTCAGATTTTAAAAATCAACTAGAAAACATAGGTACGATTCAAGGGAACTCAAATTGAATGAAGTGGGAAAGGGTAGAAGACCTAGCTCTTTGGCGCTTTGAGTGGCTCCGGGCGCCCGACCCAATACTTAATAAGATGGGTTGGGGTGCTCCGAGTGGCACGGCACCCCATAGCCCAAACTTTAGACACTTTTTTGGGGTGCTATAAGTGGTGCGGCTCCCCATGCCCCTGCCCAGAAATCCCTGAATGTTCTTGCTCGTTTTTCAGCTCTGAACACTATAGTTTCGATTGATTTCTCCCCCAAACACATAGATTCGAATACACAACCAAAGTATGCAAGAATCTATTCAGAAAACAACCTTAAAACTCATGCAATTCACTCAAGAACTCCTCCAAAACTAAACAATCAAGATTCAAACGAAACTTTTGACAATATTCATCAAGAACTCATAAACTCTTCTTTCAAGAAACAAACACGCTGAATTAAATATGATTGGTGTGTGGGTGAATGAACCCAACGCTATGTGATCTCACATACCTCGTATGGATTAACCCTTTGCGAAATCCACAAGCAAAATCTCAAGAACGACGAAACTTGACTCTTTCTCCTCTTTTCTCCTCTTGTGTTCTTTCTCTAAAAACCCTAGCGTGAAATCTTTGACTGCGTAAATTGACCCAATTCAGTTTAGACCACTAAGTAATTACCAAAAATGAAATAAATTAATTGGGTATGGAAAAGTCCAAAATACCCCTTTAAAATTTGGTTGACTTTCCTTATTCAAACAACCCAACTTCAAACGGGCATATCTCCCTCATACAAACTCGAAACTGAGAAAACTCGGTGGAGTTGGAAAGATAATTCAAAGACATTTAATTTGATATCGTGTATCCCAACTAACTCTTCATGTGATGTGCGTTATGGTCGTTTGAAGTTGACCCAAAACTCATACTTAGCTTAATTTGTCAAACTTTCCAAATTTGATTATTTCCAAAAATGGTTTCTTTCTAATTCTAATTCTTTGAAAGAGTGGGGTGTTACAAAACAGATTAAAATAAATAATTTTTGACAAAAATAGTTATCATAGTTTGAATTCCAAAATAAATGAAAATATATATCTTAGGAGTAAAACGTGCCACATATAGAACTATAAAAATGATATATCTTCTTACTGTACACTATGCAAAACAGCTTATTTGAGGTTATTTACATGACCATTCAATACTCGTATTTCATTTTCAAAATTAATGGGATTTGATAAGGTCATAATTTTTCATGAAATGAATATAATTTATGTCTCATGTGAAGGTGGAGATTCTAAGTTTGAACAAGTATTCTCTGTTTCAATTTATTTGGCTTATGTTTCTTTTTTGTCTATTTGGAACTGAATATCTTTTTACTAACTTGGTAACTCCTTATTTCCAATATTCCACGTGGCACGTTAAGATAACAATATTAAATAAAATTTAGTTACATTACACATATCTTTAGTTTAAGATTACAAAATTATAAAATTCTCTTTACATTTTTTTAAAAGAATATTTTATAAAAGTTTTTTGGCATCTTAGACCCTGTAGTTATTGACAACAAACAGGTCTAGCAATAAGCAGGTCCAAAAGTGACCGGCCCATCTAAAAAATAGGTTTTGATCCTATTTATAAGCCTCCAATATAATATCTTATTTTTCCACACCTGAGTCACATATGCAAACAAAGGGTTTTTTATTTGACTCAAACTTATGTGCTCCTATGAAAGCTCTGGATCTGCTATGATGGTCAAGGAGTTGACCTCTTTCTTCTATTTGGTGAGTATTTCCTTGTTTTCTTCTACATATTCTTCCTTCTACTCATTTATTACTAAGTTGAATTTGATGTTGTAGGAAATGTTGTAGCTGCTTTGAGGAAAATTTTATGCTTCGAAACAGTAAGGATTTTCGATCTTGCTTTTTTGTGTATCTATGCGTTGATTGCACTTACAGTGTTCCCATTTTGTGTATCGTAGATCCGAGAGACTTTTGTGCCAATGATATAATACATCATTGTTCTTCTGTGGTACCGATCTAGCCTTATTTACTCACTCCCCCATAACTTATTTAATATCTATGGCATTGCAGGTTGAATCTATCTTGAAGCATTAGCTTAGACGTTCACCTGTGTATTTTATGTTGGTCTTTAGTTGTGTTAATGTTAGTAAGAAAAACTAAAGATGACAAGTTACAGTTGGAAAGTTATAAGTTAGTAGTTTTGTTAGTTAGTTGAGAATTCTAACTAACTATTCAAGAAGCACTGTATATATATAGATAGGATTGCACTCTCTAAAGGTTAACACATCAATAAGAATATTGAGTGAGAGTTTAATTTTAGACTCTCAGGGATAATTCTACTTCTTAAGAAATTGTGTCTTCTTCTTTCTCTCTATCTTCTTCTGGTCCTTATTCTCTTTCTTCTTCTTCTTCTTCTTCAATCTAGTCTTCATAAACTACATGGTATCAAACCTTTCAAGCAATAGATTCGTTGCTTGATTTTGGAATTCCGCAAGTTTTTCTCTATTGACATTAATACAGATTAGAAGGATCGATGTTGGTTCAAGAAATGGCACCAAATTCTGCTGATTCTCAAGGTCAGGCCACTAGTACCAATGGAAAAGTTGTAGCTGTGATTGACCACAACCACCTATTGTTCGTGCACTCTTCTGATGTAAGTGGGATACAAATAATTTCGTTTCAATTAACTGGAGTGGAAAATTATTTAATTTGGTTTAGATCAATGAAAATTGAATTGCTAGGAAGAAACAAACTGGGAATGGTTGATGGATCTTGTGAAAAGGAAATGTTTCCGGGGCTAGAGGGCAATTGGGAAAGAGTAAATGCCATAGTTCTGTCTTGGATCATGAAATGTATTTCAAAGGGCTTGTTAGGAGGCATAATGTATGCTTCAAAAGATAACGTTGTATGGGATGACTTGTTCAAAAGATACAACAAAGTGGATGGATCAAGAACATTTAATCTTCAAAAAGAAATTGCCAACTTAAGTCAAGGCACCAATTCAGTTTCTGTATACTACTCTAAACTCAAAGGGTTGTGGGAGGAGTTTGAAGCTGTAGTACCAGTCCCAGGATGTTCTTGTAAGGGGTCAAAAGAATATGGGGTTCATCTATAGAGTCTAAAGCTAGTTCAATTCCTCATGGGGATGAATGACTCCTATCTGCAGGCAATAAGTTAGATTCGGATTTTGAAACCAGTGCCTAGTGTTAATCAGGCATATTCTTTGATTCTAAGTGATGAGAGTCAAAAATCAGTTCCAACAAATGCAGGAGTGTTAGGTACTGGTCCAGCCAGTCTACAAGTATCATTTGATGTTGTCATGTATTCAAGGACTAGTGGAAATCAGAATAAGTTCAAGAAGGGGTATAATCTGGTGTGTGATTTTTGCAAGGTCAAAGGACATACCAGGAGACTTGTTACAAGATTATTGGATAACAACAAGATTTTAAGTTCAAAAAGAGAAGGGTGAGTAGTTCTCCATATAATGTCACTGGTGACTTTGATGATTGTGTAAGATCAAGATCTGAGGATGGTGTAAGGTCAAGTGCTAGAGACAGTTCTAGTGACATAGACATGGACAGTTGAGGTGTGACACAAAGGCTAAACTACCAAATCAAAACCAACTGGAGTCCTGTACATTGACTAGAGAGCAGTACAATCAGGTCTTGCAGCTGCTTGACAAGAAGTCAGAAGTTCCACACTGTGTAAATGCAGCAGGTTTGAACTCTAATCAAAGAACTCAAAGTCAAAGTACATGTTAGATAATAAATACATGGGCCACCAATCATGTGGTGGCTTATCTGAGTCTCTTATCAAACCAGTGCATCTCTAAAGTTAATAATCCAAAGAAAGTGCATCTTCCAAATGGGAATAAAGCTTTAGTTACTCATCTAGGTTCTAGCATATTTGATGGAACAAATAAAGTGTTAGGAGTATTCTACATTCCTCAATTCAAATTTAATTTGTTGTCTATTGCTAATCTAACCAAGGAATTGAACTGTTCAGCTTTCTTTTTTCCTGACTTCTGCTTGTTTCAGGAACTCTTCAGTGGAAAGGTGAAGATGATTGGTAGAGAGGATGGAGGATTGTACATTCTAGCCAACAAAATAGACAAAGAAGATGTTGTGTTGTCAGCCAGACATTCTAAGCCTAGTGATAAACGTACTGTAAAAATTGATGTTCAGTTACTTCATAAAAGACTTGGTCATAGTTCTAGTTCAGTACTTAAAAAGTTGTTAAATCTTAGTTTGGCGGATATTACAAAATCCATAAGCAATTGTACTATATGTCCTTGTGCCAAACAAGCTAGAATTCCTTTTCCTATAAGTACATCTAATAGGTTGAGCAACTTTGATTTGTTACATATGGATGTGTGGGGTCCTTATAAAAGATCTACTTTTGGCCAAACAAGTGACTTATGCGGAGTTTAGAGCTCCTTTCCAAGTGTTGGCTCAGGCCGTGACGGCCCAAGACAATAGGGAGGTTGTTGTTCTCATGAACCTATATGTGGTATCTAGAGTGATGGACTTCACTAGGATGAATCCTCCGGAGTTTCATGGTTCTAAGGTTGAGGAAGATCCTCAAGAGTTCATTGATGAGGTCAGTAAATTCTTGATGATTATGGGAGTGACACCAGTAGAAAATGTGGTATTGTCCACTTATCAACTAAAATGTGTTTCTAAAACTTGGTTTAACCAATGGAATGAAGGGAGAGCGGAAGTGTAGCGACCCTAAAAATAGATAGGTGAAACTAGAGCCTAACTTATGAATTTTTAAAGTTAAAGCATAAATTGGAAATAGTAACTTTTGGAAAAAAAAAACAGTTCAGAATCTGGAAATTGGCTAAGTTCAAAATCTGGAAATTCTGCCAAGTGTGGAAATCAGTGAGTTTTTGACCAACTTTGAGCAGTCATAACTCCTAGCTTAGGATGATCCAGGAGTAGTTCCAGTTATGTTTGGAAAGCCCTTGGAACGATCTTTCCAAGGCCACCGAGTTTGCTTGATTCCGAGTTCGTATGAGCGATTTATGCCCTTTGAAAGTTGGGCAGTTGGCAAGGAGTCCGTCCGGAAATTTAAGGGCATTTTGGTCTTTTCACAAATCTTTTCTTTTGAGGTTATATTATTGTGTTAGGCTGATTGTGGATCATTTTGTTCCATTTTAAAAGAGTAAGGAAGGGTTCTCTTTGGAACACCATTGAAGGCCAACGTGAAGTTGGAGCTAGGGTTGAAGGTTTTGAGTGCTTTCTTCTTCAATTTTTCGTGGGCTTCAACTTAGAGGTATGGTGACCCTTGATCCTTGATCAATCTTTCTTTCAAGGAGTCCAATCAAAAGTGTTTCAAAGAACAAAATCTCAAATTCTAATCTAAGCATGGGTTCATTGGCAAAACGTTTTCTAAGCCATTATATTGATGAATTAATGTTTGATTAATGTTTTTAAGATGATTTCATATGGAATTCCTTGAAGAACCCATGTTTTCCCTAAATTCCTAAATTTGCTTATGAAGTGGGTCTTTTGCTTATGATTCAAAGTTTATGAGATTGTGTTTGGATTGGATTGTATTAGTGACTCTTATGATTTTCTACATCTATCTATGATGAATTGATGATGTATGGATGAATTGAAAGTTGTGGCCTTATGGGCAAGTTATGATGAATTCTCTTGTGGTAAGTAAAATGGTTGGGACTTGAGTGTTGTTGATTATGGCTTTAGAGGATGGTAAGTTGGCTTAATCTCTTATTATGGATAAAATTGTTCTTGCTTAGTTTGATCCACTTATGGTGGAGGTGTTTAATTATGGAATGTATTATGAACATGGACTTGAAGGCATTATCTATTGAATTAAAGTGTTATCAAGTTATGAAATGTTATTGTACTATGTGAAGGTATTCTTATGGTTATAAGGTGATCTTGTACAAAGTGTTATTGTATTGTATATTATATATATAAATGAGGCTATATGTAAAGTCCTATATGAAGCTATATGTAAAGTTTTATGTGAAGCTTTATGTGTGAAGGTATGATGTGAATGAGTTTACGTGATCTTGTGATGATCCTATGTAAAGTGGATAGCATTGTGATTTAAAGTATGATTTTTCTCATGATGTATATATGAAATGATGTTGGATTATGAAGTATCCTTAGATGATAATGTTGTGACTTGGTTGGTAGACTAAAGTGTCTCTCCTTGTTACTTAAAGTCTTGAATGCATGAATGTGTGAAGTGGGCTAGAACTAAGAAATGGTGCCCTTTCTATAAATGCTAAAAGAGGAATTCTAGGCCAAGACTTGAATCGGCAAAACTAAGAAATGGTGCCCTTTCATAAGTCTAGCTTTCCTAAGTAAATGTATAACCTTGAAGGATGGGCCTTAGGGCGAAGTTCCCTTCTTGAGTGAGATGATAGACTTAGAGATGGATGGAGCCGGAACGGCATGAAAATCCTTATCTAAGAAAGTCAAATGAGCTATCCTTATGAACCTTGATTGGCCATGACTAAGAAATGGGGCCTTTCTTGGGAAGAGGTACTATGAGTTGGTTGAACTAGAAAAGGAACCCTCTCTAAGTACATATGTGATTGAATACTCTATGGTAAACAAGGCTAGCACCGAGTGGATGTGGTTAGGAAGGTGGCCTAGTTGAGTATGAGATTAGGCACAATGAACTTCCTTGGACATCTCCTAAACCATGTGCCTACCTGGGTTGCTTATTAGTTCTACCTTTGGCAAGTAGAACAACCTCCACAGAGTAGGATAGACTCCGGATTCCATACCTAGCTAGTATGGTCTATGTCGGTTATGCCTATTCCCATCATGTGGAATGTGCACTCTAGTTATTGGATAGGTTCTACAACGTGTAGGTAGTAGTATGGGATGCTATCTACACATGACACGAGTAGGCTTTGAAGATACTAAAGTGAGTTCCCTAAGTCTAACGACTATTATGTGAAAATCCCCTTATGTGCTTAAATGTCTCCTAAAGTGGTTCATTAAAGATTTTTGACTTAGCATGTTATATTGTAATGGTACATTCCTTATCTATGGTAACCCTTAGGAACACTTAGGTGTATATAAAGAGATTGTATGGGCGGTCACTTCATGTTTCACTTAAGTGTCGCTTTGGGTAACTTAAGATAGAGGTCATGAAATGATGAAAAGGCTTACTTGTCAATTATATTCATGTATTGTACATTGGTACTAGTTGAGTATGTCTATTATGTGGGTATTGTCTTATATGTGGATGATGACTTGAAATGTGTCTCTTATAATTGTGATATGAAAGTTTTATCAAAAATGGCATGAAAGCACATATTTCAAATAAATGTCCTTTTTTAGCAGGTTTTTGCATGGTCATCATACTTAGTACTTAATTGTGCTAATTCCATATTTCTCTATTTTCTACAAGTGTAGGTTCCGACAAGTGAGCGAGTTTTGTAGTAAACTTGGGATTTGAAGTTCTTCCTAGATTTTGTGGTATGTCCTCGTATGTCGAGGGCAAGACTTTTCAATTCTAGTTTTATGATAAGGTTCTTGTAATAGACTTAATAGGCTTCTTTTGATTGTAAAAGGCCGTGTCCCTAGTATGTTTTCACATTTATGTCTAAGATGGTTAAGAGACTTAGTATTCCGCTTGTGTACTTTTGAATGATGTTTTTAAAAGTGACCTTTGAGTCTTATGGGATTTTATTTAAAGAGTTTTTAATTCCGCACTATTTTTCATATCTAATGTGATGAATTCTAAGGGCTTGTATGAGACCTCCGAGAGGTTGAATACGCATGTTACGACTTGGGGATACTCCCGGGTCGTGACAGGAAGATGTGGGTCCTCTTGATTAGGACAAGTTTAAACCTACTTATCTTGATAGGTTCATTCCCCTTGAGATGAGGGAAGCCAAGGTGCTTGAGTTTATCAACCTTCGACAAGGGAGTATGAGTGTGAGGGAATATGCTCTAAAGTTCACACAAATGTCTATGTGTGCTCCAACAATGGTTACCGATTCAAGGGCAAGGATGAGTATGTTTGTTTCGGGTGAGTTCGAAATGGTGGTTAAAAAGTGTCGTACCACAATGCTCATTAATAACATGGACATCTCTCGTCTCATGGTTCATTCCCAACAGATTGAAGAGGAGAAACTTAAGGAAAAGTCTAGGGAAACAAAGAGGTCTAAGACAGGTGATGGTAATTTCTCTCATTCAAGGTTCGATGGACATGGTCGTCCTAGATTTCGACAAAGATTCTCCAGTCAAGGTTCCTTCAACGCTCTTCCTAAGTTAATCAAAGATAGGGTGTCTATCTCCAATCCTATAATAGGAAATGGTAGTGGATCTTCATTACCCATGTCTACTTGTACTATGTTTGGAAAGAAACATGAGGGTAAGTGCCTAGACTCCACGGATGGTTGCTTTAGTTATGGTAAGATTGGTCATAAAATGAGGAATTGTCCGATCCTGATGGCTAAAGGAAAAGAGGGCAAGCAAGCTCCTCCTGGTGGTTCAGGTCCTAATGCTCTTTATTAAACTGATTATATGCACTTGAGACTCATGGTGAACAAGACGGTTCTCCCGATATGGTTACCGGTATGTTGAATGTTTTTCAACCTGATGTTTATGCTTTACTTGATCCCGGTGCTACCTTGTCTTTTGTGATGCCATATGTGGCTATGAGGTTTGATGTTCTTCCGGATGTGTTGTTAGATCCTTTTTCTGTCACTACTCATGTTGGTGATTCTATTGTGGCTAAGACAATCTATAGAAAATTTTCCGTTTCCTTGTCCAATAAATTTACTCTTTTTGATTTGGAAGAGCTTGATATGCTAGACTTTGATGTTCCCCTTGGTGTGGATTGGCTGCACTCAGGTTATACTTTTCTCGATCGTAGAACTCGTGTAGTCAAGTTTTAGTTCTCGGATGAGCCTATCCTAGAGTGGAAGGGGAGAAATTCTATGCCTAAGTGTCAGTTTGTCTCTTGTCTAAAAGGTAAAAAGATGATTACTCAGGGTTGCATTTACCATATAGTTAGGGTGAGGTATGTAGATTCTGAAAGACCTATTCTTAAGTTGATTCCTAATGTAAATGCATTTCCGGAAGTGTTCCAGATGACTTACCCAGTATTCCTCTCGAGAGGGAAATAGACTTCTGTATTGACCTTCTCCTAGATATGAAACCTATTTCTATTCCTCCTAACTGTATGGCTCCGGCATAATTTAAGGAGTGTAAAGAAGAATTGAAAGATTTGTTGGATAAGGGTTTCATCCGACCGAGTATCCTCCATGGGGTGCTCCAGTTTTATTTGCTAGAAAGAAAGATGGTTTTCTTCTTATGTGATGTTTGCGTAATCAAGGACACCACTTCCGATGCAAGTGTCTACGATCGTGCAATAGTACTATAACCCAACCAAGGGTTCGGATCGTTCCCAAGGGAGTGATTTTGAGAATTAATAGAAAAATAAAATTTAGTTCTAACTAGTCGTAGCTAAAGACATTAACGATTAAAAATATTGTAAATTAAATGGGGACACAAGAGTGTCAATTAAAAATGGGGCACAAGTAGGTAAAAACAAAAAAAATTAACAAAGATTTCTAAGAAATAAGACGGGATTCTTGGGATGTGATAGGAATGCGGGATAGACTAAATCATTGGGTACGTGCTTTTGATAGTAAATTCATTGAATATTTGTGACTAGGCTAGACTTTAAAGGGGATAAGCTCTCTCCCGAGCAACTTATCCCGTTTCAAGCGGGTTCCTCTTGGACACCCACTTGTCGCATGAAGAACAGTCTCAGCCTTAACCCACTCAGTCTCTGGAGTTACGTGTGTGAACATGGGAGTAGGGTTCATTCTCTTGAGTTGAACCTCATGTCGACCCACTCGTACTGTTCATCAATTTAGTTGTCTTAGTTTTACGACCTCTCTCTCTCGAAAGCCAAAAACACATATATGACACTATATTTGCAACTACAACCCCATTAAGTTCATCCACAACCACTAAACGAAATCACATTTAAACTACAAATAGAGTATCAACAAGCAAGACCCAACAACTAATTTAACCCATATTCACAAAATCACACACCCTAAGAATTGGAGTTTTTAGCCATACATCAAGAGACAAAAATTTATACCTAAATGATCTTGCATTCAAATGGGTATGAGGATTTAAGTCTTGTTACATGCCAAGAATGAAGAATCCAAGAGACCCAAGTCCAAAGCCTTGGAGATGAAACCGTTTTATTCTTTAAGTTTTCAAAACCTTGTCAAAGTCAGAGCAAAAATAATAAAAAGTACTATTCTATATGAAAATTAAAATAATTGTTTCACACTTAAAACTACAACTCTGACTAGTATTTATAGTTTTCACTGATTTGTGCTGCAGTGGATCATTCAACGTTGTAAGTCGAAATCGCCGATCAACTCAGTGATTTGTCTTTTGGTGTAGTTCATCGCTGTCTTGCACCATCCTTCAGCATCATCGTGCTCTTGGTCATTAGGCGACATGGTACTGCTTCGCGGAACTTCTCGGCGATACGCTGACTGCTTCATTTTTCCACCGACTTGATCCTTTCTTTAAGGCTCAGCACACTTGAACAAAAGGTGAAGTAGGACCCTTCGGTGACTTGCCAAGTGGACTCGGCGACCCTCAGACCATTATTTCTTCATTCTTTTTAGCCTTTTCCTTCCTTTTTGCGACGTAGTGTCCATGCTTTCCTTCAAACTTCAAATACTTGAAACTTAAAGGTTTTCATCTGATATTGAGATAAAATAAGCATTTGAGGACACAATTTCTATTAAAATATAGCCAAAAATGAGTCAAATTTGTGGACTCATCTGTATGTGCATCAACTATCGTCTGTTAAACAAGGTGACCATTAAGAATAAGTATCCTCTCCCAAGGATAGATGATTTATTTGACCAACTTCAAGGAGCAAGTTATTTCTCTAAGATCGACCTTAGCTCGGGATATCACAAATTGAGGGTGAAAGAAAATGATATTCCAAAGATGGATTATCAAACTCGATATGGTCATTTTGAGTTTCTGTAAAGTCATTTGGGTTGACTAATGCTCCGGCGTTGTTTATGGATTTGATGAATAGGGTGTTTAGACAATACCTTGACATGTTTGTGATTGTGTTCATTGATGATATATTGATCTATTCAAGAAGTGAGAATGAGCATATTGATCATTTGAGGATCGTGTTGTAAGTTCTTAAGGACCAACAACTCTTGCCAAATTTAGCAGATGTGAGTTTTGGCTATGGTCCGAAGATTTCCTTGGCCATATTGTTTGAAGTGAGGGTATTGAGACAAATCCTAAGAAGACGGATGTGGTCAAGAGTTAGCCTAGACCTCTAACTGCTTTGGATATTATAAGTTTCTTGGGTTTGGCCAGTTACTACAGAAGGTTTGGTGAGGGATTCTCTTCAACTACCTCTTTTTTGACGACTTTGACTCAAAAGAAAGCTAAGTTCATATGGTCCGAAGCATGTGAGAATATTTTTCAAGACTTTAAAGAAAGACTTACTTCAGGTCCGGTGTTGAATTTAATGGAAGGGACCGTTGGCTTTATGGTTTATTGTGATGCCTCTAGAATTGGGTTAGGGTGTGTGCTTATGCAAAATGGAAAAGTCATTACCTATGCCTCAAGGAAACTTAAGATTCATTAAAAGAATTATCCTACCCATGAACTATAACTAGCGCCGGTCGTTTTTGCCTTAAAGATTTGGAGGCACTATTTGTATGGTGTTCAAGTATATGTGTTTACTGACCAAAAGATTTTGCAATATGTCTTTAATCAGAAGGATCTAAATCTTCGCCAAAGAAGGTGACTTGAGTTATTAAAAAATTATGACATGAGTGTTAACTATCACCCCAGAAAGGCAAATGTTCTGGCGGATGCTCTTAGTCGGTTATCTATGGGAAGTGTTGCTCATGTTGGAGAAAAAAAGAAAGAGTTAGTTCAATATGTTCATAGATTATCCCGGTTGGTTGTTCAGTTAGTGGACTCTACCAAGGGTGGTGTTATGGTCCACAATGGTTCTAAATCATCTTTAGTGGCGGATGTGAAAGCCAAGAAAGGTGTTGATCCAATTTTGGTAAACATAAAAGAATCGGTGCTTAAGAAATCCATTGAGGTTTTCTCCCAAGGGGGAGATGGAGCACTTAGATATCAAGGTCGTTTGTGTGTTCTAATAATTCATGTCTTGAGGGAACAAATCTTGTCAGAAGCCCAAAGTTTGTGGTACCCCATTTACCCAGGAGACACTAAGATGAATCATGATTTACGGGAGGTCTATTGGTGGAATGGGATGAAGAAGGATATTGCGGAATTTGTGACTAAGAGTCCTAATTGTCAACAGATGAAAGTTGAACATCAGAAACCGGGAGGTTTGTCCCAAGATATTAGCATTCCTACTTGGAAGTGGGAAGATTTGAATGTTGACTTTATTGTCGGTTTGCCTCCCACCTAGTGACATCATGACTCGATTTGGGTAATAGTAGATCGGATGATAAATTTGGTTCATTTTTTTCCCGTCAAGGTTTCCTATAAGGTGAAAGATTATGCCAAGTTATACTTGAGAGAAATGGTAAAGTTTCACAGAGTGCCTTTGTCCATTATTTTCGATCGTGGTACCGAATTCACTTCTCACTTTTGGAAGTCTTTCCAAAAGGTTCTTGGTACTCGAGTTAGGCTTAGTATGACCTTTCATTCAACTATTGGTATGAATCCATTTGAGGCATTACATGGTAGGAGGTGTAGATCTTTTCTAGGTTGGTTTGAGGTGTGTAATAATGCCCTAATAGGTCTCGAGTTTGTACATGAGGCCATAGAGAAATTTTGACTTAGTAGAGAAAGGTCGAAAATGGCTCCAAGTCGACAAAAATCATATGTCAATATAAGAAGAAGAGATCTTGAGTTTGATGTTCATGATTGAGTTTACTTGAAAATTTCACCCATGAAGAGTGTAATGAGGTTTTGTAAGAAAGGGAAAACTATTCCCCGACATGCAGGCCCATATCAGATTTGGAGAAGTGTTGGTAAGGGTGCTTATGAGCTAGATATGCCAAATGAGTTGGCATCGGTGCATCTTGTTTTCCATGTCTCTATGTTGAAGAAATATGTCGGTGATCTAACATCCATAGTTCCTTTAGAAGGGTTGGGAGTTAAGGAGAATATTATTTATGAGAAAGTTCCGGTTGAGATTTTAGACCGGCAGGTCAAGAAGTTGAGAAATAAAGAAGTAGCTTCCGGGAAAGTGATATGGAGGAATCAGTTAGTTGAGAGTGATACTTTGGAGGGCGAGGCTAATATGATGTCCCGATATCCTCATCTCTTTCATTCATATCGTACTCTAGCTTGAGGTAATGAGTTCTTTATAGTTTGTTCCTTGTTTTAGAGTCATTTGTTTTATGTGTTTCCATAATTTCCTTACTATGCCTGATTTATGAAAAGTTCATGTTTTGAGAAAATGAGTTTATTTAATTGACTCTTACATGTTTATGTGCATATAAGTATGAATTGCATGTAGACTACTTGATAAGATGTTGTGAACATGCCTTTAGCTTTAACTTGAAGTTTCCTTCTCGGATATATGCGTTTGAGTATGTTGTTAGTTTGGAGTTGATGTTTCCTCCTTGGATGTTAGCTTGGACTTGATATTTCCTCCACGGATATGTGTATTGCATGCATGATGGGTTGTTAGATTCAGTTCCACCCCTTTTATTATATTTTGGTTATGTCCTAGCTTGGAGTCGATAGTTCCTCTTTGGTTATATGAATTTAGATGATGTTTTATTAGTGATTGGGTTGTTAGTTCCTCTCCTACTCTTTTAGAACCAGCTTGAGTCTCATTCAAGGAAGAATGATCCCAAGGGGGAGATATTGTAACACCCCAAATTCGAATAAGTTCAACATAGCCAATTTAAGGGATTTCAGGTGCCAGCCAGGAGGGCCGTCTACGGCCTATGGATAGGATCACAGACTGTGGATATGGTCCATGGACTGGTCATCCTCATAGTCCTCAGAGGCTCAGAACCACGGCCTGACTAATAAACCGTCTGTCAAACCACGGTATATGGTTGGGGACCCGTGGTTCACTGCCTAAACGAAAGTCTCTGATCCAGACGACGGTCCACCAGGATGATCCATGGGTCAGTCCACGGTCCATCGGCTGGGGTCAGTAGATGGGGGGTCGGCAGTTAAGTTCAGGGGTAGTTGGGTCTTTTCCTAATTAGTCTAGAATACCCTTCGCTAAGACCCCTATATAAGTATTTTAACACCCAAATTTCCAGTTAAAAATCATTCTCTGAAAATTCACCAAAAAGAAGTGCTCTCAAATAGTTCTCTCTCTAGAAAGCTTGAAAAAGAAGGATTCAACCTAGGGTTTCAATTCAAGTCACAATTCCTCCGTTGAAGATTAGGAATTGGCTTCAAGGTATGATAGTTTTCATCCATGGATTCCTTCCATTCATGGAGTTCTCAAATTCTTCTATTTTCAAAGTTAGAAATCCCCAATTGAGTTAGAGTTTTCTTCAATTGTCATGGGGTTTTTTTTATTTAAATGATTGAACTATGATCTCTTATGCATGAATTGATGAAATACTATGATTTTATGATGATTTACCCATGAGCCCATGTTATCCCCATGTTTTCAATTTATGACCATATGATATGGGATTTTGAAGGAAGAGTTTTATGAAATAAAGCATGTATTGACAAAGTTACTTGAATTTATGATGAAATAGATATCTAACCCATGTTTTATAAATGTTGATGATTGATAGTGGGTTTTGAACCTTGAAAGGTAAATTATGAAACTATGCATGTTCTTATGAAATCTATGCAAATGTTTTAAAGATGCGTGAGAGTAAAATATCAAAGATGATGGTGTTGTTGAAAGGACTGTTCTCATAAACACATAAAAGCATGATGTGAAAGGTTTTCTCACTCAATAAGGGTTCTAAGGTTGAAAGGTTTTTTCACCTAATGGAATCAATGATTAAGAGTTATCCTAATGAAACCTAGCTTGGATTTGTCATTATATGATACCTTTCCATGGATGAGGACTTTGATCGGATTAGCAAGATGATGTTCCCTTCCGTGGATAATACAAAGAACTAACAAATGACTATTCAATGGGATTTAGGCTTAGCACTGAGAGGATATTGAGATGGAAGCTCTCCCGTTAGTAGAGGTCGGGTTTCTAGAAGAAATATCCTAATCCCTTACCTATGTGCCCCCATAGGATGATTGTCTAGATAGAAATTAGTTAGTGGATCTACCTAAGCTAGAAGTTCATGGTCCTTACCTTGGCAAGTAGGAGAACCCTTTTCGGTGTTGGAGACATCGGGGGATCATGTTATAACTCACATGGTCTCTATGTCGGTTATGGCTACTTCACACATTAATAATGAACTAAGGTTACTTCAAGAAGTATCTCATATGTGTTCAACTGTTCCAAATGATGTTAGCTTGCATTGACCATGATTTATGAGTTATATTTTCTAACCCTTTTATATCATCTTTTAGCTTGGTCAATTGCATGTCATGAAATGTCCCCTTTTAGCATGATTTAAATGTTTTATGCATATCTATATAATACATGGTAAATTGTTTTGTACTAACGCATAATCTTTCCTACATTTCCCCTAATGGACGGTCCGACAGTCAGGTTTCTCAATTTCGTGGCTAGTGGTTAATTTTGAGGTTTCTGAGTTTTGGTGAGTCCTCATGCTTCGAGGATGTATTTTCATTGTTCTAGTTTCCTTATTGTACTTCAGTTTTTGGACATGATGTACGGGCTAGGAAAAATTTCATTCTATTGTATTAGATGGCTATTGTGACAAAGTGTTTTAGACTTCCGCTTTTCTTTTATAAAACTATTGAACTTGAAATGTTGTTTTACTTCTATTGTTCTATTTCTTATGTAATGAATTATAAGTGACTTGTATGGGGTCTCTTTGTGTACTATGCATCATGTTACGTCTAGGGGGTACCCCTAGGTCGTGACAGTATTAGAAAAGACAAAATTAGGCATTGAGGACACTAAATATTGAGCTAAATGGACCTTAAATAAGTGCAAATCTACCACTCATCAACACTCCCAACTTAAACTTTTACTTTTCCTCAAGTTAATCAAGAGCACAATAAGCTCCCAAGGGTATCTACAACAGTACTCAATGAGAGCTAGCATAGAAGTGTGATATCAAGATAACTCTTAATAGTATGTTACCTAAATCATGATTTAAAACTTCAAATGATTACTAGCTAGTCTGAACACAAGCTGAAGCTCACTATAGCTTCTTTTTTAATGCAAGAACTGTTTCAACAAATGCATTCAAATGCCCTCACAGCAAAAATAATTTCATGCTCTCACAAAATAATTTCAACAAACGTGTAAGGAATCAATGCAACTCTCACTCTCTCAACATAGAAATACATTCAATCTTTATCCCATAGGTTTTCCAATATCTTTCAATCATAACACAACTTAGTTCATTCAAGATCTCAAGGTTCTTTTCGGCTTAAAATGGGGTTGAGGGTTAAGGCATGGTCAATTTAGATCAGTAAATTTACCTTTTCAAAGCATTGTTGCAATAATCATCACCTCTTCTCAAGTTCTTTTTATTCTTTTTCAATTGACAAATCAACCCTAAATTTATTTGGAATCCTCATTTATTTCATGTACTCCCATTTTTTATTTTCACTTTTCTCTATTTTTTCTCTCTATCTCTTTCTCTTTTTTCATTTTCAAGGTAGAGCCTCATCTCATCTTTCCTTTCCCTTTACTTGGCTTTCATTCATCCTTCCTTTCCACACACCTAATTTACGCTTTTTGCCTAAGTTGGAAATTCAAATATCACAATGCTTCAAAAAGGATTTTAGGTGAGAAGGTATATACAATTTGATTCGAAGGCTTTCTTTTGTTGATAACAAATAGATTAGGCTCAAATAGGGAAAAAAAGGTTCCACACCCTCACAAGGTAGTCACAATTGTTTATGAACAATTTGGTTCCCTCATTGAATATTTGCCCAAGATCATGTCTCACATTCACCAAGGTTCACACAATTGGACTAACAAGGCAAATTCTAGGACTCCACATGCATGCTTTCCAGTAAAATCTCACCACACATGCCAGTTAAAAATACACTCATTTAGCACATCTCGAAAAGATTAAAAGTGTACATATGATGTTCATTGGAACGCTCACATCAAAACACAACTAGTCAGTAAGAGAGTCAATGGGATCATTCAAAAGTGTAACCACATCAATTTCATTCATGCAACAACAACACTACGCATCATGCTAATCATGAGTACTATATAAGACATCGGTATTGAGCAACAACGATTTTGAAATTATATCAATGAAAACCAAAAACATTACACAATTTAAAAATTCATTGGGGTTGCATTCATCAAGAGAGAATAGAAATTGAAGTAAAGAGATACAATTTCCCAATAGAAAAGCACAATAACATAAACAAAACATTAACTACAAAAGTTTAAAAGACACAATGACAAAATACAAACAAGTTATCAATGATAAATAAATAAAATACTATGAGGCTGAGATATATGATCTCCCTAACATGATATGCCTATGCAACACTCCCATCCTGAGTCTCTAGTGGATAAACCTTATGTAGGGGCATCGATGCCCACAGGAGGAAGAAAGGAAGGCTCGGCTTGGGCATCAGTACCCGTCTCAATAATGGGAAATATCGTATAGTCTTGAGTGACCCCACTAGACCCCATCTTTGTAGTCTGTTGAATGGACCTATCCAGGTTTGCAAGAAGGATGGCCTCCTCCGTGTCTTGCATATCTGTTAGGGTCTCAATAAAACCTTGCTCGTCTTCTATAAATCCCTCCTCATCAGTCTCTTCATCTAATTACTCGTCCATAGCATCGACATCTAGAACAGCATTAGGCTTAGATGAAGATGCAACACTAGGCATCTTAGGTGCAGGGGAAAGAACATCTCAAAGGGGAATATTGTCCCAAAGTGTAGAGATATCCACATATTGAATCTGGACAACCTCAGCCCTCAACGTGGCAACCTCAGCTCTAACGGTGTCCAACGCACTAAAACTACCGTCAACCTTCTCTTACAATAAAATAATCTGATCTCAGAGTGTGGCCCTCAATAGTCCTGTCATACTTAGCCATCCGCTCAGTTAGATGAGCAAAGGCATTCTAGATAGCATGATCAATGAGCCGGGGCAAGTCCTTCTCAATTCGGGCACCTTTCATAGATGCTGACAGGGCAAGACTGCCCCTATGATTTATAAGTGCCTGGGCCAAGGAAGAAAGGACAGCATGAGAAGGGGGAGGCCTCACATTAGTAGTGGTCACAGAAGTAGAAGGTACATATGTAGTAGTGGAATTTGAAAATCCACCAATAGATCAAGAAATATAAATACCTGCCTACTCCACAAAAGGACTAGGTGTGCTCTTCTCATATGTCAATCTGGCAGGGTCAACCACTATAGTGGAGTCTTGTGGTAACGAATTTCTCCGAGCCCTGTCATCTCTCAAGAATTCTACTTCGATCCTCTAGATATCACTTGATGAGGCCAATGTGACTCTCACATCTGTAGTAGCCCTAATAGGGACTCATTTCCTCTCGGTTAACTTTCTGATCAACATTTGAAATGGGAGTGATGTGTGCTCCTTCCTTGCCCTTATAAGTATTTCTGCATCTAGAATGACACTGACATATATATGCTCTAAATCGATGGTTCCCACAATTACCAACTTGTCATGATGAAGAATAGACTTATTCTTCAAAGGCTTCAGGTTACTGCTAATAAGGCCAAACCAATATTTTGCCACCACATTTAAATCTTTCTTCTCAGTCTTTGCACCATCCACTATCCAAAAAGGAGAAGAATGAGAGATCAAGGGTGCTAGACAACCCTTTAGAGAGTCAAAATCGTGGCGCATCTGGAATGAATACTAATTATCTGCAAAGTCGATATATTTAGGGCAGTGTTAATAGCTCATGTGTTGCACCATATTTTCTTCCCTCTCACTTACACTTCTTTATATGGCTTCAAAATTGTACCCTTTCGCTTCTTCGGAAGGGCCTGAGCATATGCTGCCTAAAACTTCCTCACCGAAGAAGGGATGTAGGGGCTCTTGGCTTTTGTAAAGCCTTCAAACCAATAGAACTGAATTGTATCCCTGATGCCTGGGTAATCTCTCACCCCGCCATATATGTATAGTCGTCTCTCTTTAAGTATGGTCTGTTATCATGTCACTTTAAGCCTATTCATTGTTCTTGGAGATATAATAGGGAGACCTCTCAAATTCTATATCTATGCAGATAAGGGATGAACCAACTTGGATCTAATTTCCACCCTCTTCCTCACCACCCTAAGTTGTACCCTGTCTTAGGTAAATGGTTGTGGGACATACACTTGTCGGCGATTCGAATATTCAGATGGTTCATTAATAGTGAGGCCATGTGTCTTTTGAGAGTCATATGAGGAGAAATAACATCTATGTCTGACTCACAATCTGAGTATAACACATTCTTGCCCTTCAATCTCGCCATTACTTAAAAGGTATACACTAAATAAGAAGAGTAGTGAAAGTTAGTCAAAATCAAAAGCACTTTGAATAAAGCTTTAAAATAGTATTCGGGCTCGCCTAACGAAAAGGAATATCGACTAATAGGATCAGCAAGTTCCAATGAGCTTTTTGAAATGAAGAGTAGACAAATACTAAGGGCTCACGCATACAAGGCGGAGTAAGTGCCAATTCGCCGAGCTGGTTTTTGCGAGCTAAGACAAGTCCACCAAAACTGAATGTTCAAAAAGGAATGACATAGGTATGAAAGGTGATTTTCTCTCACATTCAGTAATATGCCCAATAATTTCAGCGGTACTAAGACAAGCCCGCTAAATGCAACAGTACCTAAGGCCATGCACCAGCTAAGGTAAGCAAGGTGGGTATTACTCGCTGATTTGCTAACTTCCTTGGTTGGCTAAGAAAAGCTCGTCGAACAGGAAGTTTCAACCAAATTCCGAAATATCACATCCAAATCCAACATGCACAACAAATATGAGTTTCCCCCAACAATTACTATCCAACTATATGGTTTTCTACCTATGGGTACTCAGATTTCCCTCATTTATCACTAAGTTCTGCACTATTTGACGATTTACCCTTAAGAAAGTAGTCACCCTGTGTCACGACGCAAGGTAGCCCTTAGGCGTAACATGGTGTATAAGACCCCGAGAGTCCGCATGCAAGCCACTTAGCTTTCATCATTCAAGAAATAGAATAAACAGATTAAAAGAAAATTTCAGTATCTGAGGGTTTTCTAGAGAAAAAGGGAATCTAAACATCATTTCAAATCCATCTAGTACATAAGAATAAATTTGGTCATAGCCCACACATCATGTTCCAAAACTGAAAAGTAAGGAAAGACTGAAAACAATAAATGTCTAGTCCTCGATGCATGAGGACTCACCAAAAATTGAAATCTCCTCAAAGAACTTTAGCCACGGAAGTGAGAACCCTCACTGTCGGACCCTAAATTGGAAAAATGTCAGCAAGAGTTTGTGTTAGTACAAACATGTACCAAGTATGATAGCCATTAATAAAAACATATAAATTCATGCTAAAAAGGGACATTTTCATGAGCATGCAATGATGAAGCTAAAATATAAATCTTGAATGTTAGGAAGCATAAGTCATAAACTATGATCAAAGTAAGTGAACATCATCTTAAAACATACGTACAATACTTCTTGAAGTAACCTTAGTTCATCTTAGATTTCTTTTGGGAAGTAGCCTTAACCGACATGTAACACCATGTGAGCTAATAACATGGAATCCGTTGTCTCCCCCACTAAAAATGGGTTGTCCTACTTGCCAAGGTAAGGACCATGAACCTCTAGCTTATGTGAATCCACTAGCTAATATTTATCTAGACAATCCTATGATGACACATAGTTTATGGGAAACAAGTAATCACCACTTGCCCACTCGGTACTAAGCTTAATTTCCACATAATAGTTCTTAATAATATTCATCTTAGATTTTGAAGGAACTTGGGTAATAGCCTCTTTTATTTACATCATGTGACATGAGTAATCACCTCTTATCTTTCAATTAGAGAGCATGGGTAATCACCGATTGCCTCAACATTAGAATAACTCCTTAATATTGGTTCATTTTAGGTGAGAAGACCTTTCAAGCCTAAGAACTGTTATTATGTGAGAAAGCCTTTCACAATCATGCTTTAATGTGTATATGAGAAATCCTCTCTACAACACAACAATTACAACATCATTGATACTTCACTCTCAAAGCATCCTTAAAATATTTACTTCAATTTCATAAGAACATGCATAGTTCCATAATTCACCTTTCATGGTTCAAAACCATTTTCAATCATCAATATAGAGAAAACCTGGGCTCATAAAAATTCATCATATAATCAAGTAATTATATCAACTCATGCTTGATAGATCATAAAACAATCGAATAAAACAATATTTAAAGGAACCCGTAAAATGGAAGAAAACTCTAACTCAGTTGGGGAATTCTAACTTTGTAAATTGGAGAATTTGGGAACTCCGTGGTGAAAAAGGATCCATGGATGAAAACTATCATACCTCAATACCACTTGTTTAACTTCAATTGTGGAATTGGATAATTGACTTGAAACCCTAGGTTGGACCCTTCTTTTACAAACTTTATATAAAGAGAAATATTAGAAAATAAGAGTTGCTCTTCTTTTGTAAATTTGAAAGAATGATTTCAATTGGGGTATTTTGAGGTTAGACATACTTATATAGGGGTTTTTCTCTAGAAAGAGACAAAAGTCCCTCTTAAAATAATTGCCGACCAAACGACAGTGACGACCTACGGTCCGTTGGTTGAACTACGGACCGTCCTAGCCAACCGTCGATGGTCTCAGAGACTTGGTCTCTGGGCCATCAAATGACGGGGTCACACCTAAGGACCGTGGTCCCATCGACAGGCCATGGGTCACTGCCGTAGGTCCCAACTTTGTCCTCTAAAATTTCTCTAAGTTAAGGACTCACCTACGAGAGCTACCTACGGCTCGTGCATTGGACAATGGATAGTCCTGGTGAACCATCAAAAAATATAGAAAACTTAACATTTTGGGAAAACTAGACCGGCAAACCACGGACTTGAACTACGGTCCGTGGGTCATTCCACGGGCCGTGGATGGCACCGTTGGAACTCGCACCAAATTTCTGAAAACTGAATTTTTTCTTGTCTTCTCAAATCTAAGGTGTTACATTATCTCCCCCTTGGGATCATTCGTACTAGAATAAGATTCAAGACATCATAAGGAGGGTAGGAACTTAAATCTAACAGGACAACATGCATGCAATTATATAAATGCACGTATCAAAGGAGAAAACATCATCTTCAAGCTAAAGCATGTCCAAAAAGTCATATCATGAAGTCTAAATGCAACTTATACTAAAATGCACATAAACATCTAGAAATCAATCAAATTGACTCTTTTTCTCAAAACTTAAGCTTTTTCATGAACATGCATAAATAAGGAAATCATGGGAAAATCTAAGACACATGACACCAAAAAAAGTTAACCATAAGGAACTAAATACCTTAGGCTAGAGTAGGCGTAGAAGGAAAGAGATGAGGCTAACGGGACATCATATCGGCCTCGCCTCCCAAGTAGCTCCCTCAACGAACTGATTCCTCCACAAAACTTTCACGGAAGCAACTAATTTATTTCTCAACTTCTAGACTTGCCGGTCTAAAATCTCAACATGTACTTCCTCATAAGAAAGATTCTTCTTAACTTCCCAATCTTCTAGGGGGACTATAGTTGCAAGATCAGTAACACATTTCTTCAAAAATAAGACATGGAAAACTACATTCACTGATGCAAATTCATTAGGCAATTAAAGTTGATAGGCAGCCTTACCAATATGTGTCAAAATATGGTATGGGCCTACATATAGGGGACTAAGCTTCCCTTTCTTACAAAACCTCATTACACCCTTCATGGGTGAAATTTTCAAGTAAACCCAACAATTCACATCAAACTTAAGGTATCTTCTTCTAACATCAGCATAGGACTTTTGTCGACTTTGAGCCATTTTTAAACTTTCTCTAATATTCCAAACTTTCTCAGTGGCCTCATGTACCAACTCGGGTCCTATCAATGCGGCTTCCCCCAATTCAACTGATTGATATTGTGCTTTACTTGAGGACAAGCAAATGTTTAAGTTGGGGGTGTTGATGAGTCTGACATTTCCACTTATTTAGGACCTCGGTTTCATAGTTTTATTGTCGTCAGTGCCTAAACTAATGTTAAAGTATTGATTTGTAGCAATGAAGGCGAAGAGGCAAGGCAAGGACGTTATCGGGCAAAAAGGAACAAAAAGGCTGAAGAAGTTGAAGAATGGCATTCCTCGTGATCGCCATGACAACACGCGATCTGTCGAGTGGCTCTTCAGCTCGCCAAAAGTTCCAGAGTGCCAGCCATGTGGAAGAACCAATTTGGCGAACCCCCGAATGGATCGGCGACCTCGATCGGGATTGCCTAAAGTCACGGAAATCTGAGGTTAAAGGGCCAAAGCAAACCGGCGATGGAATGAAGCCATTGGCGCATCGCCGACTTGGTCGGCAATGCTTGACTAACCTCGCCTAGTGGTCCTGAAGGCCAAAATTTGAGAGCGTATAAATGAAATTTCAAAAAGCAAATAAAAATGTAGTCATTTCCTGGGTAATTTTCTCCATTGTAGAACTTTGAACTGTCGTTTGAGACTTGGTTTTACTTTTTTTAGGAGTTTTCTAGTGGATTTTGACTTGGGTTTTTTATATTGAGCATTTTGGATCATTGTAAAGACATATATTCTAATACCCAAATTATGGAAAATGTAATTTGTATTGATTTCTTCCTTTTAATGATGTGTGACTAAAACCCCTGTCCTTGGGGATGTGAACATGTGATTATTTGCTCTAATTAGCTTATGGGTATTGTTGTTTATTGATTTAAATACTTATTTGAAGTGGGTTGAATTGATAGTTGCGTATTAACCTATGAATTATAGTTTCAAATGCAACTCTAACTTAGTGTTCTGGGCTTGCTTGAGAAACAAGTTTTAGAACTAAGGTTATTGATTGATGATTGTACTGATTGGGTTGTTGTGGGTTCAGCTTGAGAGAGTGAATCTTAACTTGATCCTACCTATCTAGATCGAGAGAGTAGATAAATTGAGGTATTGGGTTGCTTATAGTGTTATGCTTGTCGAGGTTCAATAGAACCCCCTTGAATCGTAATAGTTGTTCGAGAGAAAGCTATTGCATCTATAATCTAGCCTACCCACTGAGATTCAGGAATTGTTAGTAAATTATGATTACCCATATAGCGAAATAAGCCTTTAATCGATCACATCCCCAAGTATTCCTTATCTACTTGATGACTCCCCTATTTTCTTAGTTGTTAGTTGACAAACCTAAACCCCCCATTTGACACCTTCCGTCAACCCTTAGATTTAATTGCAGGATTTCGATAATTTTTATTCCTACAATCAAAGAACACATTTACAACTTCGTAACTTAATTATGACTTGTATCACTCCCTGTTGATTGACCTTAACTCTATGTTGGGTTTATACTAGATTACAACCGCCTACACCTAGTATCAGATGAGGTGTAGTTGAGCGTTTATCACCACACCGAAAAGATATGTACTTACTTTTCAAGGTAAGAATCATGGTCTTCTAGATTATGCTGATCAACTAGCTAATGTATATCTAAGACAACCTATGGTGGCACATTGTCATGGGACATGGGTAATCGCAACTTGTCCACTCGGTGCTTAGAATAAATCCAAAGGAATTGTAATAAACCTTAACTTATCTTATCATTATGAGACATGGTTATTTGCAACTTGTCTTATCATCCAAGGAAGGGCACATCAAGCAGCTAATCCTAGCTAGATTTCATAAGAATAGCTCATTTAACCTTGATTTATCTTAGGTGATAAAACCTTTCAACCTTATTTATCCTTTATGTGAGAAAATCCTTACACAATCATGTTATGAATAATATATGAGAAATCCTTTCACAAAAACAACATTGATACTTTACTCTCAAAGAATCCTTAAATAATTTACTTCAGTTTAATAAAAGAACATGCATATCTTTATAAATTCATCTTCCATAATTCAAAAAGCTTTATCATATGATAAAATCTAGAAATCATGGATCATGCATGGTTTCATGTGAATTCATCTTAAAAACATGTAATTATCTCAATTCATGCATAAAAAAGACATAAAAACAATCAATTAGATAACTACTGAAAAGAACCCACGAAATTGATTAAAACCCTAATTTCAATGGAAATTCTAACTTGTAAAATTGGAAAATTTTAGAATCCTATGGAGCAAAGGAATCCATAGGTGAATACTATCATACATTGATACCAAAAGATCAAAATTAATGGTGAATTTGGAGACTTGATCTTGAAACCCTAGTCTTCTTCTTCAAGCTTTAGGGAGAGAAATATTGGGGAAGAACTTGACCAACTTTTGGAATTTTAGGAATTTCAGTTGGGTAAGTTGGGGGAAAAAACTTTTATATTGGGTCTAGCATAGAAGGTAAAACGACAAAGTTAGGGGAAAAAAACTCTTTTAATAATTTTCGACTAGACCTACGGTCCATAAGTCCACATGTGGACCGTCTTGTTGATCCGTAGGTCAAGTACTAGGACCTAAGGGTTTACCTCTTTCGAGGGATCCTATCTAGGATCCGTTGGTCTGACACTCACCTATGAGACCTATCTACAAATTGTATATAAAATTCTGGACCATACTGGTGAATTATAAAAAATGGTACATGAACTTGACTTTCACAATTTATTCACCCCTGCACTTATAGTTCCAACCTATGGCTCGTAAGAGCACCTACGAACCATAGGTTGGGACCGTAGACATAAATACTAGCTATGAAAGTTTTTCACTTTTTCTTTTTTCTAAATTCGAGGTGTTACAATATCTCCCCCTTGGGAACATTCGTCCTCAAATGGGATTCAAGACATCATAAAAAGGGTTAGAACTTGATCTAACAGCCCAGCTTGAATGTAATCAAACAAATGCATATATCCGAGGAGGAAAATCAACTCAAAGCTAAAGCATGTTCAAAACATCATTTCATAAGGCCTTTATGCAACTCATACTCAAATGCACATAAACGTGGAGAAATAAATCAAATCAACTCATTTTCTAAAAAAAAAATCAAGTTTTCATTGGTATGCATGAATGAGGAAATATGAGAATAACTAAGACATAAGGATGGAAATGAGGAACTAAATACCTAAATCTAGAGTTGGATTGGAGGGAAAAAAATGAGGATAACAGGACATAATATCTGCCTCGGCCTCCCAAGTAGTACCCTCAACTAACTGATTCCTCCAAAAAAACATCACAGAACCAACTTCTTTATTTCTCAACCTCTTAACTTGCAAGTCCATAATTTCAATCAGAACCTCTTCATAAGAAATATTATCCGTAACGCCAAAACCTTCTACGGGAACTATGAATGCCGGATCTCCAACAGATATATTCAATAGAGATACATGGAAAACCGGATGAACCGATGCCAAATTATTAGGAAATCAAATTCATAAGCAACTTTACAAAAACTCCCCAGAATTAGATTTTCGCTCACATATTGGAGACTAAGTTTCCCTTTGTTCCGAAACCTCATCACACCCTTCATGGGGAAATTTTTAAGTATACCAATCTTGAACATTAAACTAAATATCTCTTCTTCTATTATCAGCATAGGACTTTTGTCGACATTGAGCTGTTTTCAACCTTTTTATAATAAGTTAAACCCTCTTCATGGCCTCCTGTACCAACTCGGGACCTATCAAAGCAACTTCAAGAACTTCAAAAGAACATATAGGAGATCTAAATCTCCTACATTAGAGATCCTCAAATAGAACAATACGACTGCTGGAATGATAACTATTTTTGTAGGAAAACTCAATCAATGGAAAATGCTCATCCCAATTACCCTTGAAGTCAATCACACAAGCTCTCAACATATCTTTCAAAGATTGGATAGTACGCTCCACTTGCTCATTAGTTTGGGGATGAAAGGTCGTACTGAGCTTTACACGAGTACCAAGATCCTTTTGGAATGATTTCAAAAACCAAGAGGCAAATTGGGTAGCCCGATTAGAGATAATGGATAATGGAACCCCATGAAACCTAACCATTTCCCTGAAACAAAACTTAGCATAGTCCTCCTCCAAATAAAAAACGTTGACGGGAATGAAATGAGTTGAATTTGTCATTCGACCCACAACAACCCAAATCGAGTCATGTTGTCACTTCATGTGAGGTAGCGAACAATAAAGTCCATATTCAAATCTGCCCACTTAAAAAAAAAAAGACTTATATATTGGGATAAACCACCTGATTTTTTATGGTCAACTTTCACTTGTTAACAATTAGAACATTTAGCCACAAATTCTATGATATCCTTCTTCATCCCATTCCACATATGGGCCTCCTACAAGTCATGGTACATCTTGGTGGCTCCCGGGAGAATGGAATATCAATAATTACAGGCTTCTGATAGAATCTACTCCCTCAAGTCATCCACATAATTGGGAATACACAAACGACTTTGATATGGAAGTATACCATCTCTCCCTTGGGAGAGAGCTTAAAAGGATTTCTAAAGCATCACTTCCCTCAATTAAGCTAAATTTGAATCATGACGTTGCTTGTCTTTCATAGCTGACACAAAAGATGATTATAAACCATTATGTACCACAACACCGCCTTTGTTAGAGTCAACCAACCGAACAACCAATCGTGCCAATCTATGAACATCTCTAACCAGTTCCTTCTTACCATCATCAACATGAGAAAAACTACCAAATTGTTAATTGACTAAGATAATCCACCACCACATTCCTCTTGCCAGGGTGATAGAGAACACTCATGTCATAAACCTTAATTAACTCAAACTACATTCTTTGGCAAAAAAATTAGATCTTTCTGCTTAAACACATATTCCAAACTTTTGTGGTAGGCAAAAACATCAACATGAACACCATACAAGTAATGCCTCCAAATCATTACGGTAAAAACAACTGCCGTCCATTCAAAATATTTCGTACGATAATTCTTTTCATGTATCTTAAGTTGTCGTAAATCATAAGAAATAACTTTCCAGTTTGCATTAGAAAAAACCCTAACCAAACTATTGAAACATCACAATAAACAACAAATTTGTAAGATCCTTCGAGTAAACTTAACACTGGAGAAGAGGTGAGTCTATCTATCAATTCTTGAAAACTCTTTTTACACGCCTCGACCCATACGAACTTAACTTTCTAATGGCTTAATGTCATCAAAAGAAAGGAAGTCGAAGAAAAACCTTCTACAAACCTTCTATAGTAACTCGACAAACCTAAGAAACTTTTTAGTTACGAAGGCGACAGAGGTCTAGGCCAACCCTTAACTGCATCCGTCTTCTCAGGATCATCCTCAATACTCTTTCGGAAATAATGTGACCAAGGAAAGCCATAGACCTTAATCCAAATTTACATTTGCTAAATTTTGTGAATAGTTATTGGTCCTTGAGAAAATGCAACACAATCTTCGAATGATCGCTATGCTCATCCTCACTCTTTGAGTAAATAAATATATTATCGATAAAAACAATCACAAAACACATCAAGGTATTGTCTAAAACCCTATTCGTCAAATCCATAAATGTGGCCGGAACATCAGTCAAGACAAATGACATTGTAAGAAACTCATAATGACCATCATAGTTCAGAGAGCCATCTTTGGAATGTCATCTTCCTTCACCCTCAATTGGTGGTAACCCGAGCGGAGGTCAATCTTAGAGAAGTAATGTGCCCATTGTAGTTGATCAAACAAATCATATTTCCTTGGAAGAGGATATTTTTTCTTAACACTAGCCTTGCTCAACTGCCAGTAGTCAATACACATACAGAGTGAACCATTTTTTTTCGAACAAACAAAACTGGAGCACCCCATGAAGAGATGCTCAGTTAGATGAAACCATTATCCAACAAATCTTTCAATTGCTCCTTGAACTCCCTTGAGTATAACAGGGCCATACGATAAGGATAAATAGAGATAGGTTGTGTATAGAGGAGAAGGTCAAGACTAAAGTATATTTTCCTTTCGGGAGGAACACACCAGGTAGATCATCGAAACACTCCAACAAATTCATTCACAACGGGGACCGACTCAAGAGTAGGCCTTTCAAAATTTATATTCCAAACACGTACAAGATTGTATATGCAACCTTAAAAATTATTTTCCTAGCTTTAACACACGAGACAAACTAACTCCTAGGAATTAAATTTCCTCATTTCCACTATAGGATGGGTTCATTTGGAAACTGAAACTTCAATACTCGGTATCTAAAATTAATAGAAGAATAACATGAATACAACCAATCCATTCCTAGAATAACATCAAAATCTAAGATATGAAGGTCAACAAGATCAATATGAGTGACCCTATGGGATAAGGATATGAGATACTTTCTATAGACTCTCTTAGCCACAATAGATTCACCAATAGGAGTAAAGATAGAAAATGAATTTAACAACACATCTGAACGAATATCAAACCTCATAGCCACATATGGCATCACAAAATACAAGGTAGCATCGGGATCAAATAAAACATAAACATCAAGATAGAAGACTTTCAACATCTCGGTAACAATATCGGAAGAACCCTCTTGCTTTTGACGAGTCTGGAGTGCATATAATTGATTTTGCCTCTTGATTACCACAAGAACCTGACGCAGGATAAGTTTAATCCCTTCGACTATTTTCTCCTTCATTCATAGCAACTGAGCGAAAGTCCCTTATATTATGATTTGTCTTGCCACAACCAAAACATGCATTAGAATCGGCTAGACGTTTACCCTCATGCTTTCTTCAACATTTAGTCCAAGTAGACAATGAAGATCCACTACCATTTTGTCGTTGATGGTTAGAGTTAGACACCCTACTATTGTTGAATTTAGGAGGATCATCGGAATACCCTTGACCAGAAAAGCTCTGTCGGAATATAGAATGACCTTGTCTTTCGGACCTTGAATGTGAAAATTCACCACCCTTAGTCTTGTCCCTCTTTGCCACCCTATAACATTCCTGAAGTTTCTCCTTTTCGATTTGTTGAGCATGAACCATTTGGAGAGAAATGTCCATTAGTAAGTATGGTGATGCGACATTCCGTAACCACCTTTTCATACACTCCTGAAGCAAAATTACTCATCATTGTCAAAGGATCGGCAACCACAGTCCTAGTATATCAAGACAAATGTGTGAAATTCAATGAATACTCCTTTACACTCATGTTTCCTTGATGAAAGTAGATGAATTCAACTATATTTGCTTCCCTCATATAAAGGAGAGCAATCTTAAACTTTTCCCAATTAAGATAACCCCGCATAAACCACCTTGTCTTCTTTCTATTAGTTGAAGCGCACTTGAGAAAAACCATTAAATTGATAAGCATCCAATTCTACCTTTTCCAACGGCGTCAATCCCATGATCATCAACACCTTATACAACTCATCAATGAATTCTTGAGGACATTCCTCAACTTTGGAACCATGAAACTATAGAGGACTCATTCTACAGAAGTCTCTTACTCTAGTCACCGCCATACCCACATTTGGGTTGACAGGGACCACAACCTCCCTATTGTCTTGAGCTGTCATGGATTGAGCCAACACTTGAAAACCAAATCTAAAATCTACATTAGTTACTTGCTCAACCAACAAGTGAGTTGCAATTTGAGGAGCTTTTCGTTCAACATTCTCTCCTGCAGTCCTTATACCATATTCTCATCAAGTGACCATATCCTTAAAATCATCATAAACGGATTAAGAGAGAGAAACATATACAGTTAAACTTTATAGCGCGACTTAAGAGTAATGACTTCTGTAAATTTTTCTAAACATCGTAGGGCCTCACATTCATAAATGTGGTGCACTTCACACTCATGAACAAGACTCTACTTAACATGGCTTATGAGACATCGTTGGAACATTCTAAGCCCTGTGCTCAGATACTAAGTTTCTCACGACCCAAAGTACACCCTAGATGTGACATGGTGTATAAGGCCCCGAGAAGCCCTACACAAGCCACTTAGCATACATCATACAAGATAGTAGAAGTAAAGAGTTTAAAAGTAGTCTTTCAAATAAAAGAGTTTGACAAAAATAGCGGAATTGTAACATAAGTCTCAATGATTTATAATACATTAAAGGAGTGATTGGAACTTTAACCATACGCAATATACAGTATTCGAAAAGAAATTAGATGAAAGAAATAAAAGGATCTCGGTACTCAGAACATAAGGACTAACCAACATTCAAATATCTAAAAGGGATCAGTAGACAAAAGTACACGAAGTAGGAGTATCGGACCCTATATTAGTGAGACAATATAGGAAAAGGTATGTGTTAATATATGGAATGTACCAAGTATTAGAGTAATTCATAAAAAGTTATGAAATCATGCTAAAATGGACTTTACGTGGCATGCAATGACCAAGTTAAATCATAAAATTACATGTTAGAAAACATAAGTCATATACATGGTCAATGCAAGTTAAAAAATATTAAAAACACATTTCAGATACTTTTAGAAAGTAACATTTGTTCATTATTGTGGGAGATGTACCTTTAACTAACATGTAAAACATATAAGCAATAACATGGAATCCAGTATGTCCTACCCCAAAAAGAGATGTCCTTACTTGTCATGGTAAGAACCATGATCTTTTAGCTTATGTGGATCAACTAGCTAATTTCTATGTAGGAGAACATATGGTGGCACATAGTTATGGGATATGGGCAATCACCACTCTTCCACTCGATGTTAAGCATAACTCACGTGAAACAGTCATTAACGTTAGCTTAAAATAACAATATGAAACATGTGTAATCGCCACATGTCCTATCATCTGAGGAAGGGCACATCAATTAAGTTGCCAATCCAAGATAGATTTCACTAGAATAGCTCCTTTATTCTTGATTCATCTTAGGTGAGGAAATCTTTCAACCTTATGAATTGTTTATGTTAGAAAATCCATTCACAATCATGTTATGAGTAGTATGTGAGAAATCCTTTCACAAAAATAAGATTGATAATTTACTCTCAAAGCATCCTTAAATCATTTACTTCATTTTCATAAAGGAACATGCATATCTTCATAAATTCATCTCCATAATTGAAAAGCTTCAAAATATGATCAAATATAGAAATCATGGATTATGCATGAGTTCATGTAAATTTATCTTAAAAACATGTAATTATATCAATTCATGCATAAAAGTACAAAAACAATCAATTATATCATAATTGAAAAGAACCCGTGAGATTGATTAAAATCCTAATTTTAATTTGATATTCTAACTTGTAAAATTAGAGAATTTAGGAAACCTATGGAGGAAAGGACTCCATAGATGAATACTATCATACCTTGATGCCAGAAGCTCACTGGTAATGGTAAATTTTGAGACTTGATCTTGGAACCCTAGCCTTCTTCTTCAACCTTTAGAGAGAGAAATATTGGGGAATAACTTGATCAACTTTTGGGTTTTAAGAAGAATAGGTTCAATTGGGTGATTTGAGGGAAAATATGAATATATAAGGTCTAAAATACAAGGTAAAATGACACATTGTTGTGTTAGATAATTAGAGAAAGACACAAAAGCCCCTCTTAAAATAATTGTAGACTCGACCTACGGTCCGTAGGTCGACTTACGGACTATCCTGGTGATCAGTAGGTCAACTACTGGGACGTAAATTTTTCCCTTCTTTCGACGGATCCCGTGTACGATCCGTTGGTCTTACTACTATCAGGACATGCAAACCATCGTTCATAGCTTAGACCTTCAAAAGTTCACTAAGTCTAAGACTCACCTATGAGACCTATCTACAACTCATATATAGAATGATGGACCGTCTTGGTGAATAGTAAAAGGGTACTAGAACTTTAATTTCAAAATTTATTCACCCTTCCACTTATGTTTCCCAACTACTGCTCGTAAAAGCACCTACAGACCGTAGATTGGAACCGTAGCCACAAACACCAGATATGAAAGTTTTGCACTTTTCGTTCTTTTCAAATCTGAGGTTTTCCAGCATGACATTCAAATCATCCACATTGTTATTCTTACCATAGTGACTATCATTCTAACTTCCAAGGTCAATAATCTTTTCATTCGGCAAATTCTTAAACAACAAAACAGATCAACAACTATACTACAACTAAACCAATTAAAAATCTTATTCTAAATAAGAATTCTTAACTACCAGCTCCCGGAAGTTGCGTCATTTACATTTTTTTCCTTTCATTCAAACATCAATTCTTGCCTTGTCAAATTGCCTTCATAACTGCAAATCGTTAGTATTCTAGTAGAAAAGGAGAAAATTAGGCATTAAGGACACTTAATATTGAGCTAAATGGACCTTAAATGAGTAAAACTCTACAACTCATCAGGAAAAATAGTGACCAAGGGTCGTGTCGACTTCGTAAAAGATATCAAGTTGGCTCCAAGCCATTGTGTATTGACATCCACTCCCAAAGAATCATTGAAAGCTTCAAGACATAAATACCCTTACCCCAACGAAACACACAAGCTCTAATAATGCTTTTGGAGTCACAAAGACGGGGAGAGAAGACAAAAGGTCTATCAAGTTGCGCAAGCGTCTAGACTAAGGCTCATACTATCAGACTAAAGTCTGCTTTTCCAGTCTACAAGGTCCTAGTCCGTTCGAAATGACGTCGGATACATGATAAAATTGCAAGGTTTAAGAATCTAGGGCATCACTAGTCTATCCTAGACTAAGTCTAAACATGCATAAGAAAACAAGTAATAATACAAATAATCCACATAGCATGCAATAAAACAAATATAACCCAACTAGCGTGGTGATAAACTGGTAACAGAGCCAATCAATCCTAAAACATGGTTTCTAAAAAGAAAAAGTTTGAATAACTAGTTACCCACCCCCAATTCACCCTAATATTCATGAGTTCAATATTTAGGCAGAATCCAAATAGAAAAGAAGTCGTAGCCCACTAGTATGCTGACTGCGCGCACTCTAAATCACATTGTAAGTATAGTCGTTAAGACACCGAAATCAAATAAAACATAAATGGACCAAATTTGTTGTCAAGCGGGAATTATGAAATCCTCGTTTGAATTTCTTGAATTGGGTCCGTCAAGTGGTCCTACACTATGCCGCAACCTTGTGTGCCAAAATAGATCACAATCTGCTAAAAGAATCAGCGAACAACAATACATGCAATTAAAAGCCACAATTAAACTAAAAAGGAGCTTGGGATGAAGCTTTAATTGAGATTTCATCTCGAATGAATATCCAAGAACATATCCCGGTAACACCACAACAAAGCCTCAACAATTACGGGCACATGGGACTTCGAATCACCAATTTTAGACTTGAAACGAGGTAGAAAACTTAGCTTGAACTTTAACCTTTCAAGCTTTTTACATCTGGTCTTTCTATAAGACCAGACTTGGTGCTTCTTCGGGAATGCTGAACGGCTCCGCATATGCAGTCGAGTCATTGTGAACATGATATGAAGCAAATAGGATCTCGATAATCGCGGTGAAACCTCTGTGAACGCAACCTCTGCAATTGGGGACAGAGCTACGTGAACACAACCCCCAGGTTAGCTAACCTCCAGAATCGCAGCTAAGGTCCCGTGAACGCAAAGAGAATATCGTCCTACATCAGCTGATTTTTGGCAAGGTTCAAATCTCTGATGGGGCTTTACAAATGCGTTTGGAACCCTGTGCACGTAAATGAGGTATGAAACTTTACCAAATTCTATATTTCAAAGTCAATAGAGTAGTAGAAATTTTCATATGAGGTTATTTTGGCAAATAGTGGGTCTCATACTAAAACTCCATTTTAAGACAAAATCCACAAGGAGATTTGTAATTAGTACAGAGGTATCAAAATTTAATTGAAGGGTCGTTCTTGGCAAGACTAAACATTTAAGAGTAGACCGCTATGACAAAATTCTCATCCGACCTCGTTTAGTCAGAATGTTGACCAACTTCCAACTGAAGCCTTAACTTGAAAGTGAAAACAACTAATAACACAAACTCGTATACAAAGACTAGAGAGACATGCAGACAATGCCTATAGACTAAAATGACCCTTTCGATGTTGATGGAATTGTTAGAGTTTAATTTTGAGGTCATCTTCTTGAACTCGTATAAAAACTAAACGAACAACCAGGTGACAGAACAGTCAGGTGACAGAACAGTCGGTCCTAGTCATAAATGACTTAGGGTCACTAAAGAAAAGATATAAAAAACAAACAAGAGGCATAACAAGGAAATAACCTAGAGGTCATTACAACATTCACATCTGAATAGGACTTTCATCCATGAAAGTAAGAGTCAAGAAGTATATAAAGGCTCAAACAATAAAGGAAACTGTTCTTGTATATCATGCTAGATCTCCTAGGTAGCCTTCTGAACGGGAAGATCCCTATAAAGAACCTTAACAATAGGAATGTCTCTCGAACACAACCACCACAAATCTCTAGCTAGAATGATAACTGGCTCCTCCATGAAAGCCAATCATTTATACAACTCTGTTGCATTACTAAAGCATATAAGACTCATTAGGAATATACCGACATAGCATAGAAAGATGAAAAAATGGGTGAGTTGGTGAGAATATCGGAGGTAAAGCATACTCATGTGCAATCCCTCCAACGGTATGAAGGATCGCAAAAGGCCCAATATAGCCGGGCTAAGCTTGCCCCATCTCCAAAATTTCATCACACCTTTATGGAAGACGCATAGAGAAAAATCGTAACACTAACTAAGAACCTCAAAGGCTACCGCCTTGGATCAGCATAACTCTTATGCCTACTTTGAGCTGTGTGAAATCTATTCCCAATCACCCTCACTTACTCCAAAGCCTCCAGAATAAAATCTATACCATGCCTAGACTTTGTAGTTTTAAAGCAACAACCAAAGAGCGACAAATCCTATATAGGGTCTTAAACAGGGCCATTAAAGTGCTAGAATGATAGTTGTTATTGTGTGTGAACTCTACCAAAGGCAAAACACTGGTCACACTGACCTCATAACTCAATAACACAAGACCGCAACATACCTCAAGGACTTAAGTAGTATTCTCTGACTGACCATCAATTTGCTGGAAAGTTGTGCTAAGGTTAACATGAGTGCGCAACGAATCTAAAAAAATCCTTCAGAAGCTAGAATGTGTAATCTTTGAAACTCACCACCAAATCTAAACTTTTTGTCCATAGAAACTAAGGAAACAAGACACATAGTCTTCAAATATCTCCTCATATCACCCTACCAGTAATGCAAACTCAAGTCTAGATACATCTTCACAGTGCTTGGATGGCTAGAATATCTAGAATCAAGGGCGTCATGAAGTGTAGATTAATCAAATCCCCTACTTGGAAAACAAAAATACAACCTACAAATTAACCTCAAAACCCAATATGAATCTAAGGTAACCTTACAAGTGTCACCAACCAACACTCGATTTCAATGTGACACAAAGGCTTCGCCCTCAAACTGATGGCTATATATTTGATAAAATAGAGAGGCCTCATTTCCCACACAGCCTGAAACATGCCTAAAATCTGAAAAAATCCAACAGAACCATTTGATTATCTAAGGACTGAATGTCCATGTCTAAAGGTCTCTCCATAGTACATAAGAGGTAAGACTACCCATAATCATAACCTTCTTACCTAAGGTGTTCGCTACCGTATTCGCCTTGCTTAGGTGGTAGAGAATAGAGAGATCAAAGTCCTTCAAAAGATCAATAAAATGACGTTGCGTCGAATTAAGGTCCCTCTTACATATGATGTACTAAATACTATTCTAATCAGTGTAAATATCGCTTTGGGAGGCTACAAAGAGTGTTTAAGAATTCTTCTCCTTTGGATCTCTATTGTGCAACGTCTGTGTTGTTTGTGTTTTAAAATCTAAATTCTTTCACCCTTTTCGATGGATGGCTTATTCGCGCCATGCGGTGGATTATGGTAGGTGTTGACCTCTTTTGCCTTGTAGGGGTGCACCACAACCACCACCTATTAGAGAGTGAGGATTGGAGCATACAGTAGACCTTCTAACAACCCATGTTCTAGCTCATCAAGAAAGACTAGGACTAGCTTACCCATAACTCGGATATGCTATGGTTCTAAAAATTTAGGCGGCCATTGGATAGATATTGACACTACTTAGGTCATGCAGAAGGCCCCACATGTATCACCAACAGTGGTACCAGCACATGCGCTAGCGCGTGTGCAGTATGATGAGCCTGTAATAGAGGCACCTCGGGCCCATGTAGCACATATCGGTGCCCAACCCATGGTTGTGGCTAGAGTTATGCTACTAGGGGATAAGAAAAACCTCCGAAGTGTTCTTGAGACTTTTACCTCCAAAGATTTTTGGGGATCTGGGAGAAAACGCCCATGAGTTTTTTACTACTTTGTAAGAGTGGATTCATACTTTGGGGTTAGTGGAGTCGTGATGAGCTGACTTCATTGCTTATTAAGTGGATGGGCCAGTGATTTCACGTATTAGTGCACTTCATCCAGTACTAAGTGCCAACGATTGCTAGTTAGTAATATAACCCAACTAAGTGAGTTGGGGTCAAATCCCATAGGGAGTGGTTCGTACTCAAAAGTCAATAGAAAAGCATGAATATACTCAAATCAATCATAAGTAAAAACATTTACGAATAAAAGCATAGTTCAAGTTTGAGGTGACACAAGTGTAAAATAACAGGGGATTTGGTTTCAACTATCAGCTACAATAGCAAATAACACGAAAATAACAAGCATAAATATGGTTTCTTGGGATATGATTGGATTATGGGCTAAGGTAGGCAATTGGGTAATTGCAATTGATAGTAAATTGTTGTAAATAAGTGACTAAGCTAGACTTTAGTTGGGATAAACATTATCTCGAACAATTTACACCGAATCAAATTGGTTTCTCTCGAACACCAATAAGCAGTAAGTAGGAATAGCCTACCCTTTAGTCCATTCATTCTCTCGAGCTGAATGTGTGGAAGAGGGTTTAGTATTCACTCTCTCGAGCTGAACCCGCGACAACCCAATTCCCACAGACCATCAAATCAGTAATCTTGGTTTTAAGATCTCTCTCTCGAGCAAGCCAAAATCATGAAGGTAGAGTTGCAGTTTCAACTACAACCCTTTAGATTAAGCCAAAATTACTGAATGAAATCACTTTAAAACAAAATTTACACTATCAAATAACAATACCCAGCAGCTAAATCAACCCATAATCACATAATCACACCCCAAGAATTGGGGTTTTATCTAGATTTCATAAAAAGATAGAAATCCTTACCAAATTGTGTTTCCATCAACGGGGTATGATTAATATTGTCTCTACAGAGGTCTAAGATGAAGAATCTTCAAAACCCACTTCCAATTTCTTAGAAATGGAAATATTCAAATCTTCAAAGCTAAGAAAATATTGTCTCAATACTGAGTTCTAAGCTCTCAAACTTCAATACTGAACTATAATGAAAACTATTGAATGCTAGATATTAAACTAAGCATTTAAAATTGAATTTATAGCCACCAAAAATGTGTTGCCAAGGATCATTCGGCGCAATAAGTCGGGATCGCCGATCTACTCGGCAATCCGCCCTTTGGTCAGTTTCATCGCCTTTCTGCTTTGGCCTTCAGCAACTTCAAGCTCTGTAACTTTGGGTGATATAGCACTGAATCTCGGAACCGTTTCACGATTCGCCGACTGCTCCTTTCGATCGTTAACTTGATTTTCTCCTTCAAGGCTTGGCACACTAGAACATTAGGTGAGACCATGGCAATTCGGCAACTTGCCCAATGGTTTAGGCGATCCTCATACCTTCTTTTCTTTGTTCTTTTAGTTTCCTTGTTCCTTTTTGCTCATTAGTGTCCATGCTTCATTCCTCAATCGAAATAACTGAAATTCAAGGATTTACATTAGTTATTTGCACAAAATATGCATTTGAGGACACTAAATCTATTAAAATAACACCTTAAATGAGTTCAAATCTTGGACTCAATAACACCCCCAACTTGAACTTTTGCTTGTCCACAAGTAAAACTCAAGTTCAACAGTACAAAAAGGATGTCTCAAATAGTGCTACACAAGATTCAATCATGAATGCACACGAAAAGACTCAACTTACTTATGCAAGGAACAATTCTGCACTCAAAGACTCAAGATGTGACTCACCATTACCAAAGAATACTTGCTTCAAATACAAGTTCAAGCTCAACAGAGGTGTTCAAATGCCCTCACACATAGGATGATTCCATGTGCACACACAATGGTAATTTAAAGCTCTGTAATCAAATGCAATGCTCAAACTCACAAAGATGAACACAATGCATGACTTCACCCATAGGTTTGCCCGTACTTTCTAATCAACAATTGTTTCAGCTCACTCAAGATCAAAAAGGTCTTTCAAAGGCTTGTAATGGGCCTGAGTGCAAATGTACGGTCATTTAGGTTCAATGGATGTAATCCTTATGAAATGTGGTCTGAACAACACTTTCTTTCCTTTTCTTCATCATTTTCATTCGTGCTCACAAGTCATCCCATTATTCACATTCCATGGGCTGTTGGAAACCCCATTTTCTTTGCACTTTCACAACTTTATTCCACAACCTTTTCATTCTTTTTCTTTTTCTTTCTTTTTTTTTTCTCTCTTTTTTTATATTGAGGGGTTCCATTTTTTTACAAAACCATGGGTCAAAGGGGACTTTCTTGCACTTCTTGATTTACTTTCTCTTTTCATCACACCCCCAACTTAAGGTTTTAGCCTAAGTTGGCTATTTACACAAACAACAGAACATGAGGATTATGGGTAATGAATAAAGAAAGGTTACAGTTTGCATCAAGTTTCTTCCAAGAAAAGGATAAGGCTCAAAGGGTATTCAAGTCATCGGTATTGATTAAGATCGATGCTCAAATTAGTAAGAGAACAACCACATTCACACACACACAAGAGGTGGCCCAATTTTTTTATTTTTTGGTCAGAAAGGTGCAAAAATTGTTTACAATTCAAAACAAGAATCCACAAGCTCAATCATCCACAACAACAGTGTAACACACAATTATAGCTCATAAACTCAATGTATAAACAAAACTATCTCACAAAAGGTGGGCCTCACCCCACTATAAATAAAAACATCTGTCTTTAAGTGCAATCAAAAAGTATGACAGAGAGAGAGTTAAAGAAGAGATTCTCTCTACTCAGTCACTCCATCTGTCGGGGCATTATTGCTCGGTACATCAATCTGGACTTAGGCATCAGTTCCCGGAGTTACCTCAGAAGGAACAATAGTTGTTCTAGGGTCAGCCAAAGGCGTATTTTCCAATGAGGTCTGCACAGTTGAATCAATGATGGCCGCCTCAATCTTGGTAAGGCCCTCATAAGAAACCTCCTCAGCACCCCCAAGTGTCTCCTCATATGTCTTCGCCTCAGACTCGAGATCAACTGTCTCTTCAACTTTAACCTCATCTCCGGTGGTAGCCGGAGGCATATCTAGTGCATCTGGCATCTCCACCATCCAAAAAATCATGGACATGTCGGTGGACTTCAGCTGATCCACATCACTCCTCAATATATCAATAGCGGTCTTTAATGATGTCACCTCCTCGGTAGCCCCTTGGCCATACTTACACCCCGATATCATGGCCGCTAGGGCATTAATGGTAGCACTCAATGGTGTCACAACATTAGCCAGGGCAGTTTGAACCATGCTCGTAATGGTGGCCTCTAGTCTGGTAGCACGATGATCGGTAGAATGGGCAAGCTGCCTCATCTAGAGTAATGCAACCTGAGTGAGTAGGGTCCAGGAGGCAGCATCAGCATGTCTAGGATGTAGTGTAGCAGCAGAAGAACCTGGGGTGTCAGAAGGAACAACACTAGAAGTACCTGAAGGCCCAGGGGCCGGATAAGGCAAAGATGCCTTTGCAATTGGTGAGTCTGTGTCCACAACCGGGGAAGAATCCATCGGGGTTGGCTTCTTCTTCTTCTCCGCCTCATCTTTTAAATATTCTGTCTCAATCCTCCGAATATCAGTAGAGGATGTGGGAATCACTTCCACATCCTTATTAGCATCCCAAGGAACTTGAGCCCTCCTGCATGGCTCGGTGATCAACACTAGAAATGGAGTTGAAGTCTGACGCTACTTGGATCTCATGACCATATCCTGTGCCAGAATCATCCCTAGATTGAGCCTTGTCCCATTAATATTGCAACCTAGACATGTTGCTTTGTCTAGGCAGAGAATCGACTCGTTTTGGGATGGCATGATAGTGCTACTGATGAAGCCAAACCAGAACCTCGCAGATACATTCATGTCTTTCTTTTCTATAGGAGCTCCTGCCTCCAACAACTTCGAAGTGTCATTTGATATCAGCGTGGCTAGCCACTTTTTCATGTGTCCAGCGCCATTGTACTAATCATATGCAAGAAGTCATGTTCAAGTCTTGTAGTGCATTCTAGGACAACATTGATAACAGTAAAATCACACTGCACCCTCTTCTCCCTTACAACTACATAGTAAACAAGTTTAAACAATGCTGCCTGCTTCTTTCTCTACGGTATCAAGGCCTCATAAGCAGCGTAGAACTCCCGCACCCAACTTGGAATATATGGGCCACGGGGCTTGGTTACGATCGAGAGCTTATGAGCATTCAAACAGCTCATAATCTCAGGGTATCTATCAATCACTCCATCCGTGGACAGACGCTTCTCCTCAATGATTGTCCTCAGCCCCTCAGTCTTTAATATGTTCATAGACTTTGGGGGAGGACCTTGTACTGGTGGTGCTAGGACCACAACTTGCTCTAGAACAGGAGAAGTGGTGGTGGGATGAGGATTCCTGATCCTAGACGGATTATTCATCATTTTTGACCGCAGCTCTGCCCTCTATGCTACTACTAGCTCATCATCTTCAGAAGCTACAATCTGAGGCTCCTGGTTATCACCCTCACTCTTAGAAGTAGTAAGGTGTGTGGCGTAGATACCATCACTGTCGGAGCTGACCTCCGGTGATGCAACTCCCTTGCCTTTTCCTTTTCCTTTCCCACCAGTTGTGGGAAGTTTGGTACCTTTGCCTCTGGATGCAGCTACATACTCATTGAGTGTAATCCCCTTAGCTTTCTTTCGGGGTGGCATGTTCCTCTCTGCAACTTTCGGTCTACCCATGTCTGCAAAAACATTAGAAAAAGTGAGAAACACTTCAATCAAACGCCCAAAAACATAGTTTCAGACAGACTCGCCGAACTGATCGACGAGTCGCTGAATCACTTTGGTGCGCTAGATCGGGCTCACCGAAAGGATTGGCTCAAAAATCTTATAAAAAGTTGTCATGTTGGCGATGCACAGGCCTTTCGGTGAATCGCCGAAAACATTCGGCGAGCAAGGATTAGCCCGCCGAAAGTTAGTGTACAAAAAGGATTCAGGGGTGCAAACAAAGGGCTGTTAAGATGGACTTTCAGCGAGTCACGGAGTGCCTTCGGTGCCCTCAATCTTTTCGCCGAAACTTACAGAAACCAACTTCAAGTATAGCATGAAATTAAAGGAGAGATGGGAAACTTCGTCGAACCGCCGAGTGGTTCGCAAGCTCGACCCAATTCACCAAACGACCCATCGTGCATACTTTTAATCCAGCATCTCAAATTCAACCCCACAATTCCCTAAAACAAAATCAAACCATGCACTCATAAAATTAAAGCAAGACCCAATACACCCATTACCCCGAGATACTCAAACTTTTGCCGGTTTGCCAAATTTTGCCTTTTGATGACCTTTGCCTGAAGAATAATGTCACTCGCTCTACAATTCGGCAAATTACGTCATTTGGCACAACTACGGGCTACTTAGACATCACCCATCTAGACCCCAACAACATGCAAGCACAACCCCATAGGATTTAATCAATTTTAAGGCACAAAATCAATGGAATTCAACATCATAAGCATTACAGGTAGGGATATCGAATTAACACAGGCACACATGACAACAATTAAGATCAGAGAGGCCCAACACACATCACTAAGATAAGATCATTGCAAATAAGTACAAATTCAATAAAAATACACTCGAGGTTCGAAAAACCAACCTTATATGCCGATTAAACAATATTCAAATGCTAGGTAGCAACATAATCCACTCCACACACAATCAACGACTAAACATGGTAGAAATGCAAAAATATAGGGAACTAAAGTGTGTGTGTGAGTTTGGAAGTTCAAAAGTGAGGGAAAGTGAAAGAGTTGGAAATTTAGACCTTCGGCCTATTTTTTAAAAAAACCATCTAGTTCTATCCCATTCGGCGACATTAGTCGTGCTCGGCGACACGCCAAGTGGTCCCTTACTTCACCGAGTTTTACAGGACCTCCACTTAATGTGGGGTCCAAATGGCGGACCTGGTTGGCTATTCGCCAAGTTGCTCCTGGGATTGCCGAGTTTTACAAACTCCTATTTAAAATTGTCTTGAGTCCAACGGTGGTCTAAGTCGGGCTTGCCGACCTCTTTGGCGATGCACCGACTGGATCTTTAGCTCACCAACCTTCACTTCTCAAATACTTTCCACACTTTGACATGTACATTCAACACACCATTATTTCAAACTTAGAAAGAAAGAAAATAAAACTTTGGTTGCCTCCCAAGCAGTGCCTTAGTTAAGGTCATGGCACGATGCTAGTCCACACTCAAACCTCATTCTTAGGGTTGGCCATTGTATCACTAGGAAAACCCCATTTCTTTCTCGGGTTCAAATGAGATGAGATATGACCCATTTGGGTCTCTAACTGCTTGATCGATACTGAATGGGAGGTGACGGTCTGGCTAAGGGTCGACACATCATCTTTCATTTTTTCAAAACTTTGTTGAGGATACGAGAAAGCATATCCTCAGACCGGCCACCTTCCGAATCCTTTGGCTTTTGGCGCTAGTGGGGAGGCACATACCTATCCTTCTCCCCATCCTTCCAATTTCATCCCTATTCCAACCTTGGTTACCACCCTGCCTCATGTAGTTTGAACGATAACCACCACCTTGGTGTGCTAGGAAATTCACCTCTTCATTATACAAGGCCTCAAACTTGGACTCATCTGGATTAGCACACCTGACACCCACGACATTGAAACTTTAAGCACCAACTCCCATGACATTTTTAGACAACATGTCAAGTTGTGTCATGATCTTGCCTATGTTTTGATCCCTCTCTTGGTCCTTCTCCATCTGTTCCTTGGTCAATTTGAACGTGAGAGGGGAGACCTGGTCTTCACGGGTATACCACACCCTGTTTAACGTAGTCATGCCATCCAAGAGTTGAGCCGCTACCACATAAGGATGCTACATCAAACCTCCTGGAGAAAGTTGGTAAGCAATACCCTTGTTTACCGAGTCAAGGCTCCGATAAAAATACTGCAGCAACACGTTATAAGGCAAGCCATGAGTTGGGCATTGAAGCATCCACTTCTTGAAGCACAGCCATGTTTCATGAATTGGCTCACCTTCTAGACACTAGAAGCTCTGTATGTTGCCCCGAAGAATCATCATCTTCGAAGGAGGGAAAAATCACACATTAAAAGGGGTGACTAGCTCCTCCCACGAAATGATGGCTTCACGTGGCAATTCAGCTAGCCACTTACACGCTTCTCCCATCAAAGAGAATGGGAACAACCTCAATCAGACCGACTCTTTGGATATATTGTTGAAGAAGATCCTCATAAGCCAAACCGTTGAACAACCCCTTCAATTGCAAGAGGTGCAACATAGTTCTTATGATATGGAACACAACATTCCCTTCGGCCGGAGGCAAGCGAATGACACCAATTCCTCCCATAAGATGGGGGTCATTAGCATTAGGCTCGTTGACATCATTGAGGTTACCAATATCATTTTGATGGCCTACTTGGCTGCCATTTCTGTCGTTCACACTAATACTTCATGTTTCAACACACAAACAAGAAAAACAAAACTAAAATTAAGTAGGTACAACTATGACTAATAAGAGAAAAATTCAACTTAACTAAAATTTCTCAAGTAACACCACTCCCCGACAGCGGCGACATTTTCGATTTCACGTAGCAGGACAGTTTATCCAATACTAAGTGCCAACGATCGTTAGTAAGTAATATAACCCAACTAAGTGAGTTGGGGTCGAATCCCACAGGGAGTGGTTTGTGCTCAAGAATCACCAGAAAAGCATGAATATGCTCAAGTCAATCATACGTAAAAACATTTACGAATAAAAGAATAGCTCAAGTTTTGGGTGACACAAGTGTCAAATAACAGGGGATTTCGTTTCAACTATCACCTACAACAACAAATAACATGAAAATAACAAGTAAAGAGACAGTTTATTGGGATGTGATTGGACTATGGGCTAATGTAGGCAATTGAGTAATTGTAATTGATAGTAAATTGTTGTAAATCAGTGACTAAGCTAGACTTTAGCGGGGATAAACTTTCTCTCGAACAATTTACCCCGAATCAAATTGGTTTCTCTCAAACACCAATAAGTAGCAATTAAGAACATCCAATGCGTTAGTCAATTTACTCTTTCTAGCTGAATGTGTGGAAGAAGGTTTAGGATTCACTCTCTCAAGCTGAACCCTCGACAACCCAATGCCCACAGACCATCAAATCAGTCATCCTGATTTTAAAACCTCTCTCTCCAGCAGGCCAAAAACAGGAAGGTAGAGTTGCATTTGCAACTACAACCATTTAGATTAAGTCATAATTATTGAATGAAATAACTTAAAAACAACATTTATACTATCAAATAACAATACCCAGCAGCTAAATAAACCCATAATCACACCCCAAGAATTGGGGTTTTAGCTAGATATCATAAAAAGATAAAACAATTGCTACCAAATTATGTTTCCATCAACTAGGTACGATTAATATTGTCTTTACAGAGGTCTAATATGAAGAATCTTCAACACCCACTCCCAATTTCTCAGAAATGGAAATCTTCAAAGTTAAGGAAATATTGTCTTAATACTTAGTTCTAAGCTCTCAAACTTCAAAACTGAACAATAATGAAAACTATTGAATGCTAGATATCAAACTAAGAATTTAAAAAGGTATTTATAGTCACCAACAATGTGCTGCAAAGGACCATTCGGCGCAATACGTCGGGATCGCTGATCCACTCGGTGATCGGCCCTTTGGTTAGTTCCATCAACTTTTTGCTTTGGACTTCAGCAACTTCAAGCTTTGTAACTTTGGGCGATATAGTTTTGCGTCGCGAAACTGTTCGGCAATTCATCCACTACTGCTTTCTATCGCCGACTTCATTTTCTCTTTTAAGGCTTGGAATACTGGAACATTAGGCGATACCATGGTTATTCAGTGACTTGCCCAATGGTTTAGGTGATCCTCAGGCCTTCTTTTCTTTGATCTTTTAGCTGCCTTGTTCCTTTTGGCTCATTAGTGTTCATGTTTTGTTCCTCAAACCAAATACCTGAAAACCAAGGATTTACATTAGTTATCAGAACAAAATATGCATTTGAGGATACTAAATCTATTAATATAAAGCCCTAAATGTGTCCAAATCGTGGACTCATCAGCAGCCAGATAGTGGTGGCATACCTTTATTCAGACAGGCCAGTTGGGTCTCATTTGTGTCACTTGGATCAAGTTTTTTGGGGCCTTCATTTCGAGGATGATCCTTCACTATGTTAGTCATCGTCTTGTGGATAAGTTCTTCAGGTTGGAATAGGGTTCTATGACCGTGTCCGAGTATGAGGAAACATTTCACTAGATCTCCCAACATGCTACTATAATTCTACCTATTAAGGAGGTGAGACTTTGGGGTTTTGTTCATGGATTGAGGCTTCAGTTGTGGATTGAGATATAGTGTATGGTATTCGTGGATCGATCCTTTCTAGAAAAAGCATGCACTATTGAATAGATCCTTTGGAAGGCCCAAGAGAGTACTGACAAAAGAGTTAGCTATGTTGGCATCTACAATAGTTCATATTCTAGGTCTAAAGATACACATGATAGGATTTGACAACCCTTTCAACTGGGTCAACCATGTCGACCTATTCAAGACTCATTGCATTGTTAAGAGGGTGACCATACGTAATAACACGAATATGGTTAGATTTAGTAAGAGTCACTTGTCCCAGTCTTATGATTCAGGGTATGGTGGTCGTTCTTTTGGTAGTAAATCATTTGTTGGTTTTCTTTGATTGTGGTGACTTGGGGTCGCTAAATAGAAACTCTGAACGACAAACAAGAAGTATAAACACAGAAATGACCCAAAGGTTATTACTGTAACACCCTGGAAATTCTATGACTTAAGTTAGAGCCTCACCTTATAAATAATGACTTAAAAGTAGTCCAAATGATGTTTATAAACCTAAACTAATGCAATTGACTTGGTTTGGAAGAGTAAAAGTCTAAACGTCAAGAAACGACCACGACATCCGGAAACTAGAGAAAAATGTGTTCTAGAGTGTCCTTATGTTTTCGGCAGGTTTGGGAGTGTCGTATGATGGTATAATTTTGTAAAAAGGTTTAAATTAGGTAAGTATATGTTCATAGGGTCAAAACGTCCGGGTAAGACTTCCCAAGGACCTCTCTAGGGGTCCTTGAAGAGGACCTAAACATGGACCCAAAAGCTGTAAAAACTGCAGCAAACGACGAGACCAAGACTCATGGCCCGTAGACTAGTCGATGGACAGTAAGTCATGGCCGTGAGCCCATACTTAGTCATGGGAGACTTGAACCACCCCCTAAAAGGGAGCCTCAGTACTAAACGACGGATGACCAGCACGGTCTGTAACTCCACCTACGGTTTGTAACTCCACCTACGGTCCGTAGGTGGAGGGTCGAAAGTCCTGACGGTTTTAACATTTCAGTTTTTAGTTTAGGGGTCTTAGTTTCAGTTACTTATTTAATTAAGGGTTAAGAAGGGTGGTTAGTTAACTAATTACCATTATAAGCCTAACTATAAGACCCTAACCCTAAGACTTTAACTCACACAACTAAACTCACAAGTCAAACTCATTCTTTCTCAAAAACTCTCTCAACTAAGAACCCCATTAAAGAAGAAGACTAAGATTCATCTAGGGCAGCAAGGTTTCGATTTTTTCCCATCAGTTCTCAAGGAATTAACTAAGGTGTGGTTGCCTATCACTCTTGGGATTCTTTTCCCCAAGAGGCCCCTTCAAGATGAATTTCAAAATCTCCAATTTCTAGGATTCCAATCCAAAAATGTGGGTCTTCTTTTTAAAGTGAAATTGATGTTATAAAATGGTTTTGATTGATGTTATAATATTAATGTTGATGATGTTATTACTTCATGAATTAACTTGTATTATGTATTGGTTATGAACTGATTGGTGATTGCAGTATGAATGTCCTAGGAAGGGCAAGAAGGTATAAAGGTTGGCTCTTCTTTGAACTCAAGTATGAAAGGTGAATTAATTAGATTGTAATAATGTTAAACCTAATGTGTTGTTGTGGTGTTGATGACCTACTTTCCTCATCCTTAACCCTCTACACTTGAATTAGCTATGAAATATGTATGTATGTTATGCTATGATTGCTATATGATTGAAAGGTAGTTCTCATGATTATAGTGTAAAGTGAAGTGAAAGGGTTACTCACTTACTAAGTGTTTCTAAACTGAAAGGATTGTTACTCACTTATGAAACACATATGAGCTATTATGGTAAGATGTTTTGATATAAATCTTGTAAAGACTAATGTGAACTTATGTGATGACTAAAGGTGATTACAAAAGGGAATTACATGCTTAGCACCGAAAGGGCATGTAACTGAGATGGGGGTCTCACGTTTAGTAAGTCCGTCTCCACACATGGGTTTCATCACGTTTAGCAAGTCCGGATTACCCACGGTATGTGTTGTCTCATGGGATGGAAATCCCCACTTTTAGTAAGTTAGGATTTCTAGAAGGAATCTCCTTGACCCTTAACTATGTGCCCACATAGGACTCTAGCTTAGTGGATTCACCTAGATAGCTATGTACGAAAGGTTACACCTTAGGCAAGTGTTAACCCTTTATTTTTGGTGTGGGAGTAGAACACCGGATTCCATGTAGCTCTCATGGTCTATGTCGGTTATGGAAATATCTCCCTAATGTAAAACTAAATGAAGCTATGAAAGGTGTAAACTCTTACTAGGGCTTTCTTAAGGGTTTCTTCATTGTGTAAGGGAGGGTATGGGACTTCTCTTACACATTGCACTTATGGGATCCTAAGAGATTGTTGTAGTAGTGTTCACTTATGATTATGATGATTATGACTTATGTATGTTGAAGCTATGTTACGTATGATCATTATGAATATGGTAAGTTATGATGAAGTATGACCTTATGTATGTATGCATGAAGTATGTTGCTTAATGTGATACTTGGCTTTGAATATGGTTATGGGATTCTATTCCTTGCATTGCACTAGTATTACTTGGGTTGTCTACGTGTTGTGATGATATTATGTTGGTTTGTACTATGATGCTTACTTTGTGTGCATATTGGATTTACTTGGTAGAAAGCGTGTTTTGACTAAAATGACCCATTATGCATGTTTCAATGGTTTTTATGCATAGTAGCCATACTTAGTACGTGTGTTGTACTAACCCATTTTGTCTCCTTTCTCCCCAAACATTTAGGTTCGGGCCGTTGAGGATTCAAGCTTACTTCTCAAGACACTTGGAGTTTCTTCCCTAAGTTGGTGAGTCCTCAAGTCCGAGGACAAGACCCTATGATCTAGCTTCTATGTTTAGTTCTTTACTTATGTTGAAAGACAACGTTGTACTTTCCTATTTCTAGACTTCTTATTGATGTAAGGGCTAAGTCTCATTTTTTATACTTCTATGTCTATATGATACATTGTGACGAAGTTAGATTCTATTTTCATATATGAGGTGAAGTTGAACTTCCAAAGTAAAGGTTTTAAATTTTTCGTGTTTTATTCTATGATGCATGCTATGATAAATGCTATGGGCTTGTATAAGACCTTTTAGAGGTCGAATACGCCGGTAACGATTAGGGAGTGCTCTCGGGTCGTTACAAACTTGGTATCAGAGCATAAGGTTGATAATAATGTAGGATCAATGTCACAAGATACCACGTCGAGTAGAGTCTTCTTCATGGGTATGAAGTGCGCCACACTTATGAATGGGAGGCTACAAGATGCTTAGGAACTTTCGCTTTTCTGTTACTGCATAGTCGTGGCTAAGAGTCTTAACTCTATCTAGTCCTTCTCTTCTAATCCTTTTCTTGTGCTTATAGGCAATTAATACAAGAAGGAACAATGCAAGGAGGGCTGGTGAAGAGAATGTGAATGAGGCGGTTCCCCCTCAAGCTCCTCAAAACCCTCAAGTTCCTATTGAAGAAAAGGCTATGCCTAATGTTGAGATAAGGCCGGCTATTCATAATTTGACTCAAGTGTTGGCCACTCAAGTTGCTAGGGATTCTAGGGTACAAGTGAACCCCATTGCTAGCACTACCGCTTCTAGGATAAGGGATTTCACAAGGATGAATCCCCCTACTTTCTTTGGCTCCAAGATGAAAGAAGATCCACAAGGATTCATTTATGAAGTGCTTAAGGTTCTAGAGGCTATGGGTGTGTCTTCTCAAGAAAAGGTAGAGTTAGCCACCTATCAAGTCAAAGATGTGGCACAAGTGTGGTATGAACATTGGAAGGAGGGTAGACCTATTTGAGAGGGTCGGATAAGTTGGGCTACTTTCAAGATGGCTTTTCTTGATAGGTTTTTCCCCTTGGAACTAAGGGAGAGGAAAATGCAAGAATTCATCAACCTTCGTCAAGGGGGTATGAGTGTGAAGGAGTATGGCCTCAAGTTCACTTAATTGTCCAAGCATGCTCCTACTTTGGTGTCGAACTCTAGAGCTACAATGAACAAATTTGTTATGGGAGTATCCGATCTTGTGGTAAATGAATGTAGGTCGGCTATGCTAATCCCAAGCATGGACATTTCTCGTCTTATGGTTCATGCCAAACAAATTGAGGAGCAAAAGCTTAAGAAAGTTGGTAAAAATAGAGGAGGTCAAGGGCCGATGATGGAAATTCTTCTAAGGTTAGGTTTGAAATTCAAGATAAACCAAAGTTCAAAAAGAGGTTTTCCAACCAATGTCCTCCTAACACTCCAAGGGTCAACAAAGGTAAAGTGTCTACCCCCAAGCCTCAAGAAACAAAAGGTGGTGGTCCTTATATTGAGAAGCCTATTTGTACAAAATGTGGCCAAAAACATGAAGGCAAGTGCCTAGTTGGCACGGGAAATTGCTATGGTTGTGGTAAGAGCAGCCATATGAGGAGGGACTGCCCTATGCTAAAGGATCAAGGAAGGGAAAATGCTCAAGCACAAGCGAGTGGCACAAATCCCAATGCTCCTAAGAAGATTCGCTTCTATGCTCTCCAATCCCGAGGTGACCAAGATAGTTTTCTGGATGTTGTGACAGCTATGTTACAATTATTTACAATTAATGTTTATGCATTGTTAGATCCCGGTGCCACTGTCTTTTGTGACCCCTTTGGTGGCTATGAAGTTTGGTATGCTACCCGATGTCTTAAATGAACCCTTTTCAGTTTCCACCCTGGTGGGTGATTCCATAATTGCTAAAAGAGTGTATAGGGGTTGTCCCATATCATTGCCCAATAGAGTCACTTTGGTTAATTTAGTGGAACTTGATATGTTGGACTTTGATGTTATATTGGGGATGGATTGGGTTCATGCTTGTTTTGCATCCATAAATTGTAGAACCCGAATTGTGAAGTTTCAATTTCCTAATGAACCCATTTTAGAATGGAAGGGAGGAAATTTCGTCCCTAGGGGAAGCATCATTTTATGTCTAAAAGCTTATAAGTTGATTTCTAAGGGTTGTCTTTATCACATTGTGAGGGTCAAGGATCTTGAGTCTGAGATTCCTCCTTTGGAGTCGGTACCCGTAGTAAAGGATTTTCCGAAAGTGTTTCCCGATGACTTACCCGGGATTCCTCCCGAACGGGAAATAGATTTCGGCATAGATTTATTACCAGATACACAACCCATTTCAATCCCTCCTTATCGGATGGCCCCAACGGAGTTGAAGGAATTAAAAACTCAATTCAAGGATTTGTTGGATAACGGTTTCACCCAACCTAGTATATTTCCTTGGGGTGCACCGATGATATTTGTGAAGAAGAAGGATGGATATCTTCGTATGTGTATTGATTACCGACAATTAAATAAGGTGACCATGAAGAACAAGTATCCACTCCCTAGGATTGATGACTTATTTGATCAACTTCAAGGAGCGAGTTACTTTTCAAAACTTGATTTGAGGTCAGGTTATCACTAACTTAGGGTGAGAGGTGTTGATGTTCCGAAAATAGCCTTCCGAACAAGATAAGGTTATTTTGAGTTCTTAGTGATGTCCTTTGGTCTTACAAATGCTCCGGCGGCTTTCATGGACCTTATAAACCGTCTGTTTAGAAATTTTCTATACTCATTTGTTATTGTCTTTATCGATGACATCTTGATATACTCAAAAAGTGAGGATGATCACATGAATCATTTGAGGATAGTACTGCAAGTCCTCAAAGAGCACCAACTCTATACTAAGTTTAGCAAGTGCGAGTTTTGGCTAAGATCGGTTGCTTTCCTTGGTCACATTGTTTCTAGTGAGGGTATAGAAGTTGATCCAAAGAAAACCGATGCGGTCAAAAGTTGGCCTAGACATTTGAGTCCTTCCGACATCCGAAGCTTTTTGTTTTTGGCCGGTTACTACCAGAGGTTTGTTGAGGGATTTTCATCTAGTGCATCTCCATTAACGGTCTTAACTCAAAAGAAGTCCACGTTCGAATGGTCAGAATCTTGTGAAAGAAGCTTCCAATTGTTAAAAGATAAGCTCACCTCCTCTCCGGTTCTGACCTTACCGGAGGGCAATGAAGGGTTTGTAGTATATTGTGACGCTTCCCGAGTGGGTTTGGGTTGTGTCCTCATGCAGCATGGTAAGGTTATAGCTTATGCCTCAAGACAACTTAAGGTGCATGAGAAGAATTATCCAACTCATGACCTTGAGCTAGCGGCTGTAGTCTTTGCCTTAAAGATTTGGAGACACTATTTCTATGGGGTACATGTGGATGTGTTACCGACCACAAGACCCTTCAATATGTTTTTACCCAAAAAGAATTGAATCTCCGACAAAGGAGGTGGTTGGAACTCTTGAAAGATTATGATATGAGTGTCCTTTACCACCCCGGGAAAGCAAATATAGTTGCGGATCCTTTGAGTCGTCTATCTATGGGTAGTGTGTCTCATGTGGAAGAAGGGAAAACGGAGTTAGCCCGTGATGTACATAGGCTAGCCCGGTTGGGTGTTCGACTTGAAGATTCCCCAAAAGGAGGTGTCATGGTTCGTCATAATTCCGAATCATCAGTTGTTGTTGACGTGAAGTCTAAGCAACATCTTGACCTATTTTGATGGAACTAAAAGAGTCGGTTCTCAATAAAGTAATAGAAACTTTCTCTCAAGGAGAAGATGGGGTGCTTAGGCACCAAGGGAGGTTATGTGTGCCAAATGTGGATGGCCTAAGAGAGACAATCTTAGAGGAGGCCCATGGGTCCCGATACTCCATCCATCCAGGAGCCACCAAGATGTATCGCGACTTACGTGAGATTATTGGTGGAACGGGATGAAAAGAGACAAAGCAAAATTTGTGGCTAGGTGCTCAAGTTGCCAACAAGTCAAAGCCGAACGCACCATCCAAACCCTAGAGAACATGTTGAGAGCGTGTGTCATTGACTTCAAAGGTAATTGGGATGACCACCTACCTTTGACAGAATTTTCCAACAACAATAGCTACCACTCAAGTATTGCTATGGCACCCTTAGAAGCACTTTATGGTAGAAAGTGTCGATTTCCGGTTGGGTGGTTTGAAGTAGGTGAATTTGCTCTTCTTGGTCCCGAGGTAGTCTATGAGGCCATAGAGAAAGTTTGACTTACAAGAGATAGGTTAAAAATGGCTCATAGTCGGTAAAAGTCTTATGCTGATAATAGAAAGAGAGATCTTGAATTTGAAGTAGGTGATTGGGTCTACTTGAAGATCTCACCCATGAAAGGGGTGATGAGGTTTGGTAAGAAGAGAAACTTAGCCCTTGGTATGTTGGGCCTTATAAGATCTTAAAGCGTGTCAGAAAGGTCGCTTATGAGTTGAAATTGCCCAATGAATTGGCCCCAATTCACCCAGTGTTCCATATTTCTATGTTAAAGAAGTGTATAGGTGAACTGGTGTCCATCCTCCCTCTAGAAGGTTTAGGTGTGGATGAGAACCTTTCTTATGAAGAGGTTCCGATCGAAATCTTAGATCGTCAAGTTAAGAAGTTGAGGAATAAAGAAGTTGCCTCCGTAAAAGTCCTATGGAGAAACCACCTAGTTGAGGGTGCAACATGGGAGTCCGACGCCGACGCCGACATGAAGTCCCGCTACCCTCATCTCTTTCCCTCCTACTCCTAGCCATAGTTGAGGTTAGTAGTCTCTCTTAATTTGGTATAAATTGAAAAAAAAATATCATGTGTGTTGATGATTATGACATGATTTCCTTGTATGTGCATAATTTTTGTGAAAATTCATGCTTAAGTTGTATGTTGAATTTTCATGAATTTTGTTTCTCTTGATTGAAATTGCACCCATAGATGTTGTGTAATGTTGTCTTCATGAGAGTTGTAATGAGCATGCTTGATGTTGTCTTGTTAACAAAATGTCTTGTTGATTTCTGAAAATATATGTTGATGCTCATTAAATATGGAGAAGGTAGTTCCTCCCATACTTATGTGAAGTAAAGAGTTTTGAGCATAGTGATGTTGTTGATTAAATTCCTATATGATATGATAATATGATGTTGTTGGTGTGACTGGTTGTTGTGCTGCTAGTTTAAGTCATTGTCCCCCAAGAAAGAAGTCCAAGTGACATTCGGGGACGAATATTCCTAAGGGGGGGATATTGTAACACCCCGAAAATTCTATGACTTAAGTTAGAGCCTCAACTTATGAATAATGACTTAAAAATAGTCAAAATGATGTTTATAAACCTAAACTACTGTAATTGACTTGGTTTGGAGGAATAAAAGTCTAAACGTCAAGAAACGACCACGACATCTGAAAACTAGAAAAGAATGTGTTCTAGTGTGTCCTTAGGGTTTGGGCAGGTTTGGGAGTGTCGTATGATGGTATAATCTTGTAAAAAGATTTCAATTAGGTAGGTGAATGTTCATAGGGTCAAAACGTTCGAGTACGACTCCCCAAGGACCCAAACATGGACCCAAAAGATGTCAAAACTGCAGCAAACGACGAGACCAAGACTCATGGCCCGTAGACTAGTCGACAGACCGTAAGTCATGGCCGTGAGCCCATACTTAGTTGTGGGAGACTTGACCCCCCCCCCAAAATAGGAGCCTCAGTACTAAACGACGGATGATCAGCACGGTCTGTAACTCCACCTACGATCCGTAGGTGAAGGGTCGTAAGTCCGGTTAGTTAACTAATTACCACTCTAAGCCTAACTATAAGGCCATAACCCTAAGACTTTAACTCACACAACTAAATTTACAAGTCAACTCATTCTTTCTCAAAAACTCTCTCAACTAGGAACCCCATTAAAGAAGAAGACCAACTTTCATCTAGGGCAGCAAGGTTTCGATTTTTCCCCATCAGTTCTCAAGGAATTAACTAAGGTATGGTTGCTTATCACTCTTGGAATTCCTTTCCCCAAGAGGGCCCTTCAGGATGAATTTCAAAATCTCCAATTTCTAGGATTCCAATCCAAAAATGTGGTTCTTCTTTCTAAAGTGAAATTGATGTTATAAACTACCTTTTATGTTGTATGAATAATTATGAATGAATTTATGTTGTATTTGTGGTTTCTTGAAGAATTCCCCATGAGACCCATATTTCTCCTTCTTTTCCTAATTCTAACCCTAGTTTGTGTTGGATAATGATTGAATGCTATGAATTTAAGGTGATGTTATATAATTCATGTTGTATGATGATTCTACCCTAGGTTATGTATAATTTCTATGAAATTAGGGTTGAGTCTTTGAATAAAGCCTTGAAAGCTATGAAGGAAATATGTCAATTGATTATATTGATGTTGATGATGTTATTACTTCATAATTACCTTGTATTATGTATTGGTTATGAACTGATTGGTGATTGAAGTATGAATGTCCTAGGAAGGGCAAGAAGGTATAAAGGTTGGTTCTTCTTTGAACTCAAGTATGGAAGGTGAATTAGTTAAATTGTAACGATGCTATACCTAATGTGTTGTTGTGGTGTTGATGACCCAGTTTCCTCATCCTTAACCCTCTACAATTGAATTAGCTATGAAATATTTATGTATGTTATGGTATGATTTCTATATGATTGAAATGCAGTTCTCATGATTATAGTGTAATATGAAGTGAAAGGGTTACTCACTTACTAAGTGTTTCTAAATTGAAAGGATTGTTACTCACTTATGAAACACATATGAGCTACTATGGTAAGATGTTTTCATAAAAGTCTAGTAAAGGCTAATGTGAACTTATGAGATGACAAAAGGTGATTACAAAAGGGAATTACATGCTTAGCACCGAAAGGGCATGTAAATGAGATGGGGGTTTCGCGTTTAGTAAGTCCGGCTACCCACAGGAGTTTTGTCATGTTTAGAAAGTCCGGATTACCCACGGTATGTGTTGTCTCATGAGATGGAAATCCCCACGTTTAGTAAGTTAGGATTTCGAGAAGCAATCACCTTGACCCCTAACTATGTTCCCACATAGGACTCTAGCTTCGTGGATCACCCTAGATAGCTATGTACGAAAGGTTACACCTTAGGCAAATATTAACCCTGTCTTTTCGGTGTGGGAGTAGAACACCAGAATCCATGTAGTTCTCATGGTCTATGTCGATTATGGCAATATCTCCGTAATGTAAAACTAAATGAGGGTATGAAAGGTGTGAACTCTTACTAGGGATTTCTTAAGGGTTTCTTCATTGTGTAAGGGAGGGTATGGGACTTCTCTTACACATTGCACTTATGGGATCCTAAGAGATTGTTGTAGTAGTGTTCACTTATGATTATGATGATTATGACTTATGTATGTTGAAGCTATGTTACGTATGATCATTATGAATATGGTAAGTTATGATGAAGTATGACCTTATGTATGTATGCATGAAGTATGTTGCTTAATGTGATACTTGGCTTTGAATATGGTTATGGGATTCTATTCCTTGCATTGCACTAGTATTACTTGGGTTGTCTACGTGTTGTGATGATATTATATTGGTTTGTACTATGATGCTTACTTTGTGTGCATATTGGATTTACTTGGTAGAAAACGTGTTTTAACTGAAATGACCCATTATACATGTTTCAATGGTTTTTATGCATAGTAGCCATACTTAGTACGTGTGTTGTACTAAACCATTTTGTCTCCTTTCTCCCCAAACATTTAGGTTCGGGCCGTTGAGGATTCAAGCTCACTTCTCAAGACACTTGGAGTTGCTTCCCCAAGTTTGTGAGTCCTCAAGTCCGTGGACAAGACCCTATGATCTAGCTTGTATGTTTAGTTCTTTGCTTATGTTGAAAATTGTACTTTCCTATTTCTAGACTTCTTATTGATGTAAGGGCTAAGTCCCATTTTTGATACTTCTATGTCTAGCTGGTACATTGTGACGAAGTTAGATTCTATTTTCATATATGAAGTGAAGTTGAACTTCCAAAGTAAAAGTTTTAAATTTTCCTTGTTTTATTCTATGATGCATGCTATGATGAATGCTAAGGGCCTGTATAAGACCTCTTAGAGGTCGAATACGCCGGTAACGACTAAGGGATGCTCTCGAGTCGTTACAATTACATATGTAAAGTATTGAATAGGAAAAGAACAAGTTTAGTATAAATATACAACCATGTTGTACTTGTATGATGAAATGAAACTATCAAATTGTGAATGTAAGCAAGCAACCAAACAATTGTATATACAAAAAACAATAATAAAATATGGATTCCTAATTACATTACCTTGAAATCAACCAATGCATGAACCATGACTCATATTATCACAAAATATACATGTATGATCCTCTCATGGAATCCAAACAGAAACAATTATTGTACTAGAGTGGTACCTGAGACCATCGTTGTTGGTATTGATGAGATTATATTTTGAAGAATCACTAGACTCAGATTAAGAAATTAGTATCGTGTTTTGCTTCAAATTGAAGGGTTTTAGGCCTTAGTTCTCTAAGATGTACAAATTTATTGGAAGAAGAGAGTTTTATGGATTTGAAGCTAAAAATCACTAGAACTGGCATCCCATTGGATCCAACAGGCATCTCACTAGCTTGAATGGGGCGAAGATGCCCAGTACTAGCATTATAAATTGTGTAGTATAATGATTAATTGGTGATTTCATGGTCCCCTCGCATATTATCCTGTGAGAACTACCTGCCAAGCATATAGGCAACTGGGACTCCAAAATCTCTTATCGTTTTTCTATTGATCAAGAGAAAGTCTGAAAACGGACCCTAAAGGTCAATAAATTCAATTATGGTACACAGTGTGTAACACCTTGAAAGTGGCAAAGTTGATTTGGAAAGGAAGTGTTGATGAAAGTTGTTGGTGCAATAGGTTCACAAGGATAAACTTCGTAGCATACTGAGTTACATGGTCCATTGTTGCTAATCATAGATCGGATCAGGAATTTGTGAAAAATGTCAAGTTTTGATGGGTCTATGTGGCAAATAGGTTTCACGACCCAAGGTATCCCCTAGGCATAACATGACGTACAAGACCTTGAGAGGCCCCATAAAAGCTACTTAGCATTCATCATAAAATATAATAGAAATTCAAGAGATTTAAAAGACTATTTCAACATATAAGAGTTTATGGAATGAAGCGGGAGTCTATCGTCGCAAAGCCATCTAGTAAACAAGAGGTGGTCGGGACATAGCCCATATATCAATTTCGAAACTGAAAGATAAAGTCAAAGTGAATAAAATCTCACTCCTTGAAGCATGAGGACTCACCAATCTTCAAGTATCTACGAAAGGTTCCTAGCAACGGAAGTGCGAGTTTAGAGTGTCAGACCCTACATTTTGATCAGAAATATACACAAGATTATGTGTTAGTATAAGTATGTACCAAGTATGATAGTGATGCATAAAGTGTAAGAACCGTGATAACGGGACATTTTTATGAAATGCTTTGTCCAAGCTAAAACATGAATTAAAAGAGTGACAAAACATAAGTCATAAGGTAAACATGGTCAATGCAAGTACATAACATCTCAAAACACATTAAAGATACTTCTAAAAGTAACCTTGATTCGTTAATAAGGGAGGATTACCTTTAACAGACATATAAGACAATATGAGCTATTAACATTGAATCCGGTGTCTACCACATTCCGAAAAGAGGTGTTTTCACTTGCCAAGGTAAGAACCATGAGCTTCTAGCTTATGTGGATCCACTAACTAATGTCTATCTATACAACCTATGGTGGCACATAGTTTATGGTACATGTGTAATCACCAATTGTCCACTAGGTACAAAGCATAACTCCCACGGAATACTCGTTAGACTTATTTATCTTTTCTTACAGGATTTAGTAATCGCCTCTTGTCCTAATATAATGTCACATGGGTAACCACCTCTTGTCATTTATTAGAGGCATGGGTAATCACCCCTTTCCTCATTCTAAGAATATCTCATTAACTTTGATTCATTTTAGGTGATAAGACTATTCAACCTTAGAATCCTTCATGTGAGAAAAACCTTTCACATTCATGTATGGAGTAATTATGTGAGAAATAATTTCATAACAATAACAATAACAACATCATCTATGCTTTACTCTCAAGCAACTTACATCATAAGAACATTCCAAATTTCCTAATCCTCCTTTCACAGTTCCAAACCCACTCTCAATCACCATAATCTAGAAAACATGGGTTAAGCATAGGTTCATGGGGATTCAACATTAAAACATGTAATCTTCTCAATTCATTCTTAATAGATCATAAACAAATCAAATAAATCAACATTTAAAGAAACCCATTACATTGAAGAAAACCATAACTTCAATTGGGAATTTCTAACTTTGTAAATTAGAGAATTTAGGAACTTCATGGAGGAAAGGCCTCCATAGATGAAGACTATCATACCTCAATGCCAAAAGCTTTCCTTCAATGGTGGAATTGGAGGCTTGACATGAAAATCCTAGGTTAACTCCTTCTTATTCAAGCTTTCTAGAGAGAAAAATATTTTTTAGAGGAAGACTTGTTCTACTTTAAAGGAATTTGAGAGAATGAATGCAATTAGGTAAATTTGAGAGTTAAAACGTTTATATAGGATTCTAATAGAGGAAAAAAACATAGTATTAGGCTAGAATAATTAGGAAAAACCCCAAAAACATAGTCAATGGTTTGAGAGACCGTGATCTTTGGACCTCGACTGATGGGACCCACCTATGAATTGTGGTTCCATTGAAGGGTCGTGGGTCTCGACTTTTGACCTCAAAATCTTTCTATGTCTGGGACTCACCTACGAGACCTATCCACGACTCGTGCATTGAATGTCGAACTGTCATGGTGAATTGTTGAAAAACTAATAAACTAGTTATTCTAGAAAAAATCTGGCTTGCTACCCATGCCACCACCTACGGAACGTAACCCAACATTTGGGTCGTGGGTGGTGTTGTGTGTGCTGGCACCAGGTCATGAAGAAAGTTTCTATTCTACCTTTTTTGAATCTGAAGTGTTACATTATCTCCTTTTGCACTTTCAATCATCAACATTTTGAAAACATAGGTTAGATATGGATTTCATCCTAAATTTATGTAACTCTACCAATAGATGCTTAACTTCATAAAACTCTCCTTTCAAAATTAAAATCCCACATCACATGATCATAACTTGAAAACATGGGGATTACATGGGTTCATGGGGAATCATTATTAAATAATAGTATTTCATCAATTCATGCATAAGAGATCGTAATTTAATCATTTAAATCAATAATCTAGAGAACCCATGACATTTGAGAAAACCCTCACTCAATTGCGGAATCCTAACTTAAAAATAGAGGAATTTGGGAACTTCGTGAATGGAAGGAATCCATGGATGAAAACTATCATGCCTTAGAATCCAATTTCTTTTGGTGAGTTTGAGAGAATGACTTCTATTGGGAAATTTGGGGGTTAAAATACTTATAAAGGGGTCTTAGTGAAGGGTAAAACGACGTTGTATAGAGATAACATAATTAGGAAGAAACCTAACTGCCTCTAAAAATAACTACCAGCCCACAAACCATGGCCACGACCGATGGACCGTGAACAAGACGACGAGCCATCCTGCACGATCATCGTTTGTGGTAAGAACCTGATTTTTGGGTCCTTAACCACAAGTCACCAACCACGGACTGTAGTCTGACCGACGGTATATTGGTCAGACCGTGCTTCCATGGCGTCTAATGATCATAGGGGTGACCAGACCACGGTCCACCCTACGGTCTGTGGTCCTAGACACAGGCCGTGGTTGGCCTCCGTGGCTGGCACCTGCAACTTCCTAAAATCTGTTATCTTACCCTCTTTCAGATCCGGGGTGTTACAATATCCTCCCCTTGGGAGAATTCATGCTCAAATGAGATTCAAGCTAGTACTAAAAGAGTAGGAGAGCAATTAACAACCCAGCCATCAATGCAATTTCATTTAAATCCATACAACCAAGGAGGAACTATAGAATCCAAGCTAAGACGTAATCAAATCATCACAAGAGGGGTGGAACTAAATCTACCAGCCCATCATGCATGCAATACACATATCCGAGGAGGAAACATCAACGCCAAGCTAGCATCCAAGGAGGAAACATCAACTCCAAGCGAAAAACATACTCAAATGCATATATCTGAGGAGGAAACATCAACACCAAGCTAAAACATACTCCCAACATCATATCAAGTAGTCTACATGCAATTTATGCTTATGTGCAAATTAACATATAGAAATGAATCAAATTGACTCATTTTATCAAAATTTAAACTTTTTCAAAAATAATGCATAGTAAGGAAATCATGGAAACATTCAAGATACATGACTTCACAACAAGAAACAAACCATGAAGAACTCATTACGTCAAGCTAAAGTAGGAGTAGAAGAAAAGAGATATAGATATTGCTACATCATATCGGCCTCGGCCTCCCAAGTAGCACCCTTAACTAACTGATTCCTCCACAACACTTTCACGGAAACTACTTCTTTATTTCTCAACCTCCTGACTTGCCAGTCTAAAATCTCAACCGAAACATCTTCATAAGAAAGATTCTCCTTAACTCCCAAACTTTTTAAAGGAACTATGGATGTTGGATCACCAACACTTTTTTTCAACATAGAGATATGGAAAAATGAATTCACCTCTGCCAACTCATTTGGTAAATCTAGCTCATAAGCAACCTTACCAACACGTCTCAAAATCTGATATGGGCCTACATATCGAGGACTAAGTTTCCCTTTATTTATAAACCTTATTACACCCTTGATGGGTGAAATTTTCAAGTAAACCCAATCCTGAACATCAAACTCAAGATATCTTCTTCTTACATCGACGTATGACTTTTGCCGACTTTAAACCATTTTCAACTTTTGTCTAAAATGTTGAACGTTCTCTATGGCCTCATGTACCAACTCAGGGCCTCTTAGGGAAACTTCACCACCTCAAACAAACCTATAAGAGATCTACACCTCATACTATATAATGGCTCAAATAGATCCATACCAATACTCGAATGGTAACTACTAATATAAGAAATCTCAATCAATGGCAAGTGATCATCCCATTTTCCCTTGTAATCGATGACATATGCTCTCAACATATCTTCTATCTTTTGGATAGTTCGCTCCGCTTGCCCATCGGTTTTTAGATGAAAAGTCGTGCTAAGCTTAACTTTAGTGCAAAGACCATTTCAGAAGGTCTTCCAAAACTGAGTAACACTATCTAAGATAATGGACAAGGGCACTCCATGCAACCTTACCCTTTCTCTCAAATACTACTTGGCATAGTGTTCCGCCGTATAAGAAACTTTGACAGGAAAAAAATGAGCTGATTTCGTTATCCGATCTACTATAACCCAAATCGAGTCATGTTGTCGCCGGGTGCGAGAAAAACCAAAAATAAAGTCCATATTCACATCTTAACACTTCCAAGCAGGAATGCTATTGTCTTAGGATAAACCTCCCGATTTCTGATGCTCAATATTCACTTGTTGACAAATAGGACACTTAGTCATAAATTCCGCAATATCATTCTTCATCTCATTCCACCAATAGACTTCCCGTAAATCACGTTACATCTTGGTGGCTCCCGGGTGAATGGAATACCACAAACTATGGGTTTCTTAAAATATTTGTTCCCTCAAGTCATCAACATTTGGAACACATAAACGAATTTGATATCTAAGTACTCGATCTCTCCTTTGGGTGAAAGCCTCAATTGATTTCTTAAGCACCGCTTCTTTTAAGTCGACCAAAATCAGATCAAGACATTGCTTGGCTTTCACATCTTCCATTAAGGATGATTCTGAATCATTGTGGACCATAACGCCACCATTGGTAGTGTCCACTAACTGAACACCAAACCGGGCCAATCTATGAACATCTTGAACCAATTCTTTCTTTTCTCCTTCAATATGAGCAACACTTCCCATAGATAACCTATTAAGAACATCCGCCACCACTTTTGCCTTTGCGGGGTGGTAGAGAACATTCATGTCATAATCTTTCAATAGGTCAAGCCACCTTCTTTGGCGAAGATTTAGATACTTCTGATTAAACACATATTGCAAACTCTTGTGGTCGGTAAAAACATCTACATGCATACCATACAAATAATGCCTCCAAATCTTTAAGGCAAATACAATTGTCGCTAGTTCGAGGTCATGAATCTTAAGTTTCCTTGAGGTATAGGCAATCACTTTCCAATTTTGCATAAGTACACACCCGAGCCCAATTCTTGAGGCATTACAATAAACCACAAAACCATCTATCCTTTTCGATAAAGTCTACAACAGAGCGGAAGTAAGTCTATCTTTCAACTCTTGGAAACCCTTCTCACACCTTTCAGACCATATGAACTTAGCCTTTTTTTGAGTCAAAGTAGAGGTGATTGACAAGAATACCTCAACAAATATTTTATAGTAACAGACTAAACCCAAAAAACTTCTAATTTACGAAGGAGTTATAGGTCTAGGCCAACTCTTGACCGCATCCATACTCTTAAGATCTACCTCAATACCCTTACTTGAAACAATATGGCCAAGGAAAGCTACAGACCTTTGACAAAAGTCACATTTACTAAACATCGCAAAGAGTTGTTAGTGCTTGAGAATTTTCAACACGTTCCTTAAATGATCAATATTATCATTCTCACTTCTCGAATAAATCAATATATCATCAATGAACACAATCACAAACATGTCAAGGTATTGTCTAAACACCCTATTCATCAAATCCATAAATGTCGTTGGAGCATTAGTCAACCCAAACGACATTACCAAAAACTCATAATGACCATACCGAGTTCAAAAATCCGTATTCGGAATACCATCTTCTTTCACCCTCAATTGGTGATAACCTGACCTAAGGTCAATATCGGAAAAGTAACTTGCTCCTTGAAGTTGGTCAAATAAATCATCTATCCTTAGAAGATGGGACTTATTCTTAATATTAACCATGTTCAACTGACGATAGTCAACACACATACAAAGATAACCATCTTTCTTTCTAACAAACAAAACTGGAGTACCCCATGAAGAGATACTCGGTCGGATGAAACGCTTATCCAAAAAATCTTTCAATTGGTTTTTCAACTCTTTACGTTCTGCCGGAGCCATACGGTAAGAAGGAATAGAAATATGTTGCGTATTTTGGAGAAGGTCAATACCAAAGTCTAGTTCATTTTTGGGAGAAATATCGGGTAAATCATCCAGGAACACTTCCGGACACTCATTAACAATGGGGACCGACATAAGAGTATGGGTTCTAGAATCTACATCCCTCACCCTTACTAGATGGGATATACAACCCTTATAAATCATCTTTCTAGCTTTAAGACAAGAGACAAACTGACCCTTAGGCATGGGATTTCCCCCCTTCCACTCTAAGACATGCTCATTTGGAAACTGAAACTTGACTACACAAGTTCTACAATCAATAGACGCATGACATGATTGCAGCTAATACATATGAAGAATAACATCAACATCTAGCATGTCAAGCTCTACCAAGTCAACAAGAGTAACTCTATGGGACGAGGAAATGAGAAACTTTCTATAGACCCTCTTAGCCACAATAGAATCACCAACAGGAGTAGAGACAGAAAAAGGATCTAACAACACATCAGGAGGAACATCAAACCTCATAGCCACATATGGCATCATAAAAGACAAGGTACCACTGGGATCAAGTAAAGCATAAACATCAAGTTGGAAAACTTTAAACATACCGGTAAACAGATCAAGAGAACCCTCTTGTTAACCATGAGTCTAATGTGCATAGAATCGGTTTTTCTTTGGAGCATTAGAACGCGAACCATTAGGTGGACCTTGCTTTCCCTTTATTCCTTTAGCCACAAGTATTGGGAAATCCCTCATATTATGACCATTTTTACCACAATTGAAGCAACCATCCGAGCTGGCTAGGCACTTACCCTCATGCTTCTTTCCACACTTAGAACAAGTAAACATAGGCAATGAATATCCACTACCATTCCCTCATTGAGGCTTAGGGTTAGAAACCTGATACGCGAACCATTAGGAGGATCTTGCTTTCCCTTTATTCATTTAGCCGCAAGTATTGGGAAATCCCTCATATTATGACCACTTTTACCACAACTGAAGCAACCATCTGAGTTGGCTATGCACTTACCCTCATTCTTCTTTCCACACCTAGAACAAGTAAACATCGGCAATGAATATCCACTACCATTCCATCATTGAGGCTTAGGGTTAGAAACCTGATACGCTCAAATTATACCTCTTTTCAGAAGCATAAGCGATCTTTATCAGGTAAAGAACCCAACTTGTAGGTTGGGGTCGATCCCACGAGGAATATGGTTTAGACTTAAGTGAAATAACGATTATATTTGTTTAGACAATGTATTTCCGAGAAAAGTAAAGAGGGGGGAGGATTTTTGTAACAAATTTTGGAAATTATGAAAGTAATTAGTAAGCAAGATTCAAACTTTTGTTGTTATCAAATTGAGGTGGAAACTAGGGCGTACTTGTTCCCCATAAGCTCATAACTCCGTAATCCTAGAAATAGCAATCCCTTCCTAGTATATTACATGCAAAGAGATAAGTTATGTATCTCTAAATCCTTGGTTCGGCATTTAGAGAATTTAACCTCGCACCTTGGTCCGGCTACGTATGTATAATTTACTAACCCTTACCATCACCTCATATTAGATATCACATTGATGCATGGCTTAGTTTTCACCCTCACACCAATCTACATTAATTCTATTATATAGTGTCACACTAAATCTATGTTGATAATTCTTTTCTAATTAACTACTTCCTTGGTCTGGCAAGTAGCAACAAGGCGAGTTCTAACGTTGCGCACCGTTAAAAAGACATCTAGACGGAAGAATTATCAATGCATGCAAAACACTATTTTGGAATTACTTAGTTACTATTCATACTTCGTTAATCGCTCATGGTTCCCACAACCCTAGTTGTGCATTTAGTTACCCATATTAGTAAGAACACGATTCATATTTTTAGAAGAAGAAATCATGAACTTACGTAATGAGAATGATAAACCAAGAATTTCAACTTGAACTTCAAAACCAAAATCTTCAAACCAAACATAGGAAATTAAGAATTGCTAAAGTTGCAAGTTAATCCCAAAGCCAAAAAAACTAGGACAAAAGTAATAAAGTCTAACCCCCAAAAACGAGGTTTACATGCCTTATATATAGAAAAATAAGTCCTACCTAAAAAGGAAACGAAACAAGGAAATAATGCTTCAGGACACAGTTTTGATCGACGATACTGACCTACGGACCATCGATTGATCTACGGTCTGTAGGTCTCTTCCGTGACTCAGGACTTGGGCAAATTTCTAACTTCAAAATATTCAAATCTCTGAACCAAACGACGGAGCACTAGTACGGACCGTGGATTGATCTATGGTCCATGGATCCTCTTCCATAGCTCCATACTCATAATATTTAAAATAAGGTATTGGAACCCCTCTTTTAATCATTTGACGGATCAGTAGTACGGTCCGTAGATCAATCTACAGTCCGTCGATTGCAACCGTGGTTCCATACTTGGTCAAGAATTTCCTGATTTTCCTTCAAGCCTTGTCTGCCCATCTAATACACCCATCTACTGAGCATGAATTGACCTACGGTCTGTGGATCACCTCCGTAGATGCCCTTTTCTGCACATCCTTCAGTTTTGTCTCTCAGCTTCCACTTCTTAACATATTTCTTGCAAATATGAGAAAAATACATAAAAACCAATACAAAATGGCCCTAGTTACACACAACATTTAAGTGAAATGTATTAAAAATATCGTAAACTCATGGTATATCAACACCCTCAACTTAAATTCATTGTTTGTTCTCAAGAGACACACTAAAACTCTAAATGACACTTTGTATTGAAGGAAGTATTTCAAGCACAAGCAATCACATGGCTCTCTACCCCGACTCTCTCCTTAAGTGAAAATCTTTTCTCTCAAACTCAATAGGCTAACTTCTACGGATCCAAACATGACAAAGTCTTACCAACCAACACACAACATACACTGTTTTACTATCACCAAGGTACCAACTTTCCAACAATGTAACTAGTGCCCTTACTTCAAATGTAATCCCTTTTTCACACAATTAATTTGATTTTGAGTATAAGGATATATTCAACACTCACACTCAGAAGTAACTTCAAGTACAGTTAGTGCTCAATACCATAGGCTTGCCCTTATTTTCACTGCTTAGACTCTCGACACTAGGTTCTAGGATCACTATAGGACTTTCTTGGCTTGTAACTTAGGCTCAGGGTCAGTTGTGGTACATTTGTGTACGTTTTAGTGACTTTCTACCCTCCTTGACATTACATTAGGCTTTCTACCTCTTTTTGCCCTATTCTTGACAACCTATCGTTTTACCTGCTTTCCCTTGATTCTCTTCAACCATGGATGTTACTTTAGACTTTGTAGCTCTTTATTTTTCACTTTCATAATTTTCTTGCATTTTATTCTTTTCTTTAGCTTTCAACAAGTCACATCCTTTCCTCTCTTTTTTTCTTTTCTCTTTTTCAACCTCACATTTTTTTCATACCCATTTTTATTTTGTTTTCTTCTTTCATTGCCACCCACAACTTATGGATTTTCCATTAATTGAGGTGCACATTACCCGATGTCAGATCAGGGCTAAGATTGAGGTTAATGTTTACATTAGCCACCCTCAACATAGACTTTTGGCCTAAGTCGAGGTGCACATGTCCAAGGAGGGACCGGGGCCAACATAGAAGATTATGGAAATGTGAGTTAGGGGTTTATAAAGAAATGCTCTAATTTAGGCTCAAAGCATTTGGATCAAAGGGAGCATTTATTTAATTTGGTTGAATTCTTCTTTTAGGCAATTTGTGGACTTATCAAAACAAGGGCCTATGATCACTTCCTAGCCTCTAGAGTAGAATATCTTAGCGGAACTAACCGGGCAGGTTCTACATTGGCACAAAAACTATTTGAACAATCAATTATTCCCACACACTTTTGGCACATAGTTTCATTATCAGATTACCCAGTTCAAGTTTTAGCTTAAGTCATGCCATCAGTTGGTTCATTATCATGTCAAACTCAGAGCCAACACATTGAACACATTCTAGCCTATGGATTTTAGCACATATCACAAAAGTTTTTGGACGGGTATCATTTCTTTCAAAAAGTTTTCTATTTTTCCATCATGCTTCATTCTTTCTCATGCTTCTACACATACAATCCTAACACATGCCAGTTCAATAGAAAATAAGCGGTCTCTGGGGAAAAGAACACAAGGAAGAAAACCCCAAGAGAGGATTATGAGTTGGGCTACTCAGACTCCACCCTATCACCCACAATACATTTACCCCACCCCCAACGAAAAATAGGTGCAATTGTCCCCCAATGCACACAAAAAGCAGTAGAAAGTAATGGATTTGGGTGAAGCAAACCTGTGGCGCATAGCGCAGATGAACCATCAACAAGCGGGTGGGTCCGATTTCTTGCAACCCGCTACAACAACATTGAGGCCACCTTCAGTAGTGCCCACGTCAGCAATCACAGCACCCTCAGTAATTCTATCAATTATTCTAACCGAACCATCAGTGGTGCTCACATCATGACTCTCAATAGTCCAAGCCTCGATAACGGGCACATAACTCGAGCCCCATGCACGCTCTCACGAAACTTTTGCTAGCGCAACTCCTCATCTATAATAGAGGCTTTTCGAGCCTGTTCAATCCGTTAGCGCTCCCACTTTGTTGGTCGGGCCTCCTCAGTAGTGTCAAAATTTTGGTTGGAGCGGTGCCTCTTCCCACGAGCACGGTTGGGCTCGGGTTGTGCATCTGTATTCTCTCTGAATAGAGCATCGAGTACGGTATCATCAACCAATGTAGTGTGTGCAGAATCTGGCTCATTTGTGGGTGCAGCAAGGATGGAATCAATGTCGGCCCGTATATTGTCCAATTCAATCCGAGTGGAGGAAGAATTTGTGACCAGGTTTCCATCCTTTCTCAATCATGGTTTCCATCCTCTTTTCCATCCTAGCCTTCGAATCTGTAATGGACTTCTACATCCATGGCTTCACATGGTGAAGTAGTGTGGCCATCTGCGCCTCTAATTTCTGAACTTGAGCCAACGACACAACAGAGACTCCAGACAGCGTGGTGGATCTAGATGAGCTGGGGGCCTGACTAGCGGCCTAAAAAGAGTAGACTAGGGAATCATCAGTGTGGGCTGGAGGGGCAGGCTCATCACCCTGCATCTGCTCCATAGCAGCTAATAAATCAGTACCCAGTGGCACATCGATCCGCGGCCCTCTGCGAGGTGCTGCCACATTTGCCTCATCCAGAATCAGGCCAATATCTAGGGTCCGCTTTTCCTATATTAATTTTTCACAAGGCCAGATCAGCACACCACAGTCTCTGCATAGTTGATAAATAAGGTACGAAAAAAGGAATGTAGTGAAGGTCTTCAACGCCCTCTCATGAATCTCTGCCAGCAACATGCAGGCGAAGTCGATCTCGAATCCAGCTACTAATACTGCCACCATTATTGCTCTATCACATGCAAGTGCATTGTCAGTTTTTGTGGGTGACATTCTTTTCTACACTAGCAACCAAAAAAACTTGGCCACCAAATTCAAGGTTGCCTTCCGAATACCCAAATGTGCTGAGCTAACCCACTCCGCATGCTCTCCATCTGTAGCTATGTGCCTGGCCAACCACGGTAAGATAGTCTCCCTCTGTTCGGCATTACACGTGAGGGCTCCATTCCTCACAACATCCCATTTGTATTCAAATTCGGCCGTGTGGAGTGCCAAAGTGTGATCAAGGCCAGGGCCATAGAGGAATTGGCTGATGGTAGTATGTGATACGTCCACTGGAAAACCTCGAACCATAGTAGTAGTGAGAGGGTCCTGGGCTGTGGGCTTGGACCTCTTGTCAATCGAACCTCGGAGACTGGCAGCATAGGAGGCGCAGAACTCCCGTACAATCTCCTGTCTATAAGTCCAGGGATCTCAAGACATCCAATCACACTTGTGAACCTGATAATGTCGGTGGATGTCGGGAATACTATGTAAACTCCCCATGAGGACTTTGTGCTCTTCAGTAATAAGATGAGCCATTTTCTCTTTCTCATTTTGCATTCTGGCATCCCAGTAGATTTGCCATTTACCCTCAACACACCATCCGTTTGGCTCCCCAGCCACTAGATCAGGATCGTAGCTTCGTGGCACTGGGATTTCTCCTGAACTAGTGGCCTCATCAGACAAGGCAACTTTGTCATGTTACCCTGAGCCAGTTATGGATCCAGAATCGGAGACGGAAGCTTGGGCGGGCTTAGCGCCGAAAGCAAAGGCGGACTCTGAGCCGAAAGTAGAATCAGCCTCAGAACCAGAAGCAGAATAAGCCAGTGACCAGATCAGTGTATTCTCCTCATCAGACTAGGAGACAGTAACTACGTCGATGACCACCTACCGGTATGTATTCCCGGTAGCTCGATGTGCAGTAAGAGATGTCCTTGTAGCCGGTGGAACATATGCTGGATCCTTTTCTACGTCCGTCTCTTCATCAATCAGCGTAAAAGTAGGCTGCACAGATTTTGATTTGCCCTTTTTAGAGTAGGTCACTTGCTTCTTAGGCACCGTGGTACCTTACAAGCAATGGGAATGAGGTGATTGTGTGACGACTAGAGACTTCCAATAACCTTTTGCTCGCCTTTCGCACCAAACCCGTACACCGCACCCTTGAAAATTGGGAATGGGATAGCGTTGGGGGAGAAGAGAGTGCTTTGTGAAATGGGAGGATGAATATGGGGTAATTGATGTTGGATTTATGGTAATATGGAGTCGTTGGAGTAGTTAGAGGGTTGTAGAAACGGTTGGGAGTATAAATGAGGAAATGGGAATGATTTGAAAAAAAGGGGGTTTTATTTAAAAGATGTCTAGGTCGAATCAGGAAAACTAGTGTTTGGACCCACGAGACCCCGTCTACAGTCCATGGGTCGATCTACGGTCCATAGATGAGAACCGCGTATCACACTTGCACTTTTTAAAAATTCAGTAACCTTACCTGGGATCGACGGACACCATTCATGGTTCATGGAATGAACCATGGACCGTCGATGGGGTCCGTAGACCTTTGCACCAGACATCTTCTTTTCCTTCTTTTTTTTTAGATTTTGCTTTTTGTCCATGTACATGTAGCACCCATTAGGCCTTTCTTTTTACATTTTTTGGACAATTTTTAGACACGGACTCTATGCTATATCTAGCCAACACTAACCAAAAGAAACGGAATATAGAAAAGCAACTAAACAAAGAAAATTACTAAATTGAAAAGAAAAACCTATAGTTGCTAGATTGTACATCTTGGGTTGCCTCCCAAGTAGCGCTTGATTTAACGCTGTGGCACGACGCAGGCCTCTGGATTACTCAGAGTTCATCAAGATAGTAGGCCTCAAAAACTTCTTGCACACTTTTTGCGTTTCCCATATAGATCTTAATCGTTTGCCCGTTAAGCATGAACCTTGTTCCTTCACTAATCTCAAGCTGAACCGCTTCATGAGGGAACACTTTTGTGAGAAAAAATGGCCCGATCCATTTGGACTTGAGTTTGCCCGGAAACAAGCGCAACCTAGAGTTGAATAGCAGCACAAGATCACCCACCACAAATTCTCGCTTTTCAATTCTTTGATCATGATACCTCTTCATCTTCTCATTGTACAAGGCTGAACATTCATAAGATTTTAGGAGAAACTCATCAAGCATATACAAGTCATTCATTCTTTGATTAGATGCGGCGCCCAATCCAAATTTAGCTTTTTCATCACCCACATAGCCTTATGCTCTAGCTCTACCGGTAAATGACAAGACTTCCTATATACAAGTTGGTAAGGAGAAATACCTATGGGAGTCTTGTAGGCAGTGCGATAGGCACATAGAGCATCATCAAGCTTCCTTGACCAATTTGTTCTATAAGCATTCACAGTCTTCGCCAAAATCTGTTTGATCTCTCTGTTGGATACTTCAACTTGCTCGCTAGTTTGCGGATGGTAAGGAGTGGCTACATTGTGGCGGACACCATATTTCTCAAGTAGCGCCTTGAACAATTTATTACAAAAGTGGGAACCTCCATCACCAATAATCGCCCTCGGTGTACCAAATCTGGAGAAGATATTCTTTTTCAAGAATGTGGTGACCCTTTTACCTTCATTGTTGGGGAGCGCAACTGCTTCCACCTACTTCGATACATAATCAACTGCAACAAGAATATACTTCATCCCATGTTAACTCACAAATGGACCCATATATTCAATTCCCCATACGTCAAACAACTCTATCACCAATATAGGATTCATAGGAACTCTTGCCTTTTTGAAATCCCTCCTTCTATTTGGCAACGATCACAAGACTTGGAGAAATCATGAGCATCTTGGTGGATGGCGGGCCAGTAGTACCCACACTGCAAAATCTTATGCGTAGTCTGAATACCACTATGATGCCTACCAATAAGCAATGAATGACACGCCTCAAGTACACTCAAAATCTCCACCTGGGGCACACAGTGACTAATAATTCCATCAGCACAACTATGATACAAGTAAGGCTCATCCCAAAAGAATTTCTTCACATCATGCATAAACTTTGTCCTTTGGTGAAAAGACAAATCCGGGAGCACTAAATCGCTTGCCAAATAATTAGCAAAGTCTGCGAACCAAGGAATCAGATCATGAGAAGCAGCCAGTACCTGTTCATCTGGAAAAGCATCATTAATTTCAGCCCTATCACCAAGCATTAACATAGCCTCTTCACCTAAGTTGGACAAGTGATCGGCAACTTGATTTTCGGTCCCGTTTCTATCTTTTACAACGAAATAAAACTCTTGCAACAACAATACCCATCTAATCAACATCAGTTTTGCATCCTTCTTTGCCATCAAATACCTCAATGCAGAATGGTCAGTATGCAGTATGACCTTAGTACCAGGCAAGTAGAACCAAAATTTCTCGAATGCAAAAACCACTGAAAGAAGTTTTTGTTCACTCAGAGTATAATTCTTTTGGGACACATTTAGAGCTTTTCTAGCATAGTATATAGGATGAAGAATTTTCTCTCTCCTAAGTCCTAATACTACACCAAGCGCCACTCTACTCGCATCGCACATTACCTCAAATGGTTGTCCCCAATCCGGTGAAATAATGATAGGTGTAGTAACCAACTTCTCCTTTAACTCTCCAAATTCTGTCACACAAGCATTATCAAAATCAAACTTATACTCTTTTTCGAGCAGTTTGCACAATGGATGTGCAGTTTTAGAGAAGTCCGTGATAAACCTCCTATAGAAACCTGTATGCCCAAGAAAACTTCTAACACCTTTTACAGAGATAGGTGGTGGAAGCTTTTCTATTATCTCTACTTTTACTCTATCAACCTCAATGCCCTTCTCGGAAATCCAATGAACCAGAACTATCCCTTCTGTCACCATAAAGTGGCACTTCTCCTAATTTAGCACCAGATTTCAGTCTTCACACCTTTTAAGCACCTCAGCCAAATGATCCAGACATCGATCAAAAGAGTCACCTACCACAGAGATATCATCCATAAATACCTCAATAGTATCCTCCACTATATCAGAGAATATCGACATCATACAACGCTGGAAGGTCGCTGGAGCATTGCACAACCTAAATGGCAAATGTTTGAAGGCGAAAGTCCCATAAGGGAAAGTGAAGGTGGTCTTCTCTTGGTCCTCTGGGGCTATATAAATCTGATTGTAGCCCGAATAACCATCAAGAAAATAATACGAACTCGTACCTGCAAGTCTATCCAACATCTGATCCATGAATGTCATAGGGAAATGGTCCTTTTCTGTCCAAGCATTTAGCTTCCGGTAGTCCATGCAGACTCTCCATCCAGTCACGGGCCGCATCAGAACAAGCTCATTTCTCTCATTAGGAACCACGGTAATCCCATCTTTCTTAGGTACACATTGAACAGGACACACGCAACTACTAACTGCAATGGGATAGATAACTCCAGCATCCAACAACTTGATGATCTCTTTTTAACTACCTATTGCATAGGTGGTTTTAATCTTCTCTAGTGCTCAATACTAGGCTTGTGATCTGGCATGAGTTGGATTTTATGAGAAAAGATAACAGGAGGGATCCGAGTAATGTCCGCCATAGTCTACCTAATAGCTTGCTTGAATCTCTTCAACATAGAAACCAAACAATCTACCTGTCGCCCATTCAAAACTGCCACAATTATGACCGATAAAGTATCATCTTTTCCCAAGAATACGTACCTCAAATGTGATGGTAGAGCCTTAAGCTCCAATTTCGATGCCTCCTCAACAGACAGTCTTGTAGGTAGGAACTCATAATTTTTCATGTCTAACTCCGATTTCTTTAGTTTCAAACGATATTCGCACCTATCAAGTGTCGCGACCAACTCATCATATTCCTCTATACAATCATTCTCAAAGTTCTTCATAACCGCTGCTAGTGCCTCAACACCCAATCTTTCTTTCACCTGCACCTCAGAAACACTCTCAACCATATAGGTTATCGTCGATACCTATTGGAGCTTACTACTTTGTTTCATATACCTACAAATATTGAAAGTCACCTCTTCATTATTCAGTTTAAATTTCATCTGCCCTTTTTCCATACCAACCAAAGCACGCACCGTGGCTAAAAATGGCCTTCCAAGAATGATGGGAACCTGAAAATCAACCTTGCAGTCGAGAATAAGAAAATCTGTTAGAAAAATGAACGACCCCACTTTCACTAGTACATCATGGAGCACACCTATGGGCCTCTTCACAATTCTGTCGGCCATGAGTAGTAGCAACGCAGTCGGTTTTGGATCTTTCAAACCTAACTTTTTTTAAATCGACAATGGCATCAGATTAATGCTAGCCCCAAGATCACACATTGCCTTACCAAAATGTAACAACCCGATGGTACATGGAATAGTAAAGGCACCAGGATCCTTTTTTTTCTGCACAAGGGACATTGTAGCAATAGCACTATAATGTTGCAATATATCATCATCTTCGAAGCTCACTGCCCTCTTCTTTGTCATAATGTCCTTCATAAATTTTGCATACCCAGGCATTTTCTCCAAAGCCTCTATTAACAGAACATTGATTTAAAGTTGTTTCAACATGCTAATAAATTTGCGGTATTTGCCTTCTTCAGTCTTATTCACTAACCTCTGTGGGAAGGGAGGTGGAGGTCTAGGTATGGGGACAACTTTCTGAGTTACCTCCGCTTCTTTCTCTGTCGCATTCTCGGACTCTCCACTTACCTCGACCACATCATCATCTTTACTATTCTCAATTTTCACCAAAGATGGCATAGGTGGATCTGTGGTTTGCTTAGCCCCTCGAGTAGTGACTACCATACAATGCCCATCACTTTGGATTTTGGATAGTATTACTAGGAAGAGTGCCAGGTTGATGTGGGTTTACTGTAGTTGACAACTGAGTCATATGTAGCTCAAGATACTTGATCGACATTGCTTGGGCGTCAACTTTTTGACCAATACCAGAGAAGTCATTTTGCATCACTTTCACACTAATCAGTCGCGTCAAACCTCTTCATCATTTTCTGCATCATATACTCAATACGTGACATATTACCTGCAGCTTCCCTAGGAGTAGAATCTTAATTTTGAGGAGAAACATAAGGTCCAGCTCGATCATTTCTGTTACCATAGTTGTTCCGAATGTAATTGTTATTGCGATTGTAATTCCCATCCCGGACATATTGACCCTCGCGGTTGTAATTGCCATAGTTCTGATCTTGGTGCCAATTATTCATGTTGGAACCTTGGGCGTTTGGTCGGAATCACCCCCATCTGCTCATTCACCGCATAAGCATCCTCTTCAAAATAATAATCCTTTGTCGGGGGTGAGTTCTAGTCACATATTCACAACATTTACCTTCTCCACTCCTCCAGTCACATGCTTTAACACCAACACTAGTTCAGTTCTCAAATGTTCCATATCCTCGCGAATCTTATCTGCAAGCTGGTTGTATGTAGCTTGAACGGAAAATGTGCTCCTCCCAGTGTCTAACTTTCTAGTGCTCCAAGCTTTATCATTTTGAGATATCTTCTCCATTTTTTCTATAATTTATACAAAACTTCATTCACCATACGAACCTCCCGCAATAGTATCGAGCACTGCCTTACCATTATTATCATGTCCTCGGTAGAAATACTCCTTCAGGGACTCATCATCAATACGGTGATTCGGGACACCCCTCATGAAGGCAATGAACCTATCCCAAGAACTACTGACAGACTCTCCAGGTAATGCTACAAAGTTGTTGAGTTTATCCTTTTTGTTCAACTTCTTGAACACACGAAAGAATCTCGCAAAAAATGCCTCTGTCAATTGCTCTCATGTATAGATTGAGTTGTAAGGGAGTTCATTGAACTACACAACAGAAACTCTGGTCAATGATAGAGGGAACACACGCAACCCAATGTCGTTCATATCCCAATCCGATCGACCGATACAACTTTTGCAGACATGATTAAGTTTAGCTATGTGAGCATGTTGATCATCCATTGGCAACCACGCATACAAGCCCCTAGTTGTAAGCATCTACATCAAGCTACTGGTCACCACAAATGTATGCCCCTGAGGTAGAGGTGGTAGGAAAAGAGATCCATCAGAATCGGTAATATTAAGGTTGATCCTAAAATTTTCATGCAGACGCGGTCCTTGTGGTTCCTGTTCCCTCAGTGCATCTCCCAATCTATTCTCAACTGGAGCCTGATTATTCCAATCAATCACCCTTAGAGGTTGCAATCCAACACCTTCACCTGACACTCCCCTGATAGGGTTAACCGAAACTCCTTGATTATTCATTCTCCGCAAATTTCTATTTAGTTCGGGATCGTGGGGAGTAAGTAGTTCGCCTTGGCTCTGTGTACTTGGCATACACTACAGTAAGACCTTGAGTGAGACAAAAACAAAAGAAAAGGTAAAATTAGGAAATATTTGATGAAAGTTCAATAATGTAGTTAAACTTAATTTAAAAGCAAAATTCCCCGACAACGGCGCCTAGATTTGATACTCTCAAATTACACCTCTTTTCAGAAGCATAAGCGATTGTTATCACGTAAAGAACCCAACTTGTAGGTTAGGTTCGATCCCACGAGGAATATGGTTTAGACTTAAGTTCAATGACGATTATATTCACTTAGTCAATGTATTTCCGAGACAAATAAGTAAAAGGGGGGTGATTTGTGTAACAAATTTTTGAAATTATGAAACTAATAAGTAAGACAGATTCAAATTTTTGTTGTTATCAAATTGACAAAGAAACTACGGCATACGTTTTCCCCAGAAGCTCATAACTTCGTAATCCTAGTAATAACAATCCCTTCCTAGTGTATTACATGCAAAGCGATAAGTTATGTATCTCTAAATCCTTCGTCCGGCATCTAGACGTCACATCGAAGTATGGCTTAGTTTTCACCCTAGCACCAATCGACAGTAATTCTATTAGATAGTATCATACTAAATCTATGTTGATAATTCTTTTCATATTAACTACCACCTTGGTCCGAAAAGTAGCAACAAGGCGAGTTCTAACGTTGCGCACAGTTAAAAAGACTTCTAGACAAAACAATTATCAACGCATGCAAAACACTATTCGGGAATTACTTAGTTACTATTCATACTTCGCTAATCGCTCATGGTTCCCACAACCCTAGTTGTGGATTATTTACCCATATTAGTAAGAACACAATTCATATTTTTAGTATAAGAAATCATGAACTTACGTAATAAGAATGATAAACCAATAATTTCAACTTGAATTTTCATACCAAAATCTTCAAATCAAACTTAGGAAATTAAGATTTGCTAAAGTTGCAAGTTAATCTCCAAAGCCAAAAAAACTAGGACAAAAGTAATAAAATCTAACCCCCAAAAATGAGGTTTACATGCCCTTTATATAGAAAAATAAGTCTTACCTAAAAAGGAAACGAAATAAGGAAATAATGTTTTAGGACGCGATTTCAATCGACGATACTGACCTACGGACCGTGCATTGATCTATGGTCCGTAGGTCCCTTTCATGACTTAGGACTTGGGCGAATTCTAACTTCAAAATCTTCAAATCTCTTAACCAAACGATGGAGCACCAGTATGGACCGTGGATTGATCTACGGTCCGTGGATCCTCCTCTATAGCTCCATACTTAAAATCTTCAAAATCAAGTACTGGAACCCCTCTCTGAATCATTTGACGGATCAACAGTACGGTCCGTAGATCAATCTACGGTTTGTCGATTGCAACCATGGTTCCACACTTGGTCAAGAATTTGATTTTCCTTCAAAACTTGTCTGCCCATCTACGACACCCATCTACGAAGTATGAATGGACCTACGGTTTGTGTATAACCTCCGTAAATGCCCTTTTATGCTGTGTCTCTCAGTTTCCACGTTTGAACATATTTCCTGCAAATATGAGAAAAATACATAAAAACCAATACAAAATGGCCCTAGACACACACAACTCTTAGGTGAAATGTATTAAAAATACCATAAAGTCACGGTATATCAACACCCTTTCTTTGATTAACTTAGGAGGAGCATTGGAGGAACCTTGACGGGAGAACTATTGTTGAAATCTAGAAAGACCATGTCCATCGAACCTTGCATGAGAAAAATTACCATCACCAGTTTTAGTCCTCTTTGTCTTCCTAGACTTTTCCTTAGGTTTCTCCTCTTCGATCTGTTGAGCATGAACCATCAGACGAGAGATGTCCATTTCATTAATGAGCATAGAGGTTCGGCACTCATTAACCACCATTTCGGACACACCCAAAATGAACTTACTCATCATTGCCCTTGGATCGGCAACCATTATTGTATCATACTGAGACAATTGTATGAACTTCAAAGAATATTCTCTCACACTCATACTTCCCTGATAAAGGTTGATGAACTCAAGCACCTTTGATTCCCTCGTCTCTAGGGGAAAGAAGCTATCAAGAAAAGTAGCCTTAAACTTCTCCCAATCAAGAGGACCCGCATCTCCCGGTCTCCTTTCTTTCCATTGGTTGAACTAGGTTTGAGAAACACCTTCTAGTTAATAAGCGGCCAACTCCGCCTTTTCCACTGGTGTACTCTGATGATCATCAAGACGTATTAAACCTCATCAATGAACTCTTGCGGATCTTCCTCAACCTTAGAACCATGAAACTCTATAGGATTCATCCTAGTGAAGTCCCTCACTCAAGATGCCATCGTACACACATTTGGGTTAACGGGAATCGCAACCTCCCTATTGGTTTGGGCCATCACAGATTGAGACAACACTTGAAAAGCATTCCTAAACTCTACATTACTCACTTTGTTGACCAATGGATTAATCGAAACTTGAGGAGATTGCGGAGGATCTTCTTGTTCCGCATTCTCCCTCACATTCCTTCTTGCAAAAGATCTTCGAGTAGTCATGTCCTATAGAGCATCGAATAGGGTTTAGGAGAGAGACCTTATATAGTTAAAACTTTAGAGTAATGAAATAAGTGGAGTTTTCTAAACATCTTCTAGGCTCTCATTCATAAATGTGGCGCGCTTCACACTCATGAACAATACTCTACTCGACGTGGCTTATGTGAAATCCTAGGACCCTTCTAAACCTTGCGCTCTGATTACCACATTTTTCACAACCCAAAGGTACACCCTAGATGTAACATGGAGTATAGGTGTAACACCCCGAAATACTAACCAAGAGTCGCTTGTCGATACACCATTGCTTAATCACTATTGTATGTTTTACTCTCATTTTGGAAACTTGAAATGTTGTGATATTTGCAAACTTGCTTAACATAAATTGTGATCGTAATTTAGGGTATTGTACTGGGGTACTTGCGTAATATTCTAATTATAATTAGGTGTAAATTGAAAGGGAGGTGAGGGTAATACATATAGGTATATACGTATGCATTTTCGGTAGCCAACCTTTTTTTGGGCAGCCACCTTTTGGAGACAGTTGTGCATGTGATAAGCATCACTCTTGAGACTATATGTTTACACCTCATCTATAGTGAAATTCATGTTCCTTAGCTCTAAGAAACCTGGTGAACTCTCTCTAACTATATTACTCTCAAAATTACAAGAGAAAAACTTGGTCCTTTTGGCTGGAATTCAAGATACACCATTCTCTTTGATGAGTAGTCAAAATCTGTTTTTGAGCTAAGTAGTGTTTAGTACTTTTGGAATATCTCATTCTCTAGAACTAATTTTTCAGTGACTAAATATGTTTTGGAAAGCAATTCGTATACCTACAACTATTATGTTTATGTAAAACTCTAATTTAGTTGTTATGGATTGGAAATATGGGACGCAACATAGGACAAGTTTTGACCAGATTTCAGATTTAAAAATCCTGTATGAACAACTTTTAGTGTATCGAAGATATCTTTTTTAATAAAATATATTTTGCGTTGATTCTTTATTTTTTGCAACCTTAAGAGATGTACCTACATCTTTCATGAAGGATAAACATTCCAATTTTGTCGTTTTCCTTTTCAAATCTAAGTTGCGACATGAGGTACTAGGCTGGCTAGAAATACTTTTTTGGGAGCATAGTCGTATTTGTACAGGCTAAGCTTACTTGTGATAATCATGTTTTACATTAACATTATTGAGCTACTAGGGATTAAAGAAGTTATTTAATTTTATTTTAAGGTTGTATCTACTCGTGAACATGTTGAGGACCTTGATACGTTGGTTGTTCTACGATTTGAACTCTTGAAGTTGTGTTGGACTGTTTCTAAGTTAACCATTGAGGTTTGTGTATAAACTTGTACTTGCACTCTTTTAATTGCTGGTATATCTGAAATTTGATCTTTGTACCTTGGTTACCTCTTATCACTTTGCATTGTCATGTTGGTATACTTTAAGATGTTAAAGACTCATGTGTAACTCGCCCACTTGTACGAAATGTTTGTTCACTTGGCACTCTTGTTGGGACCTTGTCCTTCTTGTGGCTGTGACTTTGTCACTATTGGCATGCCTCTTGATTCGGATCATTAGCCATCTTGACTCTGGATTTTAAGTCCGTCTTAAAAATAGAAGTTGTCCATTTTAAGTATGAACTAGAAAGCCATTTTTAATATGGTTCTTGGTTTTCTTGTTTATTGGGTTTTGACCCTTCTTGATACAGGGCGTCGGCCCTTCTTGATACCTACTTGTGCTTGGTGTGACGACATGATGTATATATTGGGCGAGCCTTGTCGTTCAATATCTTGGAAAACTGTGCTATGAGCGTTCTTGACAATTGGATCTTTAAATATCGAACTTGATACTCTTTATATATTGTTTACTTGATTTATTTATTGTGTTCAATTATCCTGCCCATGACTTGAGAAAGGTAACTTGGCGAATCTGAGGGCTCCGAACCTATAATTTTTGCACCATTAATCTATATGCTTAGCGATAGTTGTTTCTATCATAGGGAATGTTCGAGAGGATGCATGAAGCTGGCCATTGGAGATGGAGATTTTGAGAGCCTTAAGGAAGATCACATTTGCATATAGGCATCAATATTTTGTATAAACCTTGGGATTTATACATGATCTATGGGTTGTTTATTTAGATGAAATTTTGAGGACTAATTTGATCTTGTCACCATGGGTTGTAATAAAAGTATGACCATGGGTTGTAATAAAAGTATGTCTATATGTTTTGTTCTTTTGGGCTGTGCAAACCCAAATCTTGTAATATACGAAATTTACTATTAGTTTTGAATGTTTGTCTGAAGCATGAACCGACTGATTTCGGTACTCGAATGTTGGTAATATTCTTGTTATCTCATCCTTAACTGTGAGGATAATATATGCATGAAAAGCTCGTCAGTTATTTGCTTAAATTATTCTGGGAGGGTTTTTCTGTCATAAGTTAAATTCCGCGCCATGTTAATTTTATCATCAAATAAATGTTTAAATGGGCAAGATGTATATGCTTCTATAAATTATTCGTTATGAACCTAATCCCTCTACTAGTTTAAAATCAATATGACCATAGTTAACCTCTTTTAAATGTCGGAAGTATTTAATTAGATTTCTTGTTTTAGTGGTAGTATCCTTTCGAAAGGGTCGCTACAAGTGTTAGTATGAGAGCCTAGGTTTGTGGTTCTAGGACTCTTGCTGTGAATTACTTGTATACTTGTTCGCTTTCAAAATGGTTCTATTTAGGGTTCTTGGCCACTTACATATTTTATTTCATTTGTATTGCATCTAGATTGCACATGCATCTAGTACATGTCCCTAATGGAATGTGATCTCCCCTTTTGAAGGAATTAAGTTATGGCCTCTACCTCTGACTGACCTATGAAAGCTACTCGTGAATGTTTGGGTGCCTCTGTTTCCCAACCTCATGCACTAGAAGGTGTTGGAGAACATCTCTCGAACCAATATGTTCCCCAAACAAGTGGGTCTAAAGTGAGAAACCATCAGGGTGTAAGAGCTGGTCCACATCCTCACATGAATCATGGTACTCAAGCCATGAATCCTCCTTTTCAAGAAATGGATGAATTCTTCCACCACATGGTTGAATCGATGCATGATCCCAACGGGATTAACTTTGAGAAAATGAGGAAAATGTGTGGAGTTTGAAGGCACTGTTGATCCCACTGATGTTGAACAATGGTTGGAGCACATGAAGAGGGTATTTGAGCAGTTGGAGTGTTCAAATGTTGCCAAATTTAAGTATTCTATTTCACTATTACAAAATGATGCTTATGATTGGTGGGTAAGTGTTTCGAATGCCAAGGTAAAACCTCTGGTTCTTACTTGGGTGATCTTCTTAAGGAATTTCGTATGAAGTATGTCCCACATGTTTATTGTGATGCAAAGAAAAAGGAGTTTTTGAATCTAAGGCAACGAGGCATGTCTATTTCTGCATACGAACAAAAGTTTCTAAGGCTCTCTCGCTATGCTGGAGGTATTATTAAAGAGGAAAAAGACAAGTGCAAGAAATTTAATGACGGTTTAAATGATTCCATTTGGAAGAATGTGGCGATCCTACAACATGAGAACTTTTGTAAGTTAGTGTCTGCTGCTTTTACTTGGAAACGACTTGATAAAGATGAACCTAGTAGAAATGAAAACAAATTTTGAAAGCCTGACCAGACTTTGGAGGTCCATCCAAAAGGGAAAGGTTTGATGATTCTAAGGCTGGTAGTGATAACAGGCCACCTCAACAAAGGTAAAACAAATCAGAATTTTCTATAGCTAGCACTCCAAATTATGGCCAAGGCAAGCCTCGTATTCCCACTGGTCCGCAATGTGGAAAGAATCATTATGGTACTTGCAGGAGAGCTTTTGGTGCATGTTTCAATTGTAGGAGCTTTGATCATAAAGTGAAGGACTGTCCTAATCCTAATAATGCTCCTTCCTTGAAAACTGCAGGCTCAGTTCATAAGCCTTCTATTAATCCTCCTCAAACTAATAGAGGTGCAAGACCTAAATACACCCAAGAAGCAGGTGCAAGTGGAGCTAATAAAGCTAGTGGACCAAGGGCTACTGCACGTGCTTATGCTATGAGGCAGAGGGATGATCAAGATGGACAAGATGTGATTGTCGGTAAATTTAACTTATTTGGCTTATGTGTGTTTACATTGATTGATCCTGGTTCTACACATTCCTATATTTTTTCATCACTTGTTCTTCCTAAAAACGTGAAATCTGTGAGTCTTAATTATGATGTGCTGATTGAAAGTCCTTTGGGTTATCAAGTTTTGTGTATTCGAATTTATCGTGATTGTCGATTCAAAACCTAGTCTTCCCTGTTGATTTGATTGAAATGCCCTTCAAGGATTTTGATGTTATTATCGGGATGGATTGGCTTTATAAATATCATGCAGTGGTAGATTGTAGGTCTAAGCATGTGACTTTTAAAGATCTTACATTTCCACACATCATTGTACAAGGTTAAAGATCATTGACATCTAGTATTATTTTTGCGGCCTTGGCAAGAAAGTTGATGTGTCAAGGTTGTGGGGCATACCTTGCTCACATAGTTGATACACAATTGAAGAGTACTTGTATCAAGGACATACTTGCTGTATGTGATTTCCCAGAAATCCTTCCTGGATTGCCCCCGGAAAGAGAGGTTGAATTTCCAATCGAGCATATTCCTGGATCTAACCCTATTTCTATTACTCCTTATAGAATGGCTCCAGCAGAATTAATAGAATTGAAATCTCAATTGTAAGAACTTCTTGAGAAAGGTTTTATTCGACCTAGTGTTTCTCATTGGGTAGCCCTTGTTTTATTCGTAAAGAAGAAAGATGGCACTCTAAGGCTTTGTATTGACTATAGACAATTGAACAGAATAAATATTCACTACCAAGGATCGATGATTTGTTTGACCAACTGAAGGGTGCTAAAGTATTCTCAAAGATTGTTTTAGGTCTAGATATCACCAACTGCGTGTTAGAGAGGAAGATATTCCTAAAACTGCTTTTAGAACTCGGTATGGTCATTATGAATTTTTAGTGATGCGATTCAGATTGACAAATTCTCCTGCGGTATTCATTGATCTAATAAATCGAGTATTCAAGCCTAATCTTGATCAGTTTATAGATGTCTTTATAAATGATATTTTAATATTTTCTAGAAGTAGTGAAGACCATGATAAACACCTTCGGATTGTTTTGAAAATTTTGAAGTAGAAAGAACTTTATGCTAAACTTTCCAAGTGTGAATTTTGGCTTGATGAAGTAGCTTTTTTGGGACATGTTGTATCGAACGAAGGTGTGAAGGTGGACCCTAGTAAGATACAATCAATTTTTGAATGGAGACCTCCCAAAAGTCAAACTGAGGTAAGAAGTTTCTTTGGCTTAGCAGGATACTACAGAAGATTTGTGAAAGGCTTTTCCATTACCACCTCCCCTTTGACTAAGCTCTTGCATAAGGAAGTAAAGTTTATTTGGGATAACAAATGCCAAGAGAGCTTTGAAACTCTCAAATCCTTGTTGACTCAAGTGCCTATACTTACTCTACCAATTGAAGGGAAAGAGTATCTAGTATACAGTGATGCTTCTCACAATGGTCTAGGATGCGTTTTGATGCAAGAAGGGAAGGTTATTTGTTATGCCTCTCGGAAATTAAAACCGCATGAATTGAATTATCCTACTCATGATCTTGAATTTACTGCTATAGTCTTTGCTTTAAAAATATGGCGGCATTATTTGTATGGAGAGAAAAGTCATATATTTACTGATGACAAGAGCTTAAAGTACTTGGGTACTCAGAAGGAGCTAAACCTAAGACAACATAGATGGCTTGAACTCATCAAGGATTATGACTGCACGATTTATTAGCATCCAGGTAACATCAATGTGGCTGCAGATGGCTTAAGTAGAAAATCCTTTGCAAGCATTTTTTTGAATCCTTTACCCTTGCTCCTTGAATTAAGAGCCATGAATGTTTGTTTCACACTTGATTCAAATGGTTCAGTTATTGCTAATTTGCAAGTAAAGCCAATATTACATGAACAGGTGAAAGAAGTACAAAAGTTAGATGAGAACTTGTAAAACTGACCAAAGAAGTTCAAAATGGGGTAAAGCTTGATTTACAGTAACGGAGAACGGTGGCTTATTTTATCAAAACAGGTTATGCATCCCTTGTGATGAAAAATTGAGGAGAGAAATATTAAATAAACCACATACTTCACCATATGAAATGCATCCTGGGGGTACAAAGATGTACCAGACCATCAAAGAACATTATTGGTGGAATGGTATGAAGAGAGACATTGTGGACTTCATTTCCAATTGTTTGGTTTGTCAAAAAGTAAAGGCAGAACATCAAGTCCCAGTTGGTTTACTACAGCCCTTGTCGATGCCGAAATGGAAATTGGAGAGAATAACTATGGACTTTGATTCTGGACTTCCTCGCACTCAGAGAAATCATGATGCAATATGGGTGATTGTGGACAGGCTAACTAATAGTGCTCACTTCTTAGCAATCAAAATGGATTACTCACTTGAGCATTTAGCCGAGTTGTACATTAATGAAATTGTAAGACTACATGGGATCCCTGTGTCTATTGTATCTGACCGAGACCCAAGGATAACATCTAGATTTTAGGGTAGCTTGTAGGAAGCTTTGGGTACTAAGTTAAAATTTAGCACTTCGTTCAACCCTCATACAGACGGCCAGTCGTAAAAAGTGATTCAAATTTTGGAGGATATGCTTCGAGCTTGCAATATAGAGTTTAAGGGTAGTTGGGACAAACACTTGGCTTTGATTGAATTTGCTTACAATAACATTTACCAATCGAGTATTGAAATGCCTCCCTACGAAGCCTTGTACGGAAGAAAATATCGGACCCCTCTTTGTTGGAGTGAAGTTGGTGAAAGAAAGCTTGTTCGTCCTGAAATTGTGCAACAAACAGAGGAAAAAGTAAAAATTATCAAGGATTGTCTAAAGATTTTTTAGGATAGACAAAAGTCGTTTGCTGATCTTAAAAGGCGTGACATTGAATATCAAGTTGGAGATAAAGTATTCTTAAAGGTGTCTCCATGGAAAAAGATTATGAGATTTGGCCAAAAAGGAAAACTTAGTCCCCAATGTATTGGACCTTATGAGATACTTGAAATGGTTAGACCAGTTGCATATAAATTAGCTTTGCCACCAAAGTTAGACAATATCCACAATGTCTTCCATGTTTCTATGCTCAGAAGATATCGTTCTGATCCATCTCATGTTCTTCCAGTCGAATCTATTGAGGTTAATCCTGACTTGACGTATAATGAAGAACCTATTCTAATTCAAGCTCGAGAAGTAAAGCAACTAAGGAACAAGAGAATCCCCTTAGTAAAAGTACTTTCGAGGAACCATTTTGGAAAGGAAGCTACCTAGAAGAGAGACGAAGACATGAGGACCCAGTTTCCGCACTTGTTCCGGGACTAGTGTCAAGTAAATTTCGAGACGAAATTTCTTTAAGGGGGAGAGAGTTGTAACACCCCGAAATGCTAACCAAGAGTCGCTTATCAAAACTCCATCGGTTAATCACTACTGTATGTTTTACTCTCATTTTGGGTACTCGAAATGCTATGATATTTGCAAACTTGTTTAACATAAATTTTGATTGTAATTTAAGGTATTGTATTGTGGTATTTGCGTAATATTCTAATTAGAATTATCTATAACTTGAAATGGAGATAAGGGTTATACATATAGGTATATATGTATGCATTTTGGGCAGCCAACCTTTTTTGGGCAGCCACCTTTTGGAGGCAGTTGTGTATGTGATAAACATTAATCTTGAGACTATATGTTTACACATCCTCTATAGTGAAATTCCTGTTCCTTAGCTCTAAGAAACCTGGTGAACACTCTCTAACCATATTACTCTCAAAATCACAAGAGAAGCACTAGGTCCTTTTGGCTAGAATTTGAAATACACCCTTCTCTTTGGTGAGTAGTGGAAATCTATTCTTTGAGAAAAGTAGTATTTAGTACTTTTGGAGTATCTCGTTCTTTAAAACTCATTTTTCAGTGACTAAATATGTTTAGGAAAGCTAATGTGTATACCTACAACTCTTACGTTTATGTAAAACTCTAATTTAGTTGTTATGGATTCGAAATATGGGACAACATAGGACAAGTTCTGTCCAGATTTCAGATTTAGAAATCCTGTATGAAGAACTATTACTGTATCGATGATATCTTTTTGTACAAAATATATTTTGCGGTTATTCTTGATTGTTTGCAACCTTAAGAGATGTACCTACATCTTTCATGAAGGATATACAGTCCAGTTTTGCCGTTTTCCTTTTCAAATCTAAGTTGCGACATGAGGTACTAGGCTAGCCAGAATTACTGTTTTGGGAGCATAGTCATATTTGTACACGCTAAGCTTACTTGTGATGATAATTATATTTTACATTAACATTATTGAGCTACTAGGGATTAAAGAAGTTATTTAATTTAATTTTATGGTTGTATGTACTCATGAACAAGTTGAGGACCTTGATACGTTGGTTGGTCTATGGTTTGAACTCTTCAAGTTGTGTTGGACTGTTTCTAAGCTAAGCACTGAGGTTTGTGTATAAACTTGTACTTACACTCTTTTAACTGCTGGTATATCTGAAATTTGATCCTGGTACCTTGGCTACCTCTTGTCACTTTGCATTGTTGTGTTGGTATCCTTTAAGACATTAATGACTCTTGTGTAACTGGCCCACTTGTATGTATTGTTTGATCACTTGGCACTCTTGTTGGGACCTTGTCCTTCTTGTGGTTGTGACTTTGTCACTATTGGAATGCCTCTTGATTCTGATCATTTGCCATCTTGACTTTGGAATTTTAGTCCCTCTTAAGAATGGATATTGTCCATTTTAAGTAAGAACTAGAAAGCCATTTTTAATATAGTTCTTCGTTCTCTTGATTATTGGGTTTTGACCCTTCTTGATATAGGGCGTCGGCCCTTCTTGATACCAACTTGTGCTTGGTGCGACGACATGATGTATATATTTGGCGAGCCTTGCAGAATATCTTGGAAAACTGTGCTATGAGCGTTCTTGACATTTGGATCTTCAAATATCGAACCTGATACTCTTTATATATTGTTTACTTGATTTATTTGTTATGTTCAATTATGCTTCCCATGACTTGACGAAGGTAACTTGATGAATCTGAGGGCTCCGAACCTATAGTTTTTGCACCACTAAGTTATATGCTTAGCGATAGCTGTTTCTATCGTAGGGAGTGTTCGAGAGGATGCATGAAGCTGGCATTGGAGATACAGTTTTTGAGAGCCTTAAGGAAGATCACGTTTGCATATAGGCATCTATATTTTGTATAAACCTTTGGACTTGTACATGATCTATGTGTTGTTTATTTACATGAAATTTTGAGGACTAATTTGATCATGTCACCATTGGTTGTAATATAAGTATCTCTATATGTTTTGTTCTCTTGGGCTGTGCAAACCCAAGTCTTGTAATATACAAAATTTACTATTAGTTTTGAATGTTTGTGTGTAGCATGAACCGGCTGATTTCGATACTCGGAAGTTGGTAATATTCTTGTTATCTCATCCTTAAGTGTGAGGATAATATATGCATGAAAAGCTCGTCAGTTATTTGCTTAAATTATTCTGGGAGTGTTTTTCTGTCATAAGTTAAATTCCACACCATGTCATTTCTAATATCACATAAATGTTTTAATGGGCAAGATGTATATCCTTAACTAAATTATTCGTTATGATCCTAATCCCTCTACTAGATTAAAATCAATATGGCCATAGTAAACCTATTTTAAATGTCGCAAGTATTTAATTAGATTTCTTGTTTATTTGGTAGTATCCTTTCGAATGGGTCGCTACAATAGGACCCCAAGGGACCCCATACAAGCCACTTAGCGTTCATAACATAAGAAATAGAACAATAGAAGTAAAGACAACATTTCAAGTCCTATAGTTTTATAAAAGAAATGAGGAAGTCTAAAACACTTGTCTCAATGGCCATCTAGTACAATAGAATGAAATTTGTCCTAGAGCATACCTCAGGTCAAAAACTGGAAATAACAAAGAAACTTGAAACAATAGAATCCGTCCTTGAAACATGAGGACTCACCAAAGATCGGGATACTCAAAATCAACCACTAGCAACGAAACTGAGAAACCTTACTGTCGGACTACATTTGGGGAAATGTAGGCAAGAGTATGTGTTAGTACAAAACAACGTACCAACTATGATAGTTATGCATAAAACATTTAAATCATGTTAAAAGAGGACATTTCATGACATCCAATTGACCAACCTAAAACATGATATAAAAGGGTTACAAAACATAAGTCATAAAACATGGTCAATGTAAGATAACATCATTTGAAACCTTTGAACACATATGAGCTACTTCTTGAAGTAACCTTAGTTTATTATTGTAGTTGGGAATTAGCCTTAACCAACATAGAGACCATATGAGCTATAACATGATCCCCCGGTTTCTCCCACACCGAAAATGGTTTTCCTACTTGCCAAGGTAAGGACCATGAACTTCTAGCTTAAGTGGATCTACTAGCTAATGTCTATCTATACAATCATCCTACGGGGGGCACATAGGTAAGGGATAAGGAGATGCTTCCAGAAAACTGGCCTCTACTAACAAGAGATCTTCCATCTCAATATCCTCTTGGTTCTAAGCATAGATCCCATTGAATAGTCATTTCTTACTTGTTCTTAGTATCCATGGAACGGCACGTCATCTTGCCAATCCAAGCAGGGACATTATCCAAAGAAAGGTACCATTCAATAACCAATCCAAGATAGGTTTCATTAGGATAGCTCTTAACCTTTGATTCAATTAGGTGAGAAGACCTTTCAACCTTAGAACCCTTTATTATTTGAGAAAACCTGTCACTTCATGTTTTTATGTGTATATGAGAAATCCTTTCAAAAACACAATAACAACATCATCATTGATACTTTACTATCGAAGTATCCTTAAAACATCTGCATAGATTTCATAAGAACATGCATAATTCCAAAATTTACCTTTCAAGGTTCAAAACCCACTTTCAATCATTAACATTTGGAAAACATGGGTTAGATATGGATTTCATCAAAAATTCATGTAACTCTATCAATACATGCTTAATTTAATAAAACTCTCATTTCATAATCAAAATCCCACATCATACGATCATAACTTGAAAACATGGGGATTACGTGGGTTCATAGGGGAATAATTATAAAATCATAGTATTTTATCAATTTCTTTTGGTGAGGTTGAGAGAATGATTTCTATTAGGAAATTTGGGGGTTAAAATACTTATATAGGGGTCTTAGTGAAGGGCAAAACGACATAGTATAGAGATCAAATAATTAGGAAAAGACCTAACTACCCATAAAAATAATTGCTAGCCCACCATACATGGCCATGATCGACGAACAATGGAAAGGACAACGGGCAATCCTGCACGACCATCATTCGTGATCAGAACCTGATTTTTGGGCCCTTGAACCATAGACCGTGGTCTTACCGACGGTTCGTTGGTCAGGCCGTGATCCATGGCCTATGATTATCCTGGGGGTGACCAGTCCACGGTCCACCCTACGGTCCGTGGTCCTAGCCATGGGCCATGGTTGGCCTCTATGGCTGGCACCTGTAACTTCCTTAAATCTATTATCTTACCCTCTTTCAAATCTGGAGTGTTACATTTATCCTGCAGTCAGACTAACCAAGTATAAGGGAAAAACTAGTATAAGTACAAACAACATGTATTAGTTGGCATCATCAGCTAACCCAAGTCCACCACACAATATCATGTAAATAATCAGAAAAAAATACAATTTGAAGCTATACAATCTCGGGCTTCAATAGCTCTTAATACAAAGTATACTACCTCTGAACTCATACTTTATATCCCTAGCCTACCTACCTAATTTTCCTACCAACACCGCCATTAGGAGCCATTCCACCCTCTTATCGTCTCAAAACCTAACCCCCTTCACATGAAGGCCTCCCGATCCTACACATCTTACACCTTACTAATTCCAATGTACCAACTATTCCAATTAACCAGACCATCACCTCACTAAAGATCTTATGCCAATAACCCTGGCTCTTGAGCCCTTAGATACATCAGAGAACCACCTACAAAATTCTTACTTAAGCTTCTTACCTAAAACATGAATAAACACACCTGTCAAGTAACACAGGACACCCAACGATCTCTAAGACATCATCGATTGTGTTTACCATGCAATCCTGATCTACCCAAGAACCACTCTATAAATTAAATATAATAATCCGGCTACTCATGGACCAGTACCAAGAGAACATCCTAACATGTACCAGCCATGATACTTGAGCCAACAAAAACAAAACCTACACCAGGCGCAGTATCAGAGCCAACCATAATAGAAGCTAGACCAAGTGTGGTACTCAAGAAAATCAATTAAAGTAACAAACATCACATCAATTAGAAACCTAATGAAAAACAACACATACTTGTAAATCCAACAAGCATTTAAGACATTCATTACATGATATTGATGATGAGACATCCTTAATATTCATTCCCTTATCCCTTAAAACACCCAACGTACAGGTAAGACTAACAAAACAATTAACATACATATATAATGCAATTTAGGGAACAATTCGACCATTACCTACACAAAGTGTGGTCTATTGTCCTAGCTAACATGACCCTTCCTGAACAGATTCATAACTTTTTTAGTAAGCAAATTAATACATAGAGCTCAATGTTGGACCTATTTTTTAGTACAGATTCTTCCCCAAAACTCGCCTTCTATCATTTATAACCAGCCCAAAAGCTCACTATGACACAACAATCCCTTTAGACTTAATCATTATAAGTTATATGATCCCACCATAATCTGATTACCAAAAGATCAACAACCATAGAATAAACACTCTCCAGCAGTCATAGTGGTCAACCTTACCTACCAAAGTACTATTCAACCGTAAATAGCAATAACCAACATGTCTTATCCATCAATACTATGTTCCCAAAACCCTAAGTATAAAATATCTTGATAATCTATAATATATTACCTATTCAGAAACAAGTCTAACTACTCAGTTAAGTCTAGCCTACTTGGGTGCCAAGAAGTTGCTTTAAGAGTTTGAACACGAACTTTTTGGCTCTAATGAGGCAAATCCTGAGGGAAAGTAGGCCTAAAATCCATGGGTTCTACCTAATCCAAGAGAAAATCCTTCATCTTTGTCGCTCCCAAGCTATGGAGAAGGCAGGAGGCTTTTTGGAACAAACCTTAATCTTTTTCTACCTGAAGAGAAGTAGTCTGATTATGAAATCTCCATTTTCTAGTTATTGGTTTTGTTAGCCCACTATAGCGACATGTCAGCCTCTACAACGGTGACACAATAGTGAGAAAATTCCTACTATAGTGGGATTACTTCGACCCAAGCCTAATTTTAAATTCCAAAAGTTTCTATTGTGTCACCCAAATTTAATTTTGTCACTACCCAAAGTACACCCTAGATGTGACATGGCTTACAAGACCCCTAGAGGCCCTACATAAGCCACTTGACATGCATACAACATAATATCATAAAAAATATGAGAAATAAAGTTAACAAGTCCCATTTCAATAAAAGAGTTTTAACATAAAGTTGAAGTCTAATAATAGTCTCAACAAGAAATTCTAAACATCTCAAGAAGTGGTCGGGACGTAACGTGTACACCACGTAAAACATAAGAAAACTATAGATATACGAAAGCAAGGTAAATGTGACATGGTCTTCGGAACTGGAGGAGTCACAACTCTTGAACTTTAAATGGTCAAGCCAACTGGCCACGAACAGGAGAAGAAAGATCATCGGACTCTACATTAGTAAAATAATGTAGGCACAAGTATGCATTAGTACATGAAATATAGTAATGTAACACCTCATAATTTAGTATCTTAAGCAAGGATCCAAGTGAGTGGTTAGAAACCTAAGATTTTGGCTTAGCACCCACCATGAAGGCCACATGAGTTGTGAAAGGTAACACGAGTCGTGGTGGTGCCCGTAGGCCTTAGGCAGTAGCCAACCAACACTCCCTCACCTTCCACGGCCACCATGACACCTCGTGGTAGGGACCACGGGCAATGATGATGCTCGTAGTAGGCTAGGCAGTAGCTACGCTAAACAGTCCCAAAAAAAGACCCTCCCCACAATCCAGTAGACGGCTCATGAAGGCCACCACGGGACGTGGGAGGTGTCGTGGTCTTGACTTAGTTTTTAGAGGGAAAGAGGGTGGCAACCTAGAAACTGTTCAAGGGACCATGGGAACCACTATAGGTTGTGTGACCCTTGACGGGCCGTGGTGTCCCTCGTGGCAGTAAGTTGACGGTTATCCGTTCAGGGTTTTCTGGGTCTTTTCTGATTTTAGGTAAACCAAAGCTATATTATTTTACCCAAGCCTAGGATCCCTATATAAGTGATTAAAAGCCCAAAACTAGTTCATTCAAGTCATTATTTCTAAAACCCAAAAGAAAATCATGGTTTTTCTTCCCAAAATATTTTCTATATAGAAACTTGAAGAAGAAAGAATTCAAGCAAGGATCAAGATCAAGCCCCAACTCCTCCATTGAAGATAAGCATTTGGCTTTGAGGTATGATATTTTTCATCCATGGATTCCTTTTATCCATGTAGTTCCCAAATTCCTCTATTTCAAAGTTAGAATTACCTAATTTAGTTACGGTTTTCTTCCATTGTCATGGGTTCTCTTCAATGTTGATTTAAATGATTAAATTATAATTTGTTATGCATGAATTGATGAAATACTATGATATTATGATTATTTCCCCATGAACCCATGTAACCCCATGTTTTCAAGTCATGAATCATGTGATGTTGAATTTTGATAGTAAAGGAAGAGTTTTATGAAATTAAGTATATATTACTAGTTTTACATGAATTTATCATGAAATCCATATATAACCCATGTTTTCTAAGTGTTGATGATTGAAAGTGGGTTTTGAACCTCAAAAGGTAAATTATGGACTTATGCATTTCTTATGAAATGTATGCAAATGTTTTAAGGATGCTTTTAGTGTAAATTATCAATGATGATGATAATGTTGTGTTATTGAAAGGGTTTCTTTCATATACGAATAAGACTAAGATGTGAAAGGTTTTCTCACATCATATGGGTTCTTAGGTTGAAAGGATTTCTCACCAAATTGAATCAAAGAGTAAGAGTTATCTTAATGAAACTAGCTTCGATTGGTTATCCTAGGATACCTTTCCATGGATAATGTGGTTAAGTAAGAAATGAATATTTCATGACATTTATGCTTAGCACCGAGAGGATGTTGAGATGAAATCTCTCTTGTGATTAGAGGTTGGGTTTGTAGTAGAAATCTCCCTATCCCTTACCTATGTGCCCCCATAGGATTATTGTCTAAAGTAGACATTAGCTAGTGGATCCACTTAAGTTAGATGTTCATGGTTATACCTTGGCAAGTCGAGCAACCCTTTTATGTGTGGGAGGGGATCATGTTGTAGCTCACATGGTCTCTATGTTGGTTAAGGCTAATTCCCCATATTAATAGTGAACTAAGGTTACTTCAAGAAGTATCCCATATGAGTTCAAAGGTTTTAAAGATGATGTTAGCTTTCATTGACCATGGTTTTATGACTTATATTTTATAATTCTCTTATATCATGTTTTGGCTTTGGTCAATTGCATGTCATGAATGAAATGTCCTCATTTGCATGATTTAAATGTTTTATGCATGGCTATCATACTTGGTAAATTGTTTGCTACTAACACATACTCTTGCTAGATTTCCCCAAATATAGGTTCCGATAGTCAAGTTTCTGAGTTTTGTGGCTAGAGGCTGACTTGAGATTTTTTGAGCTTTGGGGAGTCCTCGTGCTTCGAGGACTGTCTTTCATTTTTTTAGTTCCTTTTCTTGTATTTAACTTTTGGACATGATGTATGAGCTAGGACCAATTTCATTCTATTGTATTAGATGTATATGATGAGACAAGTGTTTTAGACTTCCGCTTATGTTTTATAAAAATGTTTTGGACTAGGACTAGTATTTCACTCTTATTGTTCTATTTCTTCTGTTGTGACAGTTAAATGACTTGTATGAGTACTTACGAAGTTCTATACACCATGTTATATCTAGGGGGTACCCCTGGGTCGTAACAAACTTGGTAATCAGAGCAAAAAAATTAGAATGGTCCTAGGATTTCTCATAATCCACATCTAGTAGAGTCTTGTTTATAAGTGTGAAGCGTGCCACATTTATGAATGAGAGGCTACAAGATGTTTAGGAAACTGGAGTTCTTTCATTACTCTAAAGTCATGTGCTAGTGTTTAACTCTATAAGGTCTCTGTCCTAATCCTTACCATATGTTCTTCAGGAGATGGATACCCGAAGGGCTTATCCTAAAATAAATGTGAGGGAGAATGAGGTACAAGAAGCTCCTCCCCAAGCTCCTCAAGTTCCAGTCGATCATTTGGCCGAGCAAGTGTCAAATGTGGAGTTTAGGGCTGTTTTTCAAGTGTTGGCTCAGGCTTTGATGGCCCAAGCCAGTAGGCAAGTTGCGGCTTCTGTGAAACCAAATGTGGGTACGACAGCTTCAAGTGTGAGGAACTTCACTAGGATGAATCATCTGGAGTTTCATGGTGCTAAAGTTGAGAAAGATCCTCAAGAGTTTATTGATGAGGTCTATAAGGTTTTGATACTTATGGGAGTGATGCTGGTGGAAAAGGCAAATTTCGTCGCTTATCAACTAAAAGGTGTGGCTCAAATATGGTATAATCAATTGAAGAAAGGAAGACCAGAAGATGCGAGTCCTCTTAATTGGGAGACGTTTAAAGCGGCTTTTGTTGATATATTATTTCCCCTTGAGATGAGGGAAGCCAAGGTGCTTGAGTTCATTAACCTTAGACAAGGAAGTATTAGTGTGAGGGAATATGCTTTAAATTCATCCAATTATCTAACTATGCTCCAACAATGGTTGCAGATTAAAGGGCTAAGATGAGAAAGTTTGTTTCGGGTGTGTCTGAAATGGTGGTCAAAGAGTATCGTACGGACATGCTCATTAATGACATGGGCATCTCTCATTTCATGGTTCATTCACAACAAATTGAGGAGGAAAGACTTAAGGAAAAGTCTAGGGAGACAAAAAGAGCTAAGACCGGTAATGGAAATTTCTATCATGCAAGGTCCGATAGACATGGTCAGTCTAGATTCTGACAAAAAATTTTTGGTCAAGGTTCCTCCAATGCTCCTCCTAAGTTCAACAACGATAGGGTGTCTCACCCTAAGCCTCAAGGATGTGATTGAAGTGGATCTTCAATGCCTAGGTCTACTTGTACTAAGTGTGGATGGAAGCACGAGGGTAAGTGCCTAGCCGGCACGGATGGTTGCTTTGGATGTGGGAAAAGTGGTCACAAAATGAGGGATTGCCCGATGCTTATAGCTAAGGGAAGAGAGGGAAACCAAGCTCCTCCTAGTCCTTTGGGTCCCAATGCTCCGAAGCAAAACCGATTACATGCACTTCAGACTCGTGGTGAACAAGAGAGCTCTCCCGGTGTAGTTACTGGTACGTTGAAAGTGTTTCAACTTGATGTATATGCTTTACTTAATCCCGATGTTACCTTATCTTTTGTGACACCATATGTGGCTATGAGATTTGATGTGCTCCCCGATGTGTTGTTAGATCATTTTTATGTCTCTACTCCTGGTGGTGATTCTATTGTGGTTAAGAGAGTCTATAGAAAGTGTAACGTTTCCTTGTCCCATAGATTTACTCTTGTTGACTTGGTATATCTTGATATGTTAGACTTTGATGTGATTCTTGTTATAGATTGGTGGCACTCATGTTATGCTTTTATTGATTGTAGAACTTGTGTAGTCAAGTTTTAGATCCCAAATGAGCATGTCCTAGAGTGGAAAGGGGGAAATTCTATGCCTAAGGGTCAGTTTGTCTCTTGTCTTAAAGCTAGAAAGATTATTTATAAGGGTTTCATTTACCATCTAGTTAGGGTGAGGGATATAGATTCCTAAACCCTTACTCTTGAGTCGGTCTCCATTTTAAATGATTTTCCAGAAGTTTTCCCGGATTACTTACTTGTTATTCCTCCCAAAAAGGAAATAGACTTCGATATTGACCTTCTCCCAGCTATGCAACCTATTTCTATTCCTCCTTACCGAATGGCTCCGATAGAACATAAGGAGTTCAAAGAACAGTTGAAAGACTTTTAGGATAAGGGTTTCATCCGATCGAGTATCTCTCCATGGGGTGCTCCAGTTTTGTTTGTTAGAAAGAAATATGGTTCTCTTCGTATATGTATCAACTATTGTCAGTGGAACAGGTTACTATTAAGAATAGGTGCCCTCTCCCAAGGATATATGATTTCTTTGACCAACTTCAAGGGGCGAGTTACCTTTGGTCGGGTTATCACCAATTGAGGGTGAGAGATCATGACATTCTGAAGATGGCTTTTCGAACTCTGTATGGTCATTATGAGTTTTTGTTAACATTGTTTGGGTTGACTAATTCTCTGATGGAGTTTATGGATTTAGTGAATAGGGTGTTTAGACAACACCTTGACATGTTTGTAATTGTTTTCATTGATGATATTTTGATCTATTTGAAAAGTGAGAATGAACATGTTGATCATTTAAGGATTGTGTTGCAAGTTCTTAAGGACCACCAAGTCTTTATAAAGTTTAGCAAATGTAAATTTTGGTTAAGGTCAATAAGTTTCCTTGGTTATATTTTTTCAAGTAAGTATTGAGGTAGATCCTAAGAAGACGGATGCGGTCAAGAGTTGGCCTAGACTTCTAACTCCTTCGGATAATAGAAGTTTCTTGGGTTTAGCCGGTTACTATAGAAGGTTTGTTGTGGGATTCTCTTTAATTGTCTCGCCTTTGATGGCTTTGACTCAAAAGAAGGCTAAGTTCATATGGACCAAGTTACGTTTAAAGAGTTTACTTGAGTTAAAGGATAGACTTACTTCCGCTCAAGAGTTGACCTGGCCGAAAGGGATGGATGGTTTTATGGTTTGTTGTGACGCCTCAAGAATGGGGTTAGGATGTGTGTTTATGAAAAATAGGAAAGTAATTGCCTATGCCTCAACGAAACTTAAGATTCATGAAAAGAATTATCCTACTCACGACCTTGAGTTAGCGGTGATCATTTTTCGCTTAAAGATTTGGAGGCACTTTTTGTATGGAGTTCTGGTAGATGTGCTTACCGACCACAAGAATTTGCAATATGTGTTTAATCAAAAAGATCTAAATCTTCGCCCAAGAATGTGGCTTGAATTATTGAAAGATTATGACATGAGTGTTCTTTATCACCCCCAGTAAAGCTAATATGGTAGAGAATTCTCTTAGTCGGTTTTCTATGGGTAGTGTGGCTCATATTGAAGAAGAAAAAAAAAGTAATTAGATATGTTTATAGATTAGCCCGATTAGGTGTTCAATTGGTGGACTCCACCAAGGGTGGTGTTATGGTTCACAATGGGTCTGAATCGTCATTTGTGGTGGATGTGAAATCCAAGGAAGGTCTTGATCCAATTTTGGTAGAATTGAAAGAAGCGGTGCTTAAGAAATCCATTGAGGCTTTGTCCCGAGGGGGAGATGGTGTACTTAGATATCAAGGTCATTTATGTGTTCCAAAAGTTGATGACTTGAGGGAACAGATCTTTTCACAAACCCACAGTTCGTAGTATTCCATTTACCCAGGAGCCACTAAGATGTACCGTGGTTTACGGGAGGTCTATTGGTGGAATGGGATGAAGAAAGATATTGTGGGATTTGTGGTTAAGTGTCCAAATTGCCAACAAGTAAAGGTTGAGCATCAGAGGCTCGGAGGTTTGTCCCAAGATATTAGCATTTCTACTTGGAAGTGGGAATATTTGAACATGGACTTTATTGTTGGGTTCCCTCGCACCCGGCAACAACATGATTCGATTTGGGTAATAGTAGATCGAATGATGAAATCGGCTCATTTCTGTGTCGTTAAGGTTTCTTATACAGCGGAGGACTATGCCAAGATGTACTTGAGAGAAATGGTAAAGTTGCATGGAATGCCTTTGTCCATTATTTCCGATCGTTGTAGTCAATTCACTTCTCAGTTTTGGAAGTCATTTCAAAAGGGTCTTGGTACTCGTGTTAAGCTTAGTACGGCCTTTTATCCCCAAACCAATGGGCAAGCGGAGCGTAATATCCAAACTTTTAAAGACATGCTAAGGACTTGTGTGATTGATTTTAAGGGTAATTGGGATGACCATTTACCATTGATTGAATTTTCTTACAACAATAGCCATCACTCGATTAATTATATCTCTCCATTTGAAGCCCTATATAGAAGGATGTGTATTCATCCCACAGGTTGGTTTGAGGTGGTGAATTTTCCCTAATAGGTCCCGAGTTGGTACATGATGCCATAGAGAAAGTTCAGCTTGTAAGAGAAAAGTTGAAAATGGCTCAAAGTCGGCAAAAGTCATATGCCTATGTGAGAAGAAGGGGTCTTGAATTTGATATTCATTATTGGGTTTACTTGAAAATTTCACCCATGATGGGTGTAATGAGGTTTGTTAAGAAAGGGAAGTTTAATCCCCGGTATGTAGGCCCATATCAAATTTTAAGACGTGCTGGTAAGGTTGCTTATGAGCTAGAATTGCCAACTGAGTTGGCATCGGTGCATCGGTTTTCCATATCTCTATGCTTAAGAAGTGTTTTGAAGATACGACATCTATAGTTCCCTTAGAAGGGTTGGGAGTTGATGAAAATCTTTCTTATGAGGAAGTTCCCATTGAGATTTTAGATCGGCAAGTTAAGAAGTTCGGAAACAAGAAAGTTGGTTTCGTGAAAGTATTATGGAGGAATCATTTTGTCGATGGTTCTACTTGGGAGGCAGAGGCCGATATGATATCTCAATATCCTCATATTTTTCCTTCTACTCCAACTCTAGCTTGTGGTAATGAGTTCTTCTTGGTTTTCCCTTTGTTTTGAAGTCATGTGTTTTATGTGTTTCCATGATTTCATTATGTTATGCATGTTCATGAAAAGCTTATGTTTTGAAAGAAAATGAGTTTACATGATTGATTTCCCTCATGTTGTTGTGCTTTGAGTATGAGTTACCTATAGACTTCATGAGATGAATTGATGAACATGCTTTAGCTATGTTTTTTGGGAACGAATTGCATATAGGCTCCATGAGATGTGTTGAGCATACTTTTACCTTGGAGAAGGTAGTTCCTCCTAGAACATGAGAAATTTTGAAATTTCATACATATTGGTTTGTTAGGTCTAGTTCCTACTTTCCTTATGGTGCATTGATTATGTTTAGGTTGGAGCTGATGTTTCCTTCTTATTTTTGTGCATTTTAATGGGATTGCATACATGATGGGCAGCCAGTATTGAGTCTTTTCTTTCAAGGATGAGTCTAGAATGTCATTCGAGGGGGAATGATCCCAAGGGGAGATAATGTAACACCTCGAAATTTAGTAGCCTAAGAAAGGGTCCAAGTGAGTTGTTAGAAACCTAAGCTTTTTCCTTGGCGCCCACCATGAAGGAAAGATGAGTCGTGAAGAGTTCAACGAGTCATGGTGGTACCCGTAGGCCTTAGGCAGTAGCCAACCAACACTGCCTCACCTTTCACGGCCACCATGTCGCCTCGTGGTAGGGACCAGGGGTTGTGGTGATGCTCGTGGTAGGATAAGGAGTAGCTAGGCTAAACTGTCTCGAAATACGACCATCCCCACGAGCCACAACATCGCTCTTGAAGGCCATGACGGGATGTGGGAGGTGTCGTGGTCTTGACTTAGTTTTTGGGGCGAAAGGGGGTGGTAACCTAGCCACTGGTAAAGGGACCACGGGCAACACTACAGGCAGTGTGACCCTTGACGGGCCATGGTTCCCCTCATGGAAGTGAGTCGATAGTTATTAGTTCAACAATTTTTGGGTCTTTTCTGGTTTTAAGTAAACCAAAGTTATGTTGTTTTAGCCAAGACTAGGACCCCTATATAAGTGATTTTAACCCTAAAACTCACCCATTAAAGTCATTTTTTCCAAAACGCAAAAGTAAATCAAAGTTCTTCTCCCCAAAATATTTCTCTCTCAAGAAACTTGATGAAGAAGAAAGGATTCAAGCTAGGATCAAGGTCAAGCCGCAATATCTCCATTGAAGATAAGCATTGGAATTAGAGGTATGATATTTTTCATCCACGGATTCCTTCCATCCATGGAGTTCCCAAATTCCTCTATTTCAAAGTTAGAATTCCCCAATTTAGTTAGGGTTTTGTTCAACTGTCATGGGTTCTCTTCACTGTTGATTTAAATGACTGAATTATGATCTCTTATGCATGAATTGATGAAATACTATGATTTTCTGATGAATTCCGCATGAACCCATGTAACCCCCATGTTTTCAAGTCATGAATCATGTGATGTGGGATTTTGATTGTAAATGAAGAGTTTTATGAAATTAATCATGTATTAGTAGTTTTAAATTAATTTATGATGAAATCCATATATAAGCCATATTTTCTAAGTGTTGATGATTGATAGTGGGTTTTAAACCTCAAGAGGTAAATTATGGACTTACACATTTCTTATGAAATCTATGCAAATGTTTTAAGGATACTTTAAACCATCAATGATGATGATAATTATGTCTTATTGAAAGGATTTTCTCATATGCACATAAGAGTAATATGTGAAAGCTTTTCTCACATAATAAGGGTTCTTAGTTTGAAAGGCTTTCTAACCTAATTGAATCGAAGAATAAGAGTTATCCTAATGAAACTAGCTTGGATTAGTTATCCTAGGATACCTTTCCATGGATAATAAGGTCCAATAAGAAATGACTATTCCATGGGATTTATGCTTAGCACCGAGAGGATATTGAGAAGAAAGCTCTCCCGTGATTAGAGGTTGGGTTTCTAGTAGCAATCTCCCTATCCCTTACCTATGTGCCCCCATAGGATTATTTTCTAAAGTAGACATTAGCTAGTGGATCCACTTAAGCTAGAAGTTCATGGTTATACCTTGGCAAGCCGGGCAACCCTTTTCTATATGGGAGACACTGAGGGATCATGTTGTAGCTCCCATGGTCTCTATTTCGGTTAAAGCTAGTTCCGCATATTAATAATGAACTAAGGTTAATTCAAGAAATATTGTATATGCGTTTAAAGGTTTTAAAGATGATGTTAGCCTGCATTGACCATGGTTTATGACCTATGTTTTCTATTTCTCTTACATCATGTTTTAGCTTTGTCAATTGCATGTCATGAATGAAATGTCCTTTTAAGCATGATTTAAACGTATTATGTGTAGCTATCATACTTGGTACATTGTTTTGTACAAATGCATAATCTTGCCTTTATTTCCCCAAATATAGAGTCCGATAGCCAGGTTTCCGAGTTTCGTGGCTAGAGGTTGACTTGAGATTTTCAGATCTTTGGTGAGTTCTCATGCTTCGAGGACGGACTTTCATTTTTTTAGTTCCTTTTATTGTAGTTCACTTTTGTACATGATGTATGGGCTAGGCCCAATTTCATTCTATTGTATTAGATGGCTATGATGAGACAAGTGTTTTAGACTTCCGCTTATGTTTTATAAAAAAATATTTTGGACGTGGACGATTATTTTACTCTTATTGTTCTATTCCTTATGTTATGAGAGCTAACTGGGTTTTATGGGATCCTTCGGGGTTCTATACGCCATGTTACATCTAGGACGTACCCCTGGCTCGTGACAACTAAGTATGAGGGATATCCAATAAAATGCAAAACATGATCATAACAGGACACAACCGAAAACATGATATGCATGACCAAGAAAAACATAGTAAACATTTAAGCAAAAATCATAAATCTTGAACATGGTCAATGTATGTTTAAAATATAAGGAAATATTCATAAAAATTGTAAGTTAACTTAGTTCATTTTGTGGGATATTAACTTTAACCAATAATAGACAATGCGAGCTATAACATGGAATCTGTTGTAACTTGCACATCGAGAAGAGATAGCCTAGTTGCCAAAGTAGAACTCCGTATCGTATCATAGACTCATAGTTTCTTCATAAATTCATGTCTTGAGGTTCATAGTCAAAATTCATAATCAATGCAGGGGATCATGTGAAATCAATTGAAAAGCATGTAATTGAGTCGAAAATTTCATAATAGTATCGAAATCAAACAGTCAAATCAACACAACTAGAACACATGAGGAATTGAATGAAAACCTAATCAATTTTGGAGAAATTGAACTTTGATAATTAAGAAACTTTGGTGCTCAATGGGTGAATGGAACCGATTTATCAATCCCTACATACCTAGATCTTAAATCCCTTGTGTGCCTAGATCAACAATGGAGGAATTGGAGACTTGAAAAATTAAAGAACCCTAGAATCCCTTGTGTGCCTCGGAGAGAAGAGCTTGAGAGGACTTTTGGGGATTTTTGAGAATGAGAGGAAACATGTAATTTCTTAGGAGTGAAATCAGTTATAGGGTCTCTTTTCTAGGCAAAATGTTGTAGTTTTGGAATTATAAGGGTAGACTGTAGAACAATCTTAAGATTGTGACCTACGGTCCATAGAACTTTCTACGGTCCATACTAGTGAACCATATAACCAACTTCAAAAACCCAAATTTCACCTTACTTCTCATGAAACCTTTCTACAATCCATCGTCCAACCTATGGTCTGTAGACCTCATCTGTAAAACTCAAGTGAAAGTCCAAAATTTTGCTAAGTCATGAGCAGTCCAATGAGATACTCCTAAGACTTGTAGAATAGTCTATGTCTTGTCATCACCTCTCGTAGACTATGGTCTCATTTTATTTTCTCTGAATTCATTCTGCGAAGGCCATTTAAGGCCCGCCCAAATTTCTATGGCTTATTCTGCCTAGCCGTAGGTCAAACTTCAGAAACTTGAAATTCCAAAAACTCATCTTCAAGTCTATGATTCCCTTCTTACGGACCGTAGGACTTTCTATGGTCCTTAGAAAGGACTCATGAAACTTGCTTCAATGCCAAACAATATAGAATTTCCCTTTCCTTTCAACTTTTCAATTTCACAAGTATTATAAATTTGATATCATATTTCATTAAATTTTGAAATCCCCCAACAAGGTGCCATTTAATAACGAATGAACAAGTCATTATAAAAGATACCAATTTACCTATTGTTCCTCCTAAACATTTTCTAAAGCAGAAAGGAAAGAATGAGTGAGCCATAGTGTAACACCACCAAAAAAAGAGTTGCATTGTTAACAACTCGTCTAAGTTACGGGTCTTATTTAAGGATTGTAGAAGGTTCTACGATCCGTTCAAGGGAGTCATAAAGATGGTCTTGAGGATTTCATGATTTGTGTTTCTCAACTTTTCCTACTACTACCAGGATGGTCCGTAGAAAATTCTACGGCCTGTAGGAAGTAGTCATAGAAGGAGTTCCAGACTTTGTTTTAAACTTTGTTTGACTTTTGGGTCTACAAAGGGTTGTATGGGTCATGGATGTTTTGACAGGTCGTAGAACTGTGTCATAGAGGTTGATTTCAGACTTGGAAGGATTTTGCTCCATAGGTTCTATGGTTCAGTCTACGACCCATGGAACCTTAGACGAGTTATAGAGTGGTCTCATGGAAACGATTAAGAAATTTGGTTCCCTAGTGACTATTCTACTGATGACCAGTAAGGTCCTTAGAAATTAATAGGATTTTAGGACAGTCCGTAGGTCTCCTTTGAAAGTTTTAAATTAGGGCCATTTGGGTCTTTTGTGATGTGCTTAAAACCTAAGTTATGTCATTTTGACTATAATTCCTAGCCCTGTATAAGGTTTACAAGTCCTAAACTACTACCCACTCTACCATCATTCCCTAATTCCCAAATTCCCTTCAGAGGTCTCAAGGACTGTAAGGTTCTTCAAGTTCAAGTCTCATTTCTTCATCATTTCTTAGGGATTCAAGATCAAGGTATGTAGAGAGTTTATCAATGGGTTTCATTCACCCATTGAGTCCCCAAAGATTCTTCAATTCTCCCACTCAATTTTAATTTAATTGGTTAGGTTTTTATTGAATTCCTCATGGGTTCTATTTGTATGGATTTAAATTGTTTGATTTTGATAATATAATAATTATTTATAATCATTACATCCAATCAATTCCATATGAACCCATGCATTGATCATAATTTTGACTATGAACCCTAAGTTGCATGAATTTGAAGAAAAATTATGAATCAATGAATGATGTTTTCATGAACCTTTGCATGATTTATGTTCTAAGTTGCTTTAAGATAAGCATTAATGAATTGTGAAAGGTTTTCTCACATATTAAGGGATCATGGATTGGTGAAAGGCTTTCTTACTGACACTTGATCCAAGATCTAATGAGCTATTCTATGATGTTTATGCTTGGATTAGTATTTGAATTATGATATTCTATGTATGATGCTGACATTATCAAAATAACTATTCTATTGGGATTTAACTTACCACTGAGAGAACGTTGAGGTAGAATCTCAAACAGTGTAGTCTCTAGTAACTACCTCTAGTTGCTAACTACGTTCCCTCGTAGGTTTGCCTTACATTGCCTAGCTAGTATGATACATAGTTCTACCTTGGCAACTAGACTCGAGCTTCTCGATGTTGGAGTTACATCAGATTCCACATTATAGCTCACATGGTTTGTTGTCGGTTAAAGCTAATATCCCACAAAATGAACTAAGATACTTACAAATATTTTATGAAGATTTTCTAATGTTTTAAGATGCATTTTCCATGTTCATGATTTACCATTCTTCTTCGATGATTTTACTATATTTAGCTTGGTCATGCATATCATGTTTCGATTATGCCCCTTTTGATTATATTTCATGTTTTACTGCATTTTCTCATACTTAGTACATTCCATGTACTAATGCATACTTGTGTCTACATTGTTTCATTAATGTTGGGCATGATTATTCCTCTCCTACTGTTCATGGCTAGTTGATTATCTCACAGATTGAAGACTTGGTGAGTCTTCATAGTTTACGGACAATGTCTTTTTTGTTGCTTTCCTTATGTTTTAGTTTTCAGACATTGTATATGGTGTACGGGTTAATTCCTAAGAACTCTTTTGATATAATAGATGGCTTGTCAAGACTTTGATGTGCTTTAGCTTTTATGTCAAACTCTTTACTTCTTATGGGATTGCTTATCATGTTATGTATATGCATGTCAATGAGCTTGTCTAGGGCCTCTCGGGGTCTTATAATACACCATATCATGTCTAGGGTGCACCTTGGGTAATGACACATAGAGTCATATCGCTCTACTTTGAGAGGGCAAATTATAGTTTTACAGGAACCATTGAAACTTCCACTTCCCTAGGCATAACCAACTAACCCAAAATTAATTTGATATCACTCCGTTAGGAGATCTCTACGCTCAAGCTGTACAAAACAAATAAGAGAAAGCCTCACCAAGTGCCTAAGTACCCTGGACCTCGTTAATATACTGGGCTGGGGAGATTAAATGAACTAAATAACAAAATTTCCCTGGTCATCAACCTAGACCCAGCTATATAGAGATTATTTCCCTTATAGAGGCACCACTATAGCAGTCAATCTTCTGCTATAGTAGGTGAAAATCAGTTTATAGGGGAGAGAAATGAGTTTTCACCCATTCTCCCGTATTTCACTCGAAAACACCATTTTCTTCCCCCGATTACTTTGCTCGTTATGTCGGAAAGCAAGGTAATAATCAGAAAACTTACTATCCCTACTTTATTGCATGAATATTGATATTTTTTATAAATTAAATTGGTGAATAAAATAGATAGTGGATTGGTTTTTTAAAATCAAATTGAATTTTAGCTTTGATTTGGTGAAATCCTCGAAGCATGGATACGTCCCTTAAGTTTACAATGCTCCCACAACGACCTGGGTGTATGAATTAACGGGTTCATGGCTAAAAACAAGCTCAAAATGGAAGGGAATAGGAAGAATTATTTTTGTTTGAAAATATCGATTCGAAAAATTTGTAGGAGTTATAATGCGCAAATCATTTTCATTAAATAGGAACCGAGTACTATGGGAACACTGATTTGAATATAGATTGGTTGAAAAAGATTTTTTGGGTGAAGAGGCATCATTGATGCACCTCTTGAAAATCCCTAATGATTAAGGTTGTTATAGCGGATAAATTCCCATTATAGCGACTGATAACGCCCAACTACACTTCATTCGACTATAAGTGTAGGCGGTCTCTAACAAGTATAAACCCAACTTACAGTTGGGGTCGATCCCACAGAGAGTGATACAATAAATAATTCAATTAAGAAGTAAAATTGTGTTCTAATCGTGTGTAAAGGTAGAAGTTTCGCAACAATAAAGTAAATTTCAAAGTTGACAATTAATATCAAATGGGGCGATTCAACTAACCAATTTATAACTACTAAAACCGGCAGTAAACAAGTACAGAAGGTTTCTTGGGAGTGTAATAATTTGAATGTTATATTCGTGTAATGGGTGATTACTAGTAACTCAACGATGTTGCTTTTCGATGGGTAGGCTAGATTTTAAGTGCAATAGTCATTTCTCAATCAACTATTGAAATTCAAGTGAGTTCTTTTGAATCTCAACTAGAAAAACACAATCGAACAACCTATTTCCTTAATCAACCAACTTTTTCAAGCTAAATTTGTTAGATTGCAATCAAACCCACTTTCTCAAGCTAGATTGGTAACAATGCAATCAAAATAATCATCAACTAATAACTCGACTCTAACACTTCTTTCTTAAGCAAGTATTTTATGATTTATTTTTAAAAAATAAAAAAATCTTAAGCAAGTATCAGGCACTAAGCTAGAATTGCATTTGCAACTACAATTCCTCAATTAAAACGTGAACAATCAATTGAACCCACTTTGAAACAACAATAAAATTAGTATCTAACAATACCCATTAAATAATTAGAGTATTCAACTACATAATCACACCCCCAAGAATGGGAGTTTTAGCCAAAAATACTAAAGAACATGACATCATTACCAATTAAGTTTTCCATCAGGTTTGACAATGATTGCAAGTCTTCACATGCTAGAAATTACGCTTAAAGTCTTACAAAACCTAAATCACTATTCAAAATGTAAAAACAATGTTCTAGAATGTAAAAGATCAAAAACCCAGAAGTGAACAATGTTCGAACTCCTTCTCTTCTTCTGAAAATTGTAATTATATGTTCCTAGAATTTCAGCATAGAGTCCACTCGATGAAGTAAGTCGGGCTCGCCGAATTGATCGGCAATACACCGAGTGAACCTCTTCTCACCTTCTTGGTTTTTCTTTTCAAATAGAAGTAAAGCTCACAATGCATGCTTAAAATGCAAATTCAAGTTCAACACGAGTATTTGAATGTCCTCACATCAAGAATGATTACATGCTCTCACAAAGTCCATCAAATATTATATCATAAGGAATCAAAATCAACTCTCGCACTCTTAAAGATAAACGCATGCATGGTTTTACCCATAGGCTTGCCCATATTTTCCGATCAACAAATCATTCGTCTTATGCAAGATCACCAAGGTATTTCAAGGCTTGTAACAAGGCTAAGGGTAAAGGTATGATCATTTTGACTTAGTGACTACCTTCATGAAGCCTGACTTGCATTTCATTCTTTCTCCTTTTCTTTTACTCTTTTCATTTTCCCAATCAACCTTAAGAATTTTTTCAAGCACACAAATTCTTGAATGGCTCATTGGATACCCCGTTTTCTTTCAATCCATGCACAAATTGCATTGAAAAATTCTTTTTCAATGTTTTTCTTTTGATTTTCTTTCTCTTTTTTTATATGGAGGGGTTCCATCTTTTTTCAAGATAATTTTTGAAGGAGGAATTTCACAAACATCTTGATCAATTTCTTTTCTGATTTTTCACCACACTCCAAACTTACGTTTTTGGTCTAAATTGGCTATTCAAATAGGCTAAGGCTTCATGAAGGTTTTAGGTTGGAAGAAAAGAGGCTAAATGGGTTCATGTTTTATCTAGAGAAAAGGGTAGGCTCAAATAGTGCCAAGGTAGGTTCACACTCTCACAAGGTGGTCACAAAGAGGTATAAAAGCAATTTTGTTCACTCTAAAAAATTTGTGCCTAAGATCATTTCTTTCATTTGCCGACGTTAGTCAATTAGACCAACATGGAAAGTTCATGTATCACCAAGCACATATTTCAAGAAAATCTCACCACACAAGGCATTAAACACAATCATCGATCATGACTCTACAAAGTAAGCTCACGTGCAGCGATCAGCATAAGGCTCACTTCAACAATTGACTAGTCACAATTACATGCTAAGAGTTCGCACATGACTTATGCAACTCAAATTTGTCTCATTGGACTTGCGTAAACATATTGTTCAATCAAGAGCACTATTAAAGTCATCGGTATCGATCACAATCGATACTCAAATTTGCAAGAGAACAATCACAACATTCAAAAATTGAGAAATTAGGAGGCGAATTAATGGGATTAAAAAACAAAAATGCTAAGGCCTTCACATACCACAACAACAACACCCCCAACTTAAATTTTATAGTACCCTCAATGCATATACTACTCACGTAACTAGCGAAACGGGAAAGTAAGGATCACTGAATGAAAGGAATAGAGTAGGAGACACTATTCACTTCACGCCTAATCAGTGAACGATATCTGGAGATGCCAAACCATTTGGTGAGCCGGCGAATGGAATTTGGCTCACCAAAAGATATAGAAAGTTGACCCTTCATTCGGGTAGAACGACAATAATTATCAACTTCGCATATTCTATTCAGCGAGCCGCCGAGCAGAATTTTGCTCACCAAACTTTCCAAAAAGAGTTTCCAATCTGGTCCTAGAAAAGGTGATGCACTTGGGCGATCTGGGGACTAATTGGCGACTCGCCAAAAGTATCAGTCCATTGCCCAATTTCCATTCTTTTGAAATGAGGTCTTCAAGCTACACATTCAGAAAATTTTATTCAAAAACAACTAAAACTTGGGATTGTCTCCCAATAAGCACCTTATTTAACGGTGTGGCACGACGTGAAAATGATTTCAAGCATCTTCCAAATACACCACTTTAATTAATAAGATATCAAAGACATTCTCCTAAATAGAGCATTAAGTGTTGCCCATTTACTTTGAATGTTGATCATTCTTTGCTTTCAACTACAATTGCCCCATTCACGAACACTTGAGTTACTTTGAATGGGCCTAATCACATCGATTGAGTTTACCCGGCAAGAGTCACAAATGAGAGTGATAAAGCAAAACAAGATCACCAACTTTAAACTCTCACTGAAGGATTTTAGCATCATGCCACAACTTCATTTTCTCTTTGTAAAGGGCTGAACTCTCATACGCCTGCAGCCGGAACTCTTCCAACTCATGGAGTTTATTGACTCTACCTTTTGAAGCACCCCCCAAATTCAAGTTTAATACCTTGAATGCCCAAAATGCCTTGTGTTCAAGCTTGATTGGTAGGTGACAAGACTTTCCAAATACCAATTGGTATGGCAACATGCCAATTGGAGTCTTGAGAGCAGTGCGGTAAGCCCAGAGAGCATCATCTAGATTACGAGACCAGTCACTCCGATTTGCATTGACTATTTTTGCTATAATTCCCTTGATTTCTCAATTTGATACTTCAACCTGCCCACTTGACTATAGATGATAAGGGGTTGCAACTTTATGCTTAACTCCAAATATTCTCAATAACGAAGTAAACAAACGGTGGCAAAAATGAGATCCTCCATCACTAATAATTGTCATGGAGTACCAAACCTTGTAAAAATGTATCGCTTCAAGAATTGCACCACACTCTTCCATTCATTGTTCAGTAAAGCTACTGTCTCTATCCATTTAGAAACGTAGTGAACCACCACCAAGATGTAGTTATTTCCGTAAGAGCTCATAAAGGGTCACATGAAGTCGATTCCCAAAAAACTCTACTTCTAGAATAGGATGAAGAGGTAACTCATGCTTTCTCGACACTCCTCCTTGCTTGTGGCATTGAATTCATTGTTTAACAAGAGAGTGTGCATCTTGGTATAACGTTGTCCTGTAGTAACCACTTTGAAATACTTTGATGGTTGTGCGCACCCCGCTATGATGTCCATCGACTGGCAACACTTGGCAAGCATCGAGAATTGTGTTTACCTCTACTTTCGGTACACACCTTCTAATAATATGGTCTGCGCATTTCCAGAATAGGTACGGTTCATCCCAAAAGTACTTCTTCACATCAAACAAAAACCTCTTCTGTTGATAAAAATTCAGTCCATCGGGAAAAACCCCACACACCACATAGTTTGCAAAATCAGCATACCAAGGTGGGTTTCCATGAGTAATCATCATTACATACTCGTCTAGAAATGCTTCCTCAATGTCCCTCTCACCGGGAACAACAACATTGTATTCCATCCTTGACAAGTGATCTGCCACATGGTTCTCGCACCCTTTTCGATCTTTGACCTCAAAATCAAACCTTTGCAACAACAACACCTATCAAATCAACCTTGGCTTTGCATCTTTCTTGTCCATCTAATATCATATTGAATCATGATCCATGTGCACCAACACTTTAGTACCCAACCAATACGCTCTAAACTTTTCAAAAGCATACACCACCACCATCAATTATTGTTCAGTGATGGTATAATTCTTTTGAGCAACATTCAAAGTCTTACTCGTACTAGAAGAGAGTTCATTCAATTCAAACTTAAGTTCTTTTATGTTTTGGGTCAACTCAAACGACCATAACTTTTAGCATATGATGAGTTAGGAGACCCATAAGATATCAAAAGGAAGACCGTTGAGTCCTCTTTCCAACTCCACCAAGTTTGCTAATTTTCAAGCTCGTATGAGGGAGATATGCATGTTTGAAGTTAGACTGTCCAATTAAGGAAAGTTACCTGAAAATATGAGGTGTATTTTGGTCCATTACTTATCCAATCAGATTTAAACGTTTTTAGTAAGGTTTTAGGAGTCTAAACCGATTGTAATCAGTTTCGTTTATCCTAAAATATGCTTAGAGTTTTTAGAAGAGTTCAAGAAGAGAAAAGAAGAGAAGAGGAGAAAAGAGGGAAAGCTCAAGGCGTTGGTCAAGATTCCTGCGATTCTTCGAGAGATTTTGCCAAAGATTTTATCCTAAGAGGTATGTAAGATTCCATAGTGTTGGGTTTGTTCACCCACATGCCAATCATGAGTTTATTTTATGAATTTCATCCATGAGATTGAGTATATTGATATTCTTGTTAAGTTCTTGAAGTTTTGTGCTTCAATTTTTAAAATGAAGTCCTTGTTGAATTCTTAAGTTGAGAGTTGTGAATGAGTACTGTTCTTGGTGGATTTTTAGTGTGAATTTGTTGTAATTAGATTGGGTTTAAGGATCCAAAATAGTTTGGAGGAGATCATTCGAGTTTAGAGGAGGTAGGGCCGAAAAAATTGTAGAAAAGTTCGTCGAATTCGTCAGGAACGTGGCTGGGGCAGCGCAGCCCTGTTGCGCCTGAGAAGCTGGCACCCTGTGCCTGGAGTGTGCCCCAAACCAGCCTCAGAGGGCTGGCGCAGTGCGCCACTGCTGCGTTAGGGACATCAGGTCCTTTCCACCTCTGTTCTTCATTCTGTATTCGATCTTTCAAAACATGTCTTCACTCTCTTAGTGATTTTCACTATCCAAACTACATCCAATCATCAAGAAATCCTATATTATCAAGTCATGATCCTTGAATTCATAATTGAAATTCAAGGAAGAGTTAAGGGTAGAGTTCAAGAAAGTCTTTGCTTTAAATTTAGAATCCTTCGAGATCAACTATCGATTTGAGTTATTTAAAAGATTTCCTTCAATCCCTATTGATTCTAAACACTCTAAACTACTTCTAAACATCGATAAATCATTCATAATATGAATCATAACATTGAATTCCTGATTCAAATTCAAAGTAGAGTTAAGTCTTGAGAGTTCTTCCGAGTTATTTTGAGAAAGTCCCTTTGAGTTTTTTCGAGGAGTCTTTTACAATTACTTATAAATTGTTTCAACATTAGAGTAAGTGAGTATGAGAAGGAGGGTAATGTACTCATGAGTCTACATTATCATTGAGATCCTTGAGTCAAGTCATTCATCCCCATAACACCGTATGATTTCCATAACTTGATTTTCTTTGAGAGGAGTAGTGTCTTCAAGTTCTAAGTCTTGAGTATTGAGTTCCTAATCATTTTGGGATTATATTTCTAATATTGGGACTACTACATGTTACCCATGAAGGTCCTTGAGTTGAGTAGTCCATGCTTATAATTTCGCATGAACCCAGTGAGTCGAGCAGTATTGAGATGAGAAGTACCATTGAGCCCTTGAGTTGAGTAGTTCATGCCCATAATTCTACATGAACCCTCCGAGTCGAGCATACTTAAGATGAGTAGTATCATTGACTCATTTAGTTCTGGAGTTGTTGAGTTCCAAGTACTGATTTCTATGCATGGTTATAGAAAACCTTGAATTGAGGCGTTCATGTCCATAATTTGGCATGAACCCTATTTTAAGAAGTCTTTTTACAAAGTGTTTTAAAAATTATTTTAAAGACTTGAGCACTAAGTTAAGGAAGAGTATAGCTGAGTTCATATTCTTTTAAATAATATATTGGAACTAAGTATTCCCAAGAGTAAATTTTTTACATTTAAGTTGAGAGGAAACTGGATTTCAAAAAGAGTTTTGAGCAGTTTGAGTACCATATCTCTTAAGAGAAAGATTTTTGAGTAATAATCTCAAAACATAGAAAGGGTTATGGTTTTAAACATATGAGCTAGTATTATTTTGGAAGTAGTATTGAGCACCGATATCGGGGAGAGTTCAGATAACTCAGAACCCCATCAACCATGTATCCAAGTGGGTAGAAAGGGTCATACTTTTTATATGATTCCTTATTTCTTTTTAGCATAGACTAGTGGATCCACTTAGTAGTAGGTTCTATACCCTGGTAAAGTATAGGACAATTTTGGCAGCGTGGGCTAGGGGGTGTATTATCACATAGCTAATAGTGAGGGTTGTCATTTAGAGAATCTCCCACATAGTTACTTTGTATTTTTATATACAAACAGAGTTTGTATTGTATTTTCATTCAACTGAGTTATTATTGTATTTTTGCATACAACTAAGTTATTGTCTATTGTCTTAAAAGCTTTCCAGATATTGCATCTTTTATTGTTGCTTAGTATCTTAAGTTTGAGTCGAGTATCTTGAGTCAAAATTGAGTACTTTATTATTGATTTGAGCCCTATTTGCCTAAATTGAGTTGAACTATATTTCTCTGAAATGAGTTGAACTATGTTTCACTGAGTTCAATATCTTATTGTTCAGTTGAGTATCTTATTTTTGAGTTGAGCCATATTTCTCTGAGCTGAGGGGAACTATGTTTCATTAAGTTGAGTGAGTTGAGAAGAGGTATGTATGTTTCTTTTCCATCAATTGAAGCTTATGTTTATGCTTTAGAAATTCCCTTACATGCTCATACATTCAATGTATTGACGCCATTTAGCTTGCATTATTTTATGATGCAGATACAGGTATTCGTGGTCATCAATAGAAGCTTCGTTGATGCCATTTCCAGACTGCTTTGGAGAGCCTTCTTATATTCTGGAGGGTTTCACCTTTATCCTACAGTCAATAATTTTGAGATGATGTGGATCTTGTCCCAATATCTTTCTGTAATAATAGAGGCTTCATAGATAGACAAAGTGAGTAGCTTCAGTATGTATATTATTTGAGTTGTTTTTTGCAAACATTGAGCTCATCTATTGAGTATTGTTTAGAATATTTTAAATTTGAGTATTTGAGTATTTGAGTTATTGAATTTGTTTCAGTTTTAAGCTTTTCTATGCTTGAGTTAATCTTCCGCTTGTAGTCAGCCAGGATGAGTGTTCCCTTAGGGACCAAAAATGGTTCTAGAGTGCCAGCCACGTCTAGGGTGTAGACTTATGTCGTGACAAACTTGGTATCAGAGCACAAAGTTTAAGTGTCCTAGGGTGACTATGAAGTCATGTTAGTAGGGTCATGTTTATGGTTGTGAGGGCCCCACTTCTATAAATGAGGTACTACAGACATTTAAGAAAAGTTTCCCTTCCTTCATACTCTTAATTGTGCAATAGAGTTATGTCATAGAGACTTATTTTAATTCATGCGTTCTCATATCCATTCGACTACCCCATCTACTAGCGGTGGTTGAAAAGCAAAGTCAGTTCTTTATTGATAAGTTTCTCTTAGAAAAATCTTGAGAAAGTCATGACACTCCAGAGGGGCTTACGAGAAGCCTGGGAGTGAGTTAAGTGTTGAGTTCGAGAAAATGCACTCATATCCATGTGAATCATGCAGTTGAGCTAAAAGTTAATTGTACTCTCTTCTCTATGGCATGTTTCAGTTGATATCCTTATGAGGAAGTATGTTTAGAGCTTGGGTAGTAGTTTCATCCAAAAAGGTAGCATGAGTTACGAAATTGTGAGCAGTAGTAGTGAAAGTGCCCAGAGTTAGAGGAAAGTGTGCAGAGGTTCAGTAATCAAAGGAAATGAGATAATGATGGAGCAGATTATGTTATTCCAATCATGCACCCAGTCAGTTATAAGTGATGAGTTCCTTTATGAGTCAAACAAGGAATAGTTACTAGTCCGCATGAGATAGAGTATACTATTAAGCAGAATAGAGTTGATGTCGATGTGCCATCGTGTTAGAGGAGACTAGATGCATGTGCTGAATAAGAGAACAGAGTATTCGTGATATGTTAGATCTAAGCTAGACTTATGATTTGCTTAAGAGGGTCATGATGTTCAAAAGGTTATAAAACCGATTAAGTAATGAGGTATTATAAGTGGGCAAATAGTACTTAAGTTGTAAAAAAGGGATCTAGACCAACTTAGATATGATGGAATAGGTCCATAGCTTTCAAGTGTCAGCTTTACACCTAAAGGGAAGATGATAAGATGAGGAATCAAGTCAAAATGTTGAGAATAAGATAGTAATGAGTTCAAAGGAGTACGGGAGATATCTTTTCCGAGGTTCTTTTAGTAGTGGAGTGATGTTAGAAGGAGAAGGTTAATGATCTTATCGTGATAATTATGGTGTGATATTTCCATCTGAGGTTATAAATGACGAGGAAGAGAAGGATGAGATTTAACCATGAGAAACAGTTAAATGAGAGTCCTTAGTTGGTTCCAAATAGTAATGCGGGAAATTCTAGTTGGTGTGGTAGAGATGATGAGAGAATGAGAAATTCTTAAAGAGCTGGTTAGTAGGAGTACATGGAGTTGTTAGAATGCTAAGCTTGAATGTGGTGTTGATAAACATTAGGTGTTTCTTGATATGAGCCCAATGGTTATTAAATGTGGTGGTAAGGAGCAATACTCTTTTGATGATATTCCCTATAAAGAGGTATAGAACCCGAACCTTATGATTTGGGTTAAGCTTGAATACAACAAGAGTGTGCCATTAGACTCATACCTTGGTAAGAAAAGTCATGTACCTTTGCTGGAACTATGAGTTGCAGCCAATGAGGTATGGTATAAGGAAAGGACAGTAGTTGAGTAGTGTTGCAAAGCTTAATATTTAGCAGTCATATTACCCAGGCATGGTATTCCTATTCTTACTTCATGCCCAGATTTCCTTTGTTTCAGATGAGGTAACTTCAGAGAGAGTGTGACTATGTTAACAATAGAATCGTTCTTGACTTAGGTGATATAGAAGTTTCCAACTCTTGGTAGGAATCAGTCCAGCATGTGTTAGTAGGAAAGTTCATGAGTCAAATAGATAGTGAGAGTAACCCTGTTCCATACCCAATCCAGCCGTCATTCGAGGATGAATGATCCCAAGGGAGAGATAATGTAACCCCACGGAAAATTTTTGAGCTAAGACTCGAACCATTCTTCGTTGTGAGTAAGATTTTACCAAGGAATTCAAAATTTTCATAAGTTTTAGGGTTGCTAGATATAGCACCTTGAGTTCCAAAAAGACCTAAAGAGAATTCCTTCAAGTCATTATTAGGTTCTTTTAAGTTATGGGTCAACTTCAAACGACCATCACTTTTAGCACAAGATGAGTTAGGAGACCCATTAGATAACAAATGAAAGGTCTTGGAATCCTCTTTCCAACGCCGCCGAGTTTGCTAATATTAGAGCTCGTATGAGGGAGATATGCCCGTTTGAAGTTGGGCTGTCCAATTAAGGAAAGTTACCAAAAAATATGAGGGGTATTTTGGTCTTTTCCTTACCCAATTAGCTTAAAACAAATTTTAGTAATATTTGGGGGAGAAATCTGATTTTTTTCAATTTTCATAAATTCAAATACGCTTAGGGTTATAGAAGATAGTACATTCAAGTCTTCCTAAGTTCTTTTAAGTTTCGGGTCAACTTCACACGACCATAACTTTTAGCACTTGAAGAGTTAGGAAACCCATAAGATATCATAAGAATGATCTCTGAGTCCTTTTTCCAATGCCACCAAGTTTGGTATATTTTGAGCTCGTATGAGGGAGATATGCCCGTTTGAAGTTGGACTGTCCAATTAAGGAAAGTTATCCAAAAATATGAGGCGTATTTTGGTTCTTTCCTTACCCAATCAGATTTAAACGTTTTTTGGTAGGGTTTTAGGAGTCTAAACTGATTGGAATCAGTTTTAGAGGAGTTCAAGCAGAGAAAAGAAGTGAAAAGAGGGAAGGTTCAAGGAGTTCGTCAAGATACTTGCGATTATTAGAGGGATTTTTCCAAGGAATTTATCCTAAGAGGTATGTAATGATACGCTCAAATTACACCTCTCTACAGAAGTATAAGCGATCGTTATCAAGTAAAGAACCCAACTTGTAAGTTGGGGTCGATCCCACGAGGAAAATGGTTTAGACTTTACTTTAACCAACTATTACATTCAATTAGTCAAATTACTTCCAGAAACAGGTTATAAAAAAGGGGGTTTTGTTTGTGTGAAACAAACAGTACGAATTTAATAAGTAATCAGTAATCAAAACTCAACTTTAGTTGTTATCAAGATAAGAGAAATAACTAGGGTATACGTGTTCCACACAAGCTCATAATGCAGTAATCCTATTAACAACAATCCTTTCCTAGTGTATTACATGCAAAGTGATAAGTTAGGAATCTCTATATCCTTGGTCCGGCATTTAGAGAATTTCACCCCACACCTTGGTCCGACTACGTTTGTATAATTTACTAACTCTTACCTTTACCTCATATTAGACATCATAATCGATGTTTGACTTAGTTATTACTTCGCACTAATCGACACTAGCCTATTAGATAGTATCACACTAAATCTATTGAAATGACCCAAAAGGTTTTTAAAAATGTGCTTCGGAAGTTATCGGAAACTTGTTTAGCTATATCAAAAAAAAATTCGTTTCGTTTTTAGAAAATCCGACTTCATATTCCTGTTTAGGGGGTCAAATTGACTTGGAAATGGGTCTAACCCAAATTTTAGAGTAACCGTATCAAAATCCAAAATTTCCAAGTAAAGCCTTTTTCGAGGGTCTACTTTTGAGGGTAATATCTCCTAGCACACAAATAATTGGGTGGCCCATAATATATCCATGGAAATCCCTTTGAGTTATCTACCTAACGCACTTCGTTTCACCTCATTCGGAGTTCGGACAAAGAAGTTATGCCCATTTTCGTAAAATCTGTCCGACAGGAAATGCAATTTCTAGTGAGCGTTTTTACTGTTCACCCATCTCATTTTTTTTCTAAGTGTTGGACCATTTTTTCAAAGGGCATATGTTATTTCCTATATACCATTAGTTCAATTCCCATCTCTAAAACATTTCCCAAAACACCTCTCCCATACTTAGACACATTTTCTCTGAAGTTCTCTCAAGAACCCTAATCCAAAACCTTCCTCAATATTGAAGAGCCTCTTGCTCCAAGTTCCAAGCTTCCATTGAAGAGACTCTCAATACCTTCATAAGAACTCAAGGTATGTGGTGTTGAACTCATGGGTCCTTCCACCCATAGTGCCTAGACTCTATTCTACTCACTAATTCATGGTTTAAGTTAAGATTCATAAATTAGTCTTGTTCTTTGTAATTATTTCCTACACATTGAATTTTAAACATGAAAAGTAATTGTTTTGAGCAAGTTGTGACTCTAGAACTTGAATCTAAATTTGTAATGGATGTGGAGATTTTCATGTGGTATTGTGGGTGTTAAAAGGTGTTGTTGTAGGTTGTTCACTGGTTTGGCTGCATAATTACTACCCTATTTTCCATGCTTTTTGATTCCATTACATGCCTTCAAGGTGTTTGACAAAATGTCCAACTATGGAGAATTGATGAATCGATGCTTCAAAGCTTGAGTTATGAGATGTATGGCAATCCAGAGATGTGTTGATGACAAACTAAGCTTGTGTATATGTTCATTCCATACGTGAGATTGCATTAGAGCCTAATGGGAATTTCCTATATAAAGTATTGCATGACCATGCCCGGTCCGGGGGAAAATAACCGGACAAACATGTGAGAGGTTTATATCTCACCACCTAGGATGCTTGGGGTGTGACCAACATCAACCATGTGAGAGGTTTATATCTCACCACCTAGGATGCTTGGGGTGTGACCAACATCAACCATGTGAGGGGTTTATACCTTGGCACCAGGGTGTTCGGGTGTGAACGGCATCCCCCATCCTAAGTTGGGGTTATAGATTGGTTGGATCATGCATACACATATGATATCTACTATTAGTATAGATTTACTTAAACATGTTTTGACTTCACTTTGATCATGCATCCTCATATTGTTATTCATAATGCCTATGAAACTATTTCTTGTATTTCGATTGTGTCCTTGTCTATTGTTGTGTTGCACCCCGCATACTTAGTACATTCCAAGTACTAACGCATATTTTGCCTACATGATGTCACCATGTAGGGACCGGAGCTACTCTTGATCCTTCTCTCCATTCACGTGGCTAGTACGGTGCTTATCCGAGTTTGTTGGTGAGTCCTCAATGATTCGAGGGCTATGTTATGTTTCCTACTCCTATGTTTTGAGACTTTAGCTTGCAATTGTATTTTGACTATGAGGGGAGCCGGTAGTATGTCATGGCCCCCGTCCTATCTATGTATGTAGAGGTGTGCGTTGGACAAGTATTTTGTAAATGAGCTTGACTCTTGTTCTATGATGTCATTTTGAAATGGTTTGCCCTTAGTCCCTATTTCCCGTTAATTAATGTTGATTGTACTTCCGCGACCGATGAAGTGTGATGACAAGTTTGAGAGGCTTGTTTGGGGTTCCTTCGGGTTCCTCATTCGCCATGTCACGTCTAGGCCCTAGGCTTGGGTCGTGACAAGCTTGGTATCAGAGCACTAGGTTGTTAAATCCTCGGAGTCCAACACACCGCGTTGAGTAGAGTCCTAATCATGGTTGTGAAGCGCGCCACGACTATGAATGGGAGGCTACAAAACGTTTTAGGAAAGGTTTCCCTTCTTCATGTTCTATGTCGTGCTTAGAGTGCGATAAGGTGATTCCTCCCTAACGCTTGTTCTTTGGATTGCTAGATCATCATGCCAAACATGAGGGGAAGACGGGCCCGATCACCGGAAGAGCCACCCACCAATGGTGAGCTCCGTGATGCACTCACCATGCTTGCACAAGTGGTAGCTAACCAAGTGCAACAAGGAGCCCAAGCTCCTCGAACTACCACCCCGGGGGAAAGGGTGAGAGATTTCATGAGGATGAACCCTCCGGTCTTCCATGGTTCAAAGGTGGATGAGGACCCGCAAGAGTTCATCGATGAGGTATGCAAAATCTTGACCATTATGGATGTTGGTGCTTGTGAGAAGGCGGAATTGGCGGCCTACCAACTCAAGGGGGTTGCTCAAATTTGGTTTGATCAATGGAAGGGTGAGAAAGGTAATGGCTATGTGGTGTTGTGGGAGGAGTTTAAACTTGCTTTCCTTAATAGGTTCTTCCCTCTTGAGCTTAGGGAGGCAAAGTTGGTGGAGTTCATGAACTTGAAGCAAGGAGCTATGAGTGTGAGGGAGTATGCCCTCAAATTTGTCCAACTCTCCAAGTATGCACCTCACTTGGTGGCCGACTCTAGGTCGAGGATGAACAAATTTGTGATGGGTGTATCCGACTTGGTTAGTGAGGAGTGTCGGTCCGCTATGCTCATTGGAGATATGGATTTGTCTCGGTTGATGACTTATGCCGAGCAAATGGAGGAGGAGAAATTGAGGAAGAGAAGGGGGCACGAGGCCAAGAGGGCCCGATTGGAGAATAGGTTCCCTAAGGGTGCTAGATTTCATCAAGGCCGAGGAAACCCTCATGTCAACCGGGGATTTGCTATCAATGTTCCTAGACCTCAAGGGGGAGGTGAAGTGGGTTCTATGGATGTATGCCCTAAGTGTGGGAGGAAGCATGGTGGTCCTTGCATGAAGGGTTCGGGTGCTTGCTTTGAATGTGGAGAAGTGGGTCATAAGAGGTTTGAATGTCCCAAGATCCGCAACAAGGTCCGAAGTGCTAACACTACTCCTTTGGGTAGAGGTGCTTCTCAAAGTGGTGCCCCAAGGGACAATCGATTTTATGCTTTGCATGGTAGACAAGGTGTTAATGAGACTCCGGATGTGGTGACCGGTATGTTGCAAATCTTTGATCTTGATGTTTATACTTTGATTGATCCGGGTGCCACCCTTTCCTTTGTTACCCCCTTAGTTGCTAGAAAATTTCATGTCGAGTCGGAATTGTTGCATGAGTCATATGAAGTATCCACTCCCATTGGTGTCTCTATTGTTGCTAGAAAAGTGTATAGAAATTGTCCGGTTTGCATATTAAATAAGTTGTTGCCTTGTGATCTTGTTGAGTTGAACATGGTGGATTTTGATGTTATTCTTGGGATGGATTGGTTGCATGCATATTATGCTTCTATTGATTGTAGGACTCGTAAAGTCAAGTTCCGATTTCCTAATGAACCCGTCCTTGAGTGGGAGAGCCGGGATGTTGTGGTGAAGGGGAAATTCATTTCTTGCATTAAAGCCCATAGGTTGATTTCCAAAGGGTGCTTGTACCATATTGTGAGAGTCAATGATGTGGAGTCTAAAGTCCCTCCTATTGAGTCTATTCCGGTTGTTAATGAGTTTCTAGATGTCTTCCCAGAAGACCTTCCCGGTGTCCCTCCCGAAAGGGAGATAGATCTTGGTATAGACCTCCTTCCCGATACTCAACCTATTTCTATCCCCCCTTACCGTATGGCCCCGGCGGAGTTGAAAGAGTTGAAAGAGCAATTAAAAGATTTGTTAGAGAAGGGGTTTATTAGACCTAGTCATTCTCCCTGGGGTGCTCCGGTTTTGTTTGTGAAGAAGAAAGATGGGTCTCTTAGAATGTGTATTGATTATCGACAACTTAATAGGGTCACCGTCAAGAATAGGTATCCTCTTCCAAGGATTGACGATTTATTTGACCAATTGCATGGGGCTAGTCACTTCTCTAAGATTGATCTTCGGTCAGGGTATCATCAAGTGAAGGTGAGGGAGTGTGATATTCTCAAGACGGCCTTTCGTACTAGGTATGGGCACTATGAGTTTGTGGTGATGTCTTTCGGGTTGACTAATGCTCCGGCTCTCTTTATGGATTTGATGAATAGGGTTTTCAAACCCTACCTTGATTCTTTTGTGGTGGTGTTTATAGATGACATCTTGATCTATTCTCGGGGTGAGGAAGAGCACAAGGGTCACTTGAGGGTTGTACTCCAAAGATTGAGGGAAGAGAAGTTGTACGCTAAATATGAAAAGTGTGAGTTTTGGTTGAAGGAAGTTGCTTTCCTAGGCCATGTGGTGTCGGGGGATGGTATTAAGGTGGATCCTAAGAAGACCGATGTTATTAGGAATTGGCCTAGACCTTTGACCCCGTCGGATATAAGGAGTTTCTTGGGTTTAGCGGGTTATTATAGGAGATTTGTGGAAGGGTTTTCTTCTCTTGCTTCTCCTATGACTAAGTTGACTCAAAAGAAGGCTAAATTTGTGTGGTCGGATGAGTGTGAGGAAAGCTTCCAAACTTTGAAAGAAAGGCTTGTGTCCGCTCCTATTTTGTCACTTCCGGATGGGTTAGAAGGTTTTGTTGTTTATTGTGATGCTTCCCGTATTGGTTTGGGTTGTGTGTTGATGCAAAGTGGTAAGGTTATAGCCTATGCTTCTAGGCAACTTAAGGTTCATGAAAAAAATTACCCAACCCATGATCTTGAATTGGCCGCCGTGGTTTTTGCTTTAAAGATTTGGCGTCATTATTTGTATGGGGTGCATGTTGATATCTTCACCGACCATAAGAATCTCCAATATGTGTTCACGCAAAAAGATCTTAACTTGAGACAAAGGAGGTGGTTAGAATTCCTTAAGGATTATGATATGAGTGTTCACTATCATCCGGGGAAAGCTAATGTGGTGGCGGATGCATTGAGTAGAGTGTCCATGGGTAGCTTGGCTCATGTGGAGGAAGGTAGTAAAGAGTTGGCTAAGGAGGTCCATCGGTTGGCCAAATTGGGAGTTAGGTTAGAAGGGGTGGATAGTGGAGGAGTAGTTGTTGTTGATGGTTCAAGGTCTTCCTTGGTTGATGAGGTGATAGTCAAGCAAGATCTTGATCCTTCTTTGGTAGAATTAAAGGCTTCGGTGAGTAGTGGTAAGGTGGAGGTTTTCTCCCAAGGGGGAGATGGTGCCCTTAGGTACCAAGGTAGATTATGTGTTCCTTGTGTGGATGGTGTGAGGGAAAGAATCCTTGATGAGGCTCATAATTCTTTTTATTCTATTCATCCGGGGTCAACAAAGATGTATAGAGACTTGAGGGATGTGTATTGGTGGGGCGGTATGAAGAAGGACATTGCAAAATTTGTTTCGGGTTGCCATAGTTGTCAACAAGTCAAGGCCGAACATCAAAGGCCGGGTGGCCTAACTCAAGACATTGAGATACCTACTTGGAAGTGGGAAGAAATCAACATGGATTTTGTAGTGGGCTTACCCAAGGCTAGAAGAGGCTTTGATTCGGTTTGGGTGGTGGTTGATCGGATGACAAAGTCGGCTCATTTCCTACCGGTTAAAACTACTTACGGGGCTGAAGAGTATGCCAAGTTGTACATTCATGAATTGGTAAGGTTGCATGGGATTCCTTTGTCTATCATCTCGGATCGTGGTGCCCAATTCACTTCTCACTTTTGGAAGTCATTCCAAAGGGGTCTTGGTACAAAGGTAAAGCTTAGCACGGCCTTCCACCCTCAAACGGATGGCCAAGCCGAAAGAACAATTCAAACCTTGGAGGATATGCTTAGAGCTTGTGTATTGGAGTTGAAAGGTAGTTGGGATGATCATCTTCCTTTGATTGAATTTGCATACAACAATAGTTATCATTCTAGTATCGGTATGGCTCCTTTTGAGGCACTTTATGGTAGACGGTGTAGGTCACCGGTTGGGTGGTTTGAAGTTGGAGAGGTGGCCTTGTTGGGTCCGGATCTGGTCATGGATGCTCTTGAGAAGGTAAGGATGATTAGGGAGAGGTTGAAAACAGCCCAAAGTCGTCAAAAGTCTTATGCCGATGTGAGGAGACGGGATCTTGAATTCAAAGTGGGTGATTGGGTTTATTTGAAAGTTTCTCCAATGAAAGGTGTGGTTCGTTTTGGTAAGAAGGGGAAATTAAGTCCTAGGTATGTCGGTCCTTATGAGATAATAAGAAGGGTTGGTAAAGTAGCCTATGAGTTGGCTTTGCCCAAGGAGATGAAATTAGTTCATCCGGTATTCCATGTATCGATTTGAGGAAATGTGTTGGTGATCCTAACGCTATTGTACCTCTTGAGGTTGTGGGTGTTATAGAAGATAATTTGACATATGAAGAAGTCCCGGTTCAGATCTTAGATATACAAGTTAAAAGGTTGAGGAACAAAGAAGTGGCGTCCGTTAAGGTGCTTTGGAAAAATCAACAAGTGGAGAGTGCTACTTGGGAGGCCGAAGCGGACATGCAAAGACGTTATCCTTATCTATTCAACTCCACTCAAGCCTAAGCTATTAAATCAAGTCCTTTGTACTCCATTGAGTCTTACATTTCAGCCCCTGAATCATTAATGTGCATATATGTTTAAATTGATGAGTTATGGATACTTTACACTAAGTTTTGAATTCTTGAAGTGATGTTTAAATAAAAATTTTGCATTCATGATGGGGCTGATATGTTCTTACTAAGTCTTTCTTTGTACGTCTCTTCCACATTCGGGGACGAATGTTCCCAAGGGGGAGATATTGAAATGACCCAAAAGGTTCTTAAAAATGTGCTTCGAAAGTTACCGGAAACTTGTTTAGCTTTATCAAAAAAAATCCATTTCGTTTTTCGAAAATTCGACTTCATATTCTTGTTTAGGGGGTCAAATTGAGTGGGTGATGGGCCTAACCCAAATTTTAGAGTAACCGTATCAAAATCCGAAATTTCCAAGTGAAGCCTTTTTCGAGGGTCTACTTTGGAGGGTCATATCTCCTAGCACACAAATAATTGGGTGGCCCATAATATATCCATGGAAAGACCTTGGGGTTATCTACCTAACGCACTTCGTTCCCCCTCATTCGGAGTTCGGACGAAGAAGTTATGCCCATTTTCGTAAAATCTGTCCGGCAGGAAATGCAATTTCTAGTGAGCGTTTTTACTGCTCACCCGCCTCATTTTTTTTCTAAGTGTTGGACCATTTTTCCAAAGGGCATATGTTATTTCCTGTATACCATTAGTTCAATTCCCATCTATAAAACATTTCCCAAAACACCTCTCCCATACTTAGACATATTTTCTCTCAAGTTCTCTCAAGAACCCTAATCCAAAACCTTCCTGAAGATTGAAGAGGCTCTTGCTCCAAGTTCCAAGCTTCCATTGAAGAGACTCTCAAGACCTTCATAAGAACACAAGGTATGTGGTGTTGAACTCATGGGTCCTTCCACCCATAGTGCATAAACTCTATTCTACTCACTAATTCATGGTTTAAGTTAAGATTCATAAATTAGTCTTGTTCTTTGTAATTATATCCTGCACATTGAATTTTAAACATGAAAAGTGATTGTTTTGAGCATGTTGTGACTCTAGAACTTGAATCTAAATTTGGAATGGATGTGGAGATTTTCATGTGGTATTGTGGGTGTTAAAAGGTGTTGTTGTAGGTTGTTCACTGGTTTGGCTGCATAATTACTACCCTATTTTCCATGCTCTTTGATTCCATTACATGCCTTCAAGGTGTTTGACAAAATGTCCAACTATGGAGAATTGATGAATCGATGCTTTAAAGCTTGAGTTATGAGATGTATGGCAATCCAGAGATGTGTTGATGACAAACTAAGCTTGTGTATATGTTCATTCCATACGTGAGATTGCATTAGAGCCTAATGGGAATTTCCTATATAAAGTGTTGCATGACCATGCCCGGTCCGGGGGAAAAGAACCGGACAACCATGTGAGAGGTTTATATCTCACCACCTAGGATGCTTGGGGTGTGACCAACATCAACCATGTGAGAGGTTTATATCTCACCACCTAGGATGCTTGGGGTGTGACCAACATCAACCATGTGAGGGGTTTATACCTTGCCACCAGGGTGTCCGGGTGTGAACGGCATCCCCCATCCTAAGTTGGGGTTATAGATTGGTTGGATCATGCATACACATATGATATCTACTATTAGTATAGATTTACTTAAACATGTTTTGACTTCACTTTGATCATGCATCCTCATATTGTTATTCATAATGCCTATGAAACTATTTCTTGTATTTCGATTGTGTCCTTGTCTATTGTTGTGTTGCACCCCGCATACTTAGTACATTCCAAGTACTAACGCATATTTTGCCTACATGATGTCACCATGTAGGGACCGGAGCTACTCTTGATCCTTCTCTCCATTCACGTGGCTAGTACGGTGCTTATCCGAGTTTGTTGGTGAGTCCTCAATGATTCGAGGGCTATGTTATGTTTCCTACTCCTATGTTTTGAGACTTTAGCTTGCAATTGTATTTTGACTATGAGGGGAGCCGGTAGTATGTCATGGCCCCCGTCCTATCTATGTATGTAGAGGTGTGCGTTGGACAAGTATTTTGTAAATGAGCTTGACTCTTGTTCTATGATGTCATTTTGAAATGGTTTGCCCTTAGTCCCTATTTCCCGTTAATTAATGTTGATTGTACTTCCGCGACCGATGAAGTGTGATGACAAGTTTGAGAGGCTTGTTTGGGGTTCCTTCGGGTTCCTCATTCGCCATGTCACATCTAGGCCCTAGGCTTGGGTCGTGACATCTATGTTGATAATTCTTTTCTTGTTGATTACCTCCTTAGTCCGGCAAGTAGCAACAAGGCGAGTTCTAACGCGTGCGCTCGTTAAAAAGACTGCTAAACGAAAGAATTATCAATGCATGCAAAACACTATTCCAGAATTGCTTATTTACTATTCATACTTTGTTAATCGCTCATAGTTCCCACAACCCTAGTTGTGGATTTAGTTACCCATATTAGCAAGAACACAATTCAAAGTTTTAGATGAAGGAATCATTAACTTACGTAAAGAGAATAATAAACCCAGAAATTTAACTTGAATTGCAAAGCCAAAATCTTCAAAAGGAACTTAGGAAATCAATAATTGCTGCAGTTGCAAATTAATCTCGAAAAGCATAAAGTAAAACTAGAATAATAATGTCTAACCCCTAAAAACGAGGTTTACATGCCCTATTTATAGAAAACATATCTTAAATTAAAAGGGAAACAATTTAAGGAAAGTTTGTTCAGGTACGCGTCTTCATTCCACGAGACTGACTTACAGACCGTCGATGGATCTACGGTCCGTAAGTCCCTTCCGTCAGCCAGGACTTAGAAAATATTTTAGCTTCCAAAAATTAGCATCTCTGAAGCAAATGACAGACTTGCAGTACGAATCGTAGATCATCTCCATGAATGCCCTTTTTCTGCATTTTTCTCAGCTGTCTCAATACTTCTGTGCCTGAACATCTTTCCTGCAAAATACAATAAAAACCAATAGAAAAAGGCTCTAGACACACACAACTTGTAAGTGAAATGTATTAGAAATACCGTAAACTCACGGTATATCAACACCCTCAACTTAAATTCTTTGTTTGTCCTCAAGCGACGCACTACGACTCTAAACGAAACTTGTATAGAACCAAGCATTTCAGGCCCAAGCAATCACATCGCTCGCTACCCCCTCACTTTTCAGATGCAACTTCATTCTCTTGGACTCGACAAGCTAATCTATGTGGATCAAACCATGACACAAATCGACCAACTGACACACAACATACACCTTCCCACTGTCACCAAGACACCAACTTTCCGACAATGTAACTAGTGCCCTTACTTCAAACGAAATCCCTTTTTCAAAAAAATGCATGTCATTCATGGTATAAGGATTTATTCAACACTCACACTCAGAAGTAATTTCAAGTACAGTTAGTGATTAATGCCATAAGCTTGCCCTTATTTTCACTGCTTAGACTCTCCAAACTAAACTCTAGGATCACTATAGGACTTTATTGGCTTGTAACGTAGGCTCAGGGTCAGGTGTGGTACATTTGGGTACTGCTTAGTGACTTTCTGCCCTCCTTGACATTACACTAGGCTTTTAACTTCTTTTTGCCCTAATTCTGTCATTACTATTGCCTTACCTTCTTTCCCTTCATTTTCTTCAACCACAGAAGTGACTTTAGACTTTGTAGCTCTTTTTACTTTTATTTAATTTTTCTTTTGGCTTTCAACAAGTCACAACCTTTCCTCCCGTTTTCTCTTTCTTTTTTTTTTCACATCACTCTTTTTTATACCCATTTTTCTTCCAGTTTCCTCTTTCATAGCCACCCTCAACATATGGATTTTCCGTTAGTTGAGGTGCACAATACCCGATGTTGGGTCAGGGCCAAGATTTAAGTTACTTTTTACATTAGCAACCCTCAACTTAGGCTTTTGGCCTAAGTCAAAGTGCATATGTCCAAGGAGGGACCGGGGCCAACATAGTAGATAATGGGAAGGTGAGTTCGGGGTTTAGAAAGAAATGGTTCACTTTTAGGCTCAAAATTGGATCAAAGGGAGCAGTTATTTCATTTGGTTGGATCCTTCTTTTAGGCAGGTTATGGACTTTTCAGAACAATGGTCTATGATCACTTCCTAACCTCTAGATTGAATTGTCTTAGCAGGACTAACTGGACAAGTTCTAGTTTTGCACAAAAACTGTTTGAACACTCAACGATTCTCACCCACTCTTGGCACATAGTTTCATTATCAGATTATCAGATTACCCATTTCAAGTTTCAGCTCAAGTCATGCCATCGAGTTGATTCGGTATTATGTCATACTTAGAGCAAACACATTCAACTAATCATAGCCTACAACTTCTAGCATATATCCCAAAATCTGACGGGTATCATTTTTCATAAGCCATCATGCTTCTTTCTGTATCATGTTTCTACACATACAATCCTAAGACATGCCGGTTCAACAAAAAATAAACAGTCTCTTAGGGGAAAAGAACACAGGCAAGAAAACCCCAAGAGAGGATTCATGAGTTGGGTTATGCAGACTTCACCCTATCACTCACAATCCATTTACCCCACCCCCAACAAAATTCGATGCAGTTGTCCCCAATGCATACAAAAACATTAAAAGTAAATAGATTGGGGGAAGCAAACCTATGGCGCAAAGCGCCGACGAACCATCAACAAGCAGGGGGGTCCGGTTTCCCGGAACCCACTGGAACAATAGTGGGGGCACCATCAGTAGTGCCCACATCAGTAAACATAGCACCCACAATAGTGCTCCCTATCAATCTCTCTGCACCATCAGTGGTGCTCACAACGTCCCCCAAAATAGGCTGGGCCGCTACAACTGGGGCAAAGCTTGATGCCCCTGCAACTCTCTCACGTACTCTTTGCTGGCGCAACTCTTCGTCTACAATCGAGGCCCTCCTTGCCTCCTTCTCCAGCCTATGCTGTTGCTTGAGAGCTTTCTCCTCCTCAGTGCGATGAGACCAGTGCCGCTTGCCTTTGGCATGTGTAGAGGCAAGCTCCTCCTCAGCGGTCCCACTGAATAGAGCATCTAGCACTGTATCATCAGCCAGTGCAGTAGGTGCAGCCTAAGGCTCAAATGAAGGTGCGGTAAGGATGGCATCAACTTCAGTCCGAAGGCTGGCCAAGTCAGCCTGCAAGGCAGCGAGATCTATGGTCGGGGCTGATCGCTCGAGAACTCGCAGTTCAAAGGCCTCAAGGCGATTATTAACGGCCTCAACCTGCCAGTCCATTATCCCCTCCATCCTGCGCTCCATTCTGGCCTCGAACTCGGCTATCGACTTTTGTATCCACGGCTAGATGTGATGCAGTAGGGTGGCCATCAGAGCTTCTAACTTCTGTACTCTGGCCAATGGGACAATAGTAGCTCCTAACTGCGGTGTGGACCGGGAGAAGCTAGGAGCCATACTAGCTGCCTGAGATGAGGAGCCCGGGATAGTGTCAGTGTGATCGGGGATGCTGAGGTCATCGCCCTGTGCCTGCCCCACTGTGTCTACAAGATCGGCACCCAAAGGTGCTGCCACATTTGCCTCATCTCGAATAAGGCCGATGTCCAATGCCCCTGTAGGGTGGACTAACTTGTCGTAATGCCAGATCGGCACTCCAGAGTCCCTGCACAAATGAAAAATTAGACAGGGGAAGGGGTAAGTAGTGGAGGTCCTGAATGCCCTCTCGTGAATATCTGCCAGCAACATGCGGGCAAAGTCAATCTCAACTCCTGCTACCAATGTCGCAACCATGACCGCTCTGTCCCACGTGACTTGATTGTCAGCTTTTGTCGGCGACACTCTGTTACGCACTAGCAGCCAGAAGAACTTGGCCACAAAATTTTGTGTGGCCTTTCGGATGCCCAACCGTGGAGCGGCGAGCCATTCCGCACGCTCGCCATCTGCAACAATGTACCTGGCCAACCATAGTAGAACAACCTTTCCCTGCTCAGCATTCCTCTGGAAAGCGCCACTCCGCACGATGTCCCATCTGTAGTCAAACTCAGCTGTGTTAAGGGAACAAGAGTGACCCGTGGAAGGACCATAGAGAAAGTGTCTGAAAGTGGCAGGTGATATGTCCACCGGGCACCCTCGAACCAAAGTGGAAGTGAGAGGATCCTGAGCTAAGGGCTTTGACCGCTTGGAAATGGAACCGCGGTGAGTGGCAGCATAGGAAGAATAGAACTCTCGCACAATCTCCTCGTTGTACGTCCCTGCGTCTCGAGCCATCCAGTCACATTTGTGAAGGTTGAACAGCCGGTGAATGTCTGGAACAGTATGCAAGCTCCCCGTGACGACTCTGCGCTCATCTGTAATTAGTCGGGCCATCTTTTATTTGTCGTTGACTATCTTAGCATCCCAATAAATTTTCTATTGGCCCTCTACACACAACCTATATAGCTTGCTAGCTACAGGAGTGGGGTCATCATTCTGTGGTACAGGTATGGACTCCGAGCTAGTTGTCTCATCAGACGAGGCTGCTTGGTCATTCTCTCTAGACCCTGTGGATGATTTGGCATTGGAACTTGTATCATGGGCAGACTCGGATCGTGAAGAGTGGACAGACTCAGAGCCTAAAGCATGGGCAGACTCGGACCCGGACATGGACCCCTCTGAACTGGAAGTAGCCCCATTTGGTGACCCGATCAGTGTGTGCTCCTCATCAGACTGGGAGACAATGACTACGTCGGGAAGCACCTTCCGGGGGGGCGTCGAGGTGCTTTGCGAGAAGTCCTAGGGTTGAGAGGCATATATGCTAGATCTATTTCGGTGTCTGTGTACTCATCAATTAACCGGAAACTAGGGGCAACAGATTTTGACATGCCCCTTTTTGAGTAGGTGACCAGCTTTTTGGGTGCCATTGTACCTGCGGGAGCGATATTAGTGCCCAAGACCTGCCAAAACTATACTAAGAAAAAGTGGAAAAACTATAAACGAACAGTAACAAAGTCCAAAAAAATTGCAGACATAGTCTACAGTAGTCATCCACGGAGGGTACTTACGGTCCATAGACCAATCTACAGTCCGTGGAACTCTTCCATGGATCAGGGGACCAATAAATATAAGTTGCAGATGAAAACCACAGATGTGTAGAACGGTCCGTAGATTAATCTATGGACTACCGTAGTCCACGTCCGTGGTTTTGCACTTAGTAATATTTTTGTGTGCATCCAGTGAAGAACCTCATCTACGGTCCGTAGATGGATCTACGTTCCATAGACGGGGCATCGTGGATGCCATCTGTGCCAGATTTCAGCCATATTTTTCTGAGCAATTATATTTGGCCTTATATTTCAACATTAACGAAGCCTCATCATGCATTTCAACATTCAATTATGCTAGTTCTTCATTCTTAAGATTCCGACTGATCATTTACCAAACAATTTAGACAAGTTTTGGAACCCTAAGTCGAAACTTACATATAGACTTACAAGCACATACAATTACGTTACACAATCACTATCTATCGTTCCATGGGCAATGTAAATTTCAAGTTTATCACGCAATTTCATCTACAACTACCCAAGGTCAAGATCCAACTCCTGACTTTCGATATTCAATCTATGAATCGAAATTCAAAGTGAGGGGAAAGTCTATTACCTTACAAGCAATGAGGAGTGGGGTGATCACATGACGACATAACGCGTAGCAAGACCAAGGGATCACCTCTTCGATACTAACCAAACACCGGACCCTCCTTATGGGATATGGAATGAGTTGTAATTGAAATGGAAGGAAATTTGAGAATTTATGGGAGGAGTGATAGTAAGGGGGAGTTATGGAGTGATTTGGGGAGTTAATTGCATGGGGGAAACAGATTTGGGAGTAATGGAGGGAATTTGAAATGGTAGTATCACACTAAATCTATGTTGATAATTCTTTTCTTGTTGATTACCTCCTTGGTTCGGCAAGTAGCAACAAGGCGAGTTCTAAACGCGTGCACTCGTTAAAATGACTTCTAAACGAAAGAATTATCAATGAATGCAAAACACTATTCCAGAATTGCTTATTTACTATTCATACTTTGTTAATCGCTCATGGTTCCCACAACCCTAGTTGTGGATTTAGTTACCCTTATTAACAAGAACACAATTCATAGTTTTAGATGAAGGAATCCTGAACTTACGTAAAGAGAATAATAAACCCAGAAATTTAACTTGAATTGCAAAGCCAAAATCTTCAAAACGAACTTAGGAAATCAATAATTGCTAGAGTTGCAAATTAATCTCCAAAAGCATAAAGTAAAACTAGAATAATAATGTCTAACCCCCAAAAATGAGGTTTACATGCCCTATTTATAGAAAATAAATCCTAAATTAAATGGAAAACAATTTAAGGAAAGTTTTTTCAGGTACGCGTCTTCATTCCACGAGACTGACTTACGGACTGTCAATGGATCTACGGTCCGTAAGTCCCTTCCGTCAGCCAGGACTTAGAAAATATTTCAGCTTCTCTGAAGCAAACGACGGACTTGCAGGACGGACCATAGATCTATCTACGGTCCGTCAATCCCCTCCGTAGCTCCACACTTAGATTCTTCAAAAATCAGGTACTGGAACCCTCGCAGTCCCATTCTACGGATTGATCAGTACGGTCAGTAAATCGATCTACGGACCGTCAATGGCCATCGTGGTTCCACACTTAATCAGATTTCCCTGATTTGTCATCCATACCTTGCCTGCTGATCTACGATCATCACCTACGGACCGTCAATGGACCTACGGTCCGTAGATCACCTCCGTGAATGCCCTTTTTCTTCATTTTTCTCAGTTGTCTCTATACTTCTGTGCCTGAACATCTTTCCTGTAAAATACAATAAAAGCCAATACAAAAAGGCTCTAGACACACACAACTTGTAAGTGAAATGTATTAGAAATACTGTAAACTCACGTTATATCATGTAAATTTCCATAGTGTTGGGTTTGTTTGCCCACACGCCAATCATGAGATTGAGTATACTGATAATCTTGTTCAGTTAGTGAAGTTTTGTGCTTTGTTTTTTTTATAATGAAGTCTTTGTTGAATTTTGAGGTGAGAGTTGCGAATGAGTGTTGTTTTTGCTGGGTTTTTGGTGTACACTTTGCTGTAAATTTGGTTTAAGGATCCAAAAGTGTTTGGAGGAGATCATTCGAGTTCAGACGAGGTAGGGCTGAAAAAATGAAGAAAAGTTCATCGCATTTGTCAGGAACGTGGCTGGGGAGATGTGCACCTGTTGCGCCTAAGGGGTTGGCGCCCTGCGCTTGGAGTGCACCCCAGACCAGCCTCAGTCAACTGAGTGTTGGCGTGGTGCGCCACTTCTGCGCCAGGAATGTCAGGTCCTTTCTGCGTCCATTCTTCGTTCTGAATTCGATCTTTCAAAACATGTCTTCTCTCTCTAAGTGATTTTCACTATCCTGACTACATCCATTTATCAAGAAATCATATATATCAAGTCACGATCCTTGAATTCATCATTAAAATTCAAGGAATAGTTAAGAGTAAAGTTCAAGAAAGCCTTTGAGTTAAATTGTGAATCCTTCGAGATCAACTATCGATGTGAGTTTTTTAATAGGGTTCCTTCAATCCCTATTGATTCTAAACACTCGAAACCTCTTATAAACATCGATAAATCATTAATAACAAGAATCATAACCTTGAATTCATGATTCAAATTCAAGGTAGATTTAAGAGTTAAGTCTTGAGAGTTCTTCCAAGTTATTTTGAGAAAGTCCCTTTGAGTCTTTTTGAGGAGTCCTCTACAATTACTTATAAATTGTTTCAAGACTTGAGTAAGTGAGTATGAGAAGGAGGAGAATGTATTCATGAGTCTACATTATCATTGAGATCCTTGAGTCAAGTCTTTCATGCCCATAATTCTGCGTGAACTCTATAACTTGATTTTCTTTGAGAGGACTAGTATCTTCAAGTTCTATGTCTTGAGTATTGAGTTCCTAATAATTTTGAGATTATATTCCTAATCATAGGACTACTACATGTTAAACATGAAGGTCCTTGAGTTGATTAGTTCATTCCTATAATACCACATGAACCCTATGAGTCGAGCAGTCTTGAGATAAGAAGTATCATTGAGCCCTTGAGTTGAGTAGTTCTTGCCCATAATTCCGCATGAACCCTCCGAGTCGAGCATTTTTTAGATGAGTAGTATCATTGACTCCTTGAGTTCTAGATTTTTTGAGTTCTAAGTATTGAGTTCTATTCTGAGTTGAAGGGAATTATGTTTCATTGAGTTGAGTGAGTTGAGAAGAGGTAAGTATGTTTCTATTCCATCAGGTCAAGCTTATGCTTATGCTTTTGAATTCCCCTTACATGCTTGTACATTCAATGTACTTATGCCATTTGGCCTGCATCATTTTATGATGCAGATACATGTATTCAGGTATTCAGGGTCATCAACAGAAGCTTCGTTAATGCGACTTGTAGTTCCATTCAGCTTTGGTGAGCCTTTTTATATTCCGGAGGATTTCACCTTTACCTTACGATCAGTAGTTTTGAGTTGTCATGGGTCTTGTCCCGATATATTTCTGTAATAGTAGAGGCTTCATAGATAGACAAAGTTGAGTAGCTTTAGTATGTATCTTCTTTGAGTTGTTTTTTACAAAATCTGAGCTCATCTATTGAGTATTCTTTAGAATATTTTATAGTTGAGTATTTGAGTTATTGAATTTATTTCAGTTTTAAGCTTGTGTATGCTTGAGTTAGTATTCCGCTTGTAGTTAGCCGGGATGAGGCTTTTCTTTGGGATCAAAATGGTTCTCGAGTGCCGGCCACGTCCAGGGTGTAGACTCGAGTCGTGAAAGTTATTGTTTGTCATTATTTATTGTTAAACTTAAAGCAGGAATAGTGATAACACATTATTTGCAATAAATATATTTTCATGAAGGGACAATCATTGTGTATTAAGTTCCTTCAGCATGAAAATATTCTTCGAATGAGTGATAATACTAAAAAGAACTTTACTTTATTCTGACTTGGTTGATTAAAGAAGTGAAGATTAGGAAAGAGGATCATCAATGGGGATTTGGTGATACCAACCACCATGTAATAACTTGAGCTTAAGAGAGGATAGTTTACCTAAGTTATTTGATGAATGGACAAATTAATTTGACACCAAGTGCCAAAAAAGGGCTTCGATGATATTATCTTAATTGGGCCGAAAGGCTTTATGAGACTGATGAGTCAGAGATTTCGACTAATTTAGGGCTTAATATCTAGAGTTTTAGTTTCCTCAATGCCTCTTTTAAGCTCTAAATTTATGTTTAAATGCTAATTTGTAGCAAAGAAGGCAAAGGAGCAAGGCAAGCACATTACCAGGCAAAAAGAAGCGAAAAAGCTGAAGAAAAACAATTTTGATTGTCACGACACAGGGGGGTAACCCCTAAACATAACACGGCATACTTGACCCCAAAGGGGTCTCATACAAGCCCTTAGCATAATCATAAACAAAAAGTCATAGAAATGATGCGGAAAAATTTAAAACTTTTACAATCGAAGTCAACTTATTTTTCAAAAACGAAGATAAGAGTCCAGACCGTGTCTCAATCACCATCTAATACAATAGAAATACAAATAGGCCACATGCCCTTTACATCAATAAAGTCTCAAACATAGAAAGTACAATAGAAGCTAGAAATGAATAATGTCTTTTCCTCGAACCATGAGAACTCACCAAGCCTAGGGAATAGTCAACCCAAGCTTCACTTGAAAGAAGAAATGCATCTCAATGACCGGAACCTACACTCATAGTAAATGTAAAAAATATGGGTTACCACAAATAATGTACTAAGTATGGAAGCCATGCACAAAAATCCTTAAAACATGCATAAAAGGGACATTTAGTTGAAATCATGCTATTATCAAATTTTAAAAGCCATTATGCACATTTATGAAGAAACATACGTCAAACAAACATACAAGCAACCCAAAGCCATACTAGTAAAATGCAAAGGTAAGATCTGATAACCCTACCAAATGCTAAGTATCACATTTAAGTCACCAACAACATACATATCTTACTTTTGCCTCATCCATAACCAATATACATAAGTAAGGAGTTATTCATATTCATAACTTGTAACAAGTAAAGTCAACCTTAATATCCATGCTTATGTTACATACATAATCCATAAGTCTTCATAACATAAGAGAACCTCACCATAACCCTTCTTAAAGCCTACTTGTGCAATGAATAAGTGAAGTTCCATACCCCCACTAATACTAAGTAGTACCTCTTAAGAAGTCATAGTTAAAGTCCATGCTCTAATCATATTTAATATTCGTATCATACAGGGAAAATATCATTAACCAACATAGACCATGTGAGCTACATGGAATTCGGTGTTCTACCCCCATATCGAAAAGAGGTGTCCTACTTGCCTAAGGTAGAACGAACATTTTAGCTTTTAGGTGGATCCACTAGCTAAAGACCTATGTGGGCACATAGTTATGGGATAAGGAGATTCCTACTAAAAACCCTAACTACTAACGTGGAGGTTTCCATATCATGAGATAACCACAGTGGGAACCCAACTACTAGCGTGAAGGAACCCATCTCATACTCATATCCACTCAGTGCTAAGCACAATTCCCTTTAGAATTCATATTAATCTTTACTTAAGTTCATGGTTATGAGAGAATGCACTAGGCACTCAAGCAACATACATCATAATTGCTCATAGATTCATTAGGTGAGGATATCCTTTCAACCTCAAAATCATAAACATGTGAGTAAATCTTTCAAATCATATTTATAGTGTGTTCATGAGAATGATCTTTCAATCAACACAAAAAACTTATCATAAACATATATTCATACTTCATACATAATCAAGTTTAAAGGTATATGGAAGAAGGATCTTGAATCAATACCACAATTACACAATAGACATAGGATCATCACTATCTAAGTGCATCATATGTTCATATACAATCCTCATCAACATGTATAAACCCTAACAAGTTTCCCTTCAAGGCTATTTATCAAGATCAACCCTAACTTCTAGAATTACCACACTAGATAGAGGGATATCATGATTCAACAACTAAATCAGTGTAAACAGAATCAATTGTCAAGCTCTTGTCATCAATCAAACCATACCCTAGTTCACAATTTAGGAAAAAGGCGATATGATGGGTCCAAGGGAGATTTTCATCATAAAACATCAATACTCCATTAATCCAACCATAATTCATCATAACCAACCATAAATAACCAATTGAAAATGTTTTAGAAGGAGACCCATGGCAATAGATTGAAAACCCTAAATTTGGGGGATTTGGAATCTTAAAAATATAGTTTGAAGGGGCTCTTTGGATGATAGCTACCCAAAGATTAAAAGGATCCATACCTCGACTAAGAAACTTCAAGAAATTTGGGTAAGAACCTTTGGAATCCACAAACCCTAGCTTCAATGACTCATTTCTTCTTCTTTGTGTTTAAAGAGAGAAATATTGAGAGAAGAGGAAGTCTTTTATTTCAATTGGGTGTTTGAGTATAATGACTTAGAATAATAGATTTTGACTTAAAAACATCTTATATACTTCCCTTAAAAATACTCAAAACAACCCCACTTTAATTGGATTAAAAAGGATATTACTTAGTTAACTCTCATTTATTGAACCCCGTCCAGGCACCATGAGCCACTCCACGAGCTGTGGTGAGGACCACGACCCGTGCTCCTTCCCGTTCAGTGTGAGGTAGTGGCTTGGAAGTGGTGCCTTAGGCTCACAAACCCAAGGCATTACCACAAGGGGATCCATGATCTGTGGTCAAGACCACGAGTCGTGGTCCCTCTCGTGGTCCTTAAGGCAGTGGCCTTGCCACTTAGGACCTTTAGCTCAACGCCTAAGGCAACTCCATGAGGCTTCCCACGAGCCGTGGTGATGGCCGTGGAAGTTCAGGCAGTAGCTATGATTTTGGGTGGCTTCTCACCTTTGGCCAAGGCAACTCCACGAGGCTTCCCACGAGCCGTGGTGATGGTCGTTGAAGTTGGGGTAGTAGATAGGAGTTTGGAGTGGCCTTGGCCCTTGGCCTTGGCTTGCCCCTTTTGCTTGGCAATTGCCCCATAGGCCTTGACCCTTAAAACCCTTTTTCTTGATGTTCATCCTCACGTTTAGGCTCTAGGTTAACCTACTATTTTTCTATAGTGTTACATTATCTCCCCCTTGGGAACATTCGTCCTCGAATGACAATTTAGACACCTTACGAAAATAAAGACTCAAGACTAGCATCCCATCATGCATGCAACATAACAAAAATGCACAATTTATAGGAGGAAACATCAACTCCATCTCAAGGCATAATCAATGCAATCACAAGGAAGTAGGGAACTACATCTACAACCCATTATGCACAAAATTTATCATTTCATATAAACATGGGAGGAACTACCTTCTCCAACTCAAAGAAAGCTCAACACAACAATATGGAGCCAACATGTCATTTCATCAAAATCTTAACTAAGCATATTCATCAATTCACCTCATGAAGTCAAATATGCAATCATCATACTAAAATGCAAATCAACATAACATATAAATCATGAAAACTCAATTTATGCTAAACATGAATTCTCACAAGAACATGAATATCATAAGGAAATCATAAAGAGCACTTATAGCACACATGACTTCCAAAACACCAACTCAAGAAAACCACTTACCTCAAATTTGGATAGGTGTAGAAGGAAAAAGATGAGGATAGCGGGACATCATATCGGCCTCGGCCTCCCATGTAGCACCCTCAACTAAGTGATTCCTCCAAAAGACCTTAACGAAAGCTACTTCTTTGTTTCTTAACTTCTTAACTTTCCGGTCTAAAATCTCCACCGGGACCTCTTCATAAGAAAGACTCTCATCAACTCCCACACCCTCTAAAGGAATGATGGATAATAGATTACCAGTATACTTTTTGAGCATAGAAACATGAAATACCTGGTGAACCAGAGCCAATTCATTTGACAAGTCTAATTCACAGGCACCCTTCCCAATACAGTTCAAGATTTGATATGGGACCACATATTGAGGACTAAGCTTCTCCTTTTTACCAAAGTTCATCACACCTTTCATAGGTGAGATTTTCAAGTAGACCCAATCACCAATCTCAAATTCTAGATCCCTCCTTCAAACATCGGCATAAGACTTTTGCCGACTTTGGGCCATCTTCAATCTCTCTCTAATGAGTCGCACTTTTTCAATTGCCTCATAAACTAGTTTGGGACCAATTAGAGCAAATTCACCTACTTCAAACCAACCAACCAGAGATCTACACCTCCTACCATATAGGGCTTCAAACGGAGCCATGGCAATGCTTGAGTGGTAACTATTATTGTAGGCAAACTCAATCAATGGGAGATGGTCATCCCAACTACCCTTGAAATCTATCACACATGCCCTCAACATGTCCTTTAAGGTTTCAATGGTGTGTTCCGCTTGACCATCCGTTTGAGGGTGGAAAGCGGTACTAAGCTTAACATTGGTACCAAGGCCTTTTTGGAATGCCTTCCAAAACTGTGAAGTAAATTGAGTACCACGATAAGAAATGATAGATCAGGGGACCCCATGCAACTTCACTATCTCATAGATGTACAACTTGGCATAGTCTTCTGCCAAAAATGAAGTTTTGATAGGAATAAAGTGGGCGGACTTTGTCATTCTATCAATAATGACCCAAATAGAATCATGTTGCCTTCGAGTATGAGGCAACCCCACCATAAAGTCTATATTCACATCCTCCGACTTCCAAGTGGGAATATCTATATATTGGGACAAACCTCCCGGCCTTTGATGTTCAGCTTTAACTTGTTGACAATTCAGACATTTGGCCACAAAACCCACTATATCCTTCTTCATACCATTCAACCAATAGACTTCCCGTAGGTCACGGTACATCTTGGTGGCTCCCAGATGAATAGAATACCGCCAACCATGAGCCTCTTATAAAATTTACTCTCTTAAGCCATCAACATCCGGAACACATAATCTACCATAGGACCTAACCACTCCATCTCCCCTTTGGGAGAAACCCTCAACGGACTTGTTGAGTACCGATTCTTTCAACTCCATTAGTATGGGATCAAGGTATTGTTTAGACTTCACATCAACCACAAAGGACGACTCAGAACTATGATGGAACATAACTCCATCATTGGTGGAATCCACTAGTTGGACACCTAACCGGGCCAACCTATGCACATCACGAACCAATTTATTCTTCTCATTTTCTACATGAACCACACTACCCATGGGAAATCTACCTAGGGCATATACAATTACATTAGCTTTGTCGGGGTGGTAAAGGACACTCATATCATAATCCTTTAAAAGTTCTAACCACCTTCTCTGTCAAAGATTGAAGTCTTTTTGGGTAAACACACATTGAAGACTCTTGTGGTCGGTGAAGACATCTACATGGACCCCATATAGGTAGTGCCTTCATATTTTCAAGGCAACCACCACCGCCGCTAATTCGAGATCATGAGTTGGATAATTCTTTTCATGTACCTTGAGTTGCCACAAAGCATAGGCAATCACTTTACTATGTTGCATAAGAACACATCCCAAACCCACTCAGGAAGCATCACAATATACCACAAATCCATCAGTACCCTCTGGTAAGGTCAACATCGGAGCGGAAATAAGCTTATATTTCAACTTTTGGAAGATCTTCTCACAAGCCTCCGACCACACAAATTTAGCTTTCTTTTGAGTCAATGCCATCAACGGAGAAACAATGGAGGAGAAACCCTCAACAAACCTCTTATAGTAATAGGACAAACCCAAAAAACTTCTAATACCGGTAGGAGATAGAGGTCTTGGCCAACTCTTGACCGCATCCGTCTTCTTAGGATCTACCTCAATACCCATGCTCGACACAATATGACCAAGGAAGGCAACCCACCTTAGCCAGAACTCACACTTGCTAAACTTTGCATACAATTGGTGGTCTTTAAGGACTTGCAATACGATCCTCAAATGATCCATATGTTTACCCTCACTTCTTAAATAGATCAAAATATCATCAATAAAAATGATCACAAATGAATCAAGATATTGCCTAAACACCATAATTATTAGGTCCATGAATGTCGTTGGGGCATTCGTTAACCCAAAAGACATAACCACAAATTTGTAGTGACCGTACCGGGTCCTAAAGGCCGTCTTGGGAATGTAAACCCCTCTTACCCTTAGTTGATGGTAACCCGAACGAAGATCTATTTTGGAGAAATAGTTGGCCCCTTGAAGTTGATCAAACAAATAGTCAATTCTAGGGAGAGGATACTTATTATTTAGAGTCACCTTGTTCAATTGGCGATAGTCTATACACATCTTATGGGACCCATCTTTCTTCTCTACGAAAAATACCGGAGCACCCCATGGAGAGATGCTTGGTTGAATAAGGTCATTGTCTAACAAGTCCTTGAGTTGCTCCTTCAACTCTTTCAATTCGACCGAAGTCATTCTATAGAGAGGGATATATATGGGTTGTGTACCTGGCAAAAGATCAATGCCAAAGTCTAATTCCCATTCGGGAGAAATGCCGGGAAAGTCATCGAGAAAGACTTTCGGAAACTCACTCACCAAGGGGACCGACTCTAAAGAAGGGACCTTGTACTCAACATCCATAACCCTAACAATATGATACATACACCCCTTGGAGATCATTTTCCTAGCTTTTAGACATGAAAGAAATCGACCTCTAGGAATAGAATTCCCCATTTCCACTCTAAAATTGGCTCTTTTGGAAATTGAAATTTGACCACCCGGGTCCTACAAGCTATTGAAGCATAACATGCATGTTACCAATCCATGCCTAAAATTATATCAAAATCAAGCATGTCTAATTCTACCAAATCAACCAAACCGAATTTCTGAGACAAAGAAATAGGACAACTCCTATAATTTCTTTTTGCCACTACTGAGTCACCAACTTGGGTAGACACGAAAAAAGGTTCTAGTAACTCTTCGAGAAGCACTTCAAATTTCATAGCCACAAAAGGTGTACCAAATGATAAAGTGGCACCGGGGCCTAATAATGCATAAACATCAATGGAAAGGACATGCAACATACCCGTTACCATGTCTGGGGAGCTCTTTTGGTCACCTCGGGATTGAAGAGCATAGAAGCGGCTCTTTTTGGGAGCATCAAAATTTGAACCACTGGAGGGACATGCTTGCCCTCTCTTCCTTGAGCCCTTAGCATGGAACAATCTCTCTTCATATGGCCACTCTACCCACAACTAAAGCAACCATCCGTGCAAACTAAGCACTTGCCATCATGCATTTTGCCGTACTTTGCACAACTAGCTCTTTCAACATAAGAGTTACAACTATTACCTTATTGTGGCTTAGGGTTAGACATTCTATCTTTTTTCACCTTTGGAGCACTAGAAGAGCCTTGGTTGGAAAACCTTCTCTTAAACCTTGGTTTACCTTGTACCTCAAATTTACCCTTGGAAGAATTCCCATCATCGGTCCTTGCCCTCTTCGGTTCTCTATTCACTTGCTTGAACTTTTGTTCCTCAATTTGTTAGGCATGAACCATAAGATGTGAAATATTCATACTTGGGATGAGCATTATCGAACGACATTCATTGACTACTAAGTCGGATATCCCCATAACAAATTTGTTCATCTTGGCCCTAGAGTCTACCACGAAGGTTGGAGCATACTTAGACAATTGGGTGAACTTAAGTCCATACTCCTTCACACCCATACCTCCTTGGCGAAGGTTGATGAATTTTTGCATCTTTTGTTCCCTCAACTCTAAGGGAAAGAACCTATCAAGGAAGGTCGACTTGAACAATCCACAATCTACCGGGTCCGCTCTTACGGGGCTCTCATCCTTCCATTGCTCATACCAAACTTTAGCTAGATCCTTCAATTGGTAGGCAGCTAGTTCTACCTTCTCTTGTGGAGACACTCCCATAGCATCAAGCACCTTAAACATTTCATCAATAAACCCTTGTGGGTCTTCATCCACTTTGGATCCATAGAACATATGGGGATTCATTCTTGTGAAATCCCTAATTCTTGAAGATGTTGTACCTGCATTAGGGTTCACATGAGCTCTACTATCCCTAGTGACTTGAGTCGTTAAAGCATGAGTCAATGTTTGGAGAGCCGTCCATATTTCCACATTTGACATAGCTCTCTTATCATTAGGAGCTTAAGAAACTTGAGGACCTTGGGGAAGAACTCCCTCATTCACAATCTCATCTTTCATCCTCCTTCTTATCGCCCTTCTTGTAGTCATATCCTATATGCACAAGAAAAGGGTTAGGAAAAGGACTGCATAGAGTTAAAACTCTAAGGCACGACTAAAGAGTAATGAAAGAGGTGAAAATTCCTAAACATCTTATAGCCTCTCATTCATATATGTGGCTTGCTTCACACTCATGAACAAGACTCTACTAGACGTGGTTAATGAGAAATCATCAGAGAATAATTCTAAACCATGTGCTTTGATACCAAGTTTGTCACAACCCAATGGTACCTCTTAGACGTAAAACGGTGTACTTGACCCCGAAGGGGTCTCATCCAAGCCCTTAGCATAATCATAAACATAAAGTCATCGAAATGATGAGGAAAAATTTAAACTTTTACAATCAAAGTCAACTTCTTTTTCATAAACGAAAATAAGGGTCTAGACCTTTTCTCAATCACCATCTAGTACAATAGAAAATAAAAATAGGGTCAAATGCCCTTTACATTAATAAGGTCTCAAACATACAAAGTACAATAAAAGAAAGAAATGAATAATGTCTTGTCATCAAACCATAAGGACTCACCATGCCTAGGGGGTAGTCAACCCAAGCTTCACCTGAAAGAAGAAGTGTGGCTTAACGACCGGAACCTACACTCATAGTAAATGTAGAAAATATGGGTTAGCACAAATAATGTACTAAGTATGGAATACATGCACAAAATTCCTTAAAACATGCATAAAAGAGACATTTTGTTGAAATCATGCCATTATCATGTTTAAAAGCCGTTATGCACATTTATGAAGAAACATAAGCCAAACCAACATATATGCAACCCAAAGCCATACTAGTGAAATGCAAAGGTAAGATCCCATAACCCTACCAAATGCTAAGTATCACATTTAAATCACCAACAACATACATACCTTACATTTGCCTCATCCATTACCAACATACATAAGTAAGGAGTTATTCATATTCATAACTTGTAACAAGTAAAGTCAACCTTAACATCCATACATATCTTACATACATAATCCATAAGTCCTCATAACATAAGAGAACCTCACCATAACCCCTCTTAAAGCCTACTTGTGCAATGAATAAGTGAAGTCCCATACCCCCACTCATACTAAGTAGTACCTCTTAAGAAGTCATAGTTAAAGTCTATGGTCTTATCATAGTTCATATTCGTATCATATAGAGAAAATAGCATTTACCGACATAGACCATGTGAGCTACATGGAATCTGGTGTTCTACCCCCACACCGAAAAGAGGTGTCCTACTTGCCTAAGGTAGAACATACATTTTAGCTTTTAGGTGGATCCACTAGCTAAAGACCTATGTGGGCACATAGTTATGGGATAAGGAGATTCCTACTAAAAACCCTAACTACTAACGTGGAGGTTTCCATCTCATGAGATAACCATATTGGCAACCCAACTACTAGTGTGAAGGAACCCATCTCATACTCATATCCACTCAGTGCTAAGACCAATTCCCTTCTGAATTCATATTAGGCTTTACTTAAGTTCATGGTCATGAGAGAATGCATTACCCACTCAACCAACATACATCATAATAGCTCATATATTCATTAGATGATGATATCCTTTCAACCTTAGAATCATCAACATGTGAGTAAACCTTTCACATCATATTCATACTGTGTTCATGAGAATGGCCTTTCAATCAACACAATAAGCTTATCATAAACATACATTCATACTTCATAGATAATCAAGTGTAAGGGTATAGGAAGAAGGATCTCGAATCAATACCACAATTACATAATATTCATAGGATCATCATTATCTAAGCTCGACATACTCAGCTGAGTGGCTCCAAAACTGAAAATCTGGAAGCGTAGGAATGTGATTTCAAAAAGAGAGTTAGTGAGTTCTGAAGATTTTGAGGAGCTCCTACATTGTGTTTTTGATCCCTAACATTGTTCTTTATGTTTTTGAGTAGAGATTTAAGGTTTATTTGATTTTGAATTCAATTCAAGAATTTTGAAGAGTTGAGGATTGTTACCCAAGCTGATGGAGAACATAGTTGGTTACTTTTTTTTGCTCTTTGTTATCTGTGGCTAAAAGCCCCATTCTTTGGGGTGTGATTATGTGATTGAATGCTTGAATTAGCTTATGGGTGTTAGTATTTACTGATTTTAGTGTTGATTTAACGTGGGTTCAATTGATAGTTGAGTTTTAATTGATGAATTGTAGCTGCAAATATAATTCTAGCCTAGTATTCTAAGCTTGCTTGAGAAAGAGGTTTCAGAGTTAAAACTATTAATTGATTATTGTAGTGATTGGGTTATTGTAGACTTAGCTTGAGAAAGTGGGTTTAAATTCAGTCTTAATGATCTAGCTTGAAAGAGTAGATAATTGAGATATTGGGTTGTTTATGTTTGTTATGCTTGTCGAGGTTCAAGAGAACGCGCTTGATTCATAATAGTAGACTAAGAAATGACTATTACACCCAAAGCCTAGCCTACCCACTAAGATTCAATGATTTTTAGTAAATAATAATCACCCATATAGAGAAATTAGCATTCAATCGATCACACTCCCAAGGATCTGTCTCTACTTAATTACCCCCGTGTGTTCGTAGTTGTTGATTATTCACTATTATCCCCCCCAATTGACATTAATTGTCAAACCCCTGCCATGTACTTTAATTGATTCAAAAATGTGTACTTCTACAAACAATTAGAACACTATTGAACTTCGTAATTGAATTCTTTACCGTATCACCCTGTGGGATCGACCCCAACTCAACGTTGGGTTTATAATTGATAGTGAACACCTACACATAGAATCGGATGAAGTGTAGTTGAGCGTTTTATCAAAAATGGCACCGCTACCGGGGAGTGGTGTTTAGAATTCTTTTAGTGAAGTTTAGTTGTAACTGATTGTGTTGTTGTAACACCCCGTAATTTAGTGAGCTCTAGAGCCTTTGGTAAGAGTTTTGGAGTCGTATGAGGGTTAAAACTTGTAAATATGGTTCCTGTACTTAGAATTGGGGTTTTAGGGGTTAAACGTCCTGGTACGACTCCCCAAGGACAACCCAAGGGGTCCTTGAGGAGGACCCCAAAACAGTCCCTAAATCTGGAAAAAATGTGTGAACTACGGTTGCAATCTACTGGGCGTAGACCAGACCACGCCCTGTGGTTCATAGGCGTAGGTCAATGCCTGCACCAGTCCTGCAAAGCTGAGCCTCAGGTGCAAACCACGGAGGTGATTGACGTCCAGTAGCTCCACCTACGGTCCGTAGGTGGAGGGGCGTAGGTGCTGCCAGTTTTAAGTAATTTAGTTTTAAGTTGGGGGTTTGGGAATTGATTAGTTAATTAATTAGGGGTTAAAGGAGGTCGGTTAGTTAGTTAATTAACCACCTATATAAGTATAATACACCCCTAAATTAATCATTAGAACTCATTCATCTAAAGACCCCAAAAACTCTCTCCAAAAATCATCTCTCTAGAATAGAAGAAGAAAAAGAAAAGAAGAGAAGAGGGCAGCAACTTAGGAATATTTTCCCCATTGATTCAAGCTTTGTTTAGGGATTTGATTGAAGGTATGTGAATCTTAATCATCCATGGGTTCTTCCATCCATGGAGCCCACATAGTTTTCCCCATTTGTGAAATCAAAAACCCTATTCTACCTTGGATTGTGCTTGCATTGTGGGTAGGGTTTGGATGTGATTCCAATCTGGTGGATAACATCCAATTATGATTGAATTAAATTTTTTTAATGATATTATGATGATTCATGTGATTTCTATGGTAAACCCTAATCTAAATTGATGAATGTGATAATTGTGGGTTGATGCCATTAGAGGTGAAATTGAAGGTTCGTGAGTGATCTTCCTAAATCAATGTTATCTGTAGTAATTGATTAATATTAAGAATACCTAGACATGAATTGAACTAGACTCTATACTACATGATTTATCTTGACGTGTAAAGATGAAATTGAACCTTTAAGGTAAATTATGACTAGAATCACCTAGTATTAAAGAAGGTAACTAAATGTCATGTAATCTAGGTTCATAATATGTTTCCATGATGTAGAGTCATTGATAATGAGGAGTCATAGTGATGAATGATGATCATTAGGGCTTAATCAAGAAGCTAATATTATCAACTTTAGATCCTAAGGCTTTGAGAGTAAAATCTACATATGAATCCAAGGCTAATGAATAGAATGGTGTTGAGACCTTTACCTACCTAGATCACCTTATGAATCATAGATGGTAGGAAGCGATAGAATCGCTTAGGTCATGATTATATCCTTGTCCAATGATGAATTATAGACATGATGCTAAGTATGAATATGAACTTAACATGAAAGACTTCTAACATAGTAATGGTTCTAGGGTTGAAGGACTTCTCCTAACTAATTGAACCAAAGGCTAGCAAGCCTATATACCTAGGTCATGGATTGTGATAGTTGCTTCCACATGGTCTAAAAAGGGTATTAGCATGGATTGGTTGTCAAGAACACCTTTCCATAAACTTGAGTCAAAGTAGAGACTTAATGATTATCTTGTAAGATTTATGCCTAGCACCGAGTGGATATTGAAATGAGATGGAGGTTCCCACCTAGTTGAGTTTGGGCTTTCATGCAGGTTCCCACCTAGTTTAGTTTGGGCTTCCCACATGGGATCTCTCACCTAGAACAGTATGGATTTCCCCAAGTGTTTCTCATGAGATGGAAGCCTCACCTAGTTGAGTTTGGGTTTCTAGTAGAAATCTTTGTATCCCATAACTACATACCCCGTAGGAAGTTGGCTAGTGGATCCGACTAATCTAACAAACCTGTCCTACCTTGGCAAGTGAACCAACCATTAATGGTGTGGGTAACACCACTGGAGATTATGTGATAACTCATATGTTCTCATGTCGGTTAAGGCTATATCCCAATTAAACAAGATTGGTAATGAACTAAGATTGTGCTCAATGTAGCATCTCCTAGAGTTCAAACTTCATGGGCTAAGATTATGCGTAAAGTAGCATCTCCTAGAGTCCAATGTAAGTAATGGTCTAAGCTTATGCTTGAAGGAGCATCTCCTAGGGATCAAACTAAATGAACTAAGGGTATGTTTTAAGTAGTATCTCCTAGAGTTCAAATATGATGAACTAAGATATACCTAGGGTAGTATATCCTAGGGTTCAACCTTAATGAACTACTATGTACTTAATAGTATATCCTAGGGTTCTAAGTAATGAGGGACTACGACAAGTTAGTAAAGGACCTCATAATGTTAAAGAGTATAAGTGGACTTAGGTATGCTTGATTAGTGCCTCCTAGAGTCCATAATAATAATGAACCTAGACATGCTAAAAGAAGTATCTCATAGGGTCCAACTTTATAATGAACTAAGATTATGCTTTAAGTAGCATCTCCAAGAGTTCAAGTCTAATGAACTTAGACTATGCTTTGAGTAGCATTTCCTAGAATTCCAACATGGCGAACTAAGATGTACCTAGTATAGTATCTCTTAGGGTTCAAAACAAGAAGGAACTAAGATAGACTTATAAGTAAAGTGTCTCCTAGAGTTCCAATGCTTTAAAAAGAGGGCTAGTCTCTAAGTTAAGGAACATGAGTATGATGTCCTAAAGAAGTACTTAGTATGAGTAGTAGTATGGTATGCTACTCATGCCTTACACAAGTATGACTAAAGGTTACGTTATGAATGTTGTCTTACCTCAGTGATGCTTGATGGATTGTTGCTATAAATGCCTTCCAAGATAGGATTGACTAGAAGTGATAATTCCTTTGTCTACATAGAGTAGGCAGATAGTGGTACCAAAGGAGGGTGAATATGACTAGGATGACTTCAAGGTGATGCTTAGTGTGAAGGGTAGTATGGCATGCCTTTCATGCATTGCACAAGTGTGCCTTGAAGTTACTTAGAAGTATGTTACTCTTATGGTAGAAAAGTTAGAGACTTGACCATGTATATAGACTATGATTAAGATGAGTAAAAAAGAATATCTGGCTTGGGTGGTATTATGGGATGCTATTCTTTCCTTGCACTTGTATTCTTTTGAGGTTACTTGAGAATGGTCCTATTATGGTATTTATGACTAAGAGTCAATTGTGCTTATATTATTATGACTTATCTCCTATGCTCATTAACTATTTCTTATGTTGACTTATGTTTATATAATGTTTATATTGGAGATTTTGCTATTAACTATGATGATTATGTTATTATCTCTTATGCACATGTCTTATGTTGACTAACCATTTGAGATGATCTTATGATGTTGTGCTGGCTTTCATACTTGGTACATTTTGTACTAACGCATATTGCCTACATTCTAATCAAATTTAGGGTTGAGGAGATTGAGTTGCTTTGAAAGCTAGGTTTCCAAGGATCTAGAAGAGTTGAAGATTTTAGTGAGTCCTCATAGCTTCGAGGACAAAACCCACCTTACCTTTATATCTTTTATTTTCATGTTAAGACTATTGTATGGGATGTGTCCCAAGTGTTTATTCTAAAAAGTTGTATTAGATGGTTTAAGACAAAGTGTAGAAAGTCTTTCGTTTGCATTTATGAAAAATAACTTCGATTGAAAAACTTTTAAATTTTCCCGTATTTTTTTCTATTATCTTATGTTTAGGATATGCTAAGGGCTTGTATGCGACCCCTTCGGGGTCCACTATGCCATATTACGTCCAGGGGGCACCCCTAGGACAAACTTTATATCTGAGCATAAGGTTTTGGGATAAATTTAGGATGTCTCAAACCACATCTAGTAGAGTCTTGTTCATAAATGTGAAGCGCGCCATATTTTATGAATAGGAGGCTATTGAATGCTTAAGAAATCTTACCTCTTCATTCTCTAAGACATGTTGTAGAGTTTAGATCTAGTAGGTTTTTTCTCTTAACCTTTGCCCTATTGTTTTTCAGGTTATGGCTAATACTAGGGCTAATGTTAGGAGAGATGAGGAAGACAATGGAGAACAAGAGGTTCCTCCACAAGTTCCTAACCAAGCTCCTCCTCAAGTTCCTAATGATGAAGGGGCTATGACCAATGTTGAAATAAGGGTGGCTCTTCAAACATTGACTCAACTCATGGAGACTCAAGCTCAAGCCGTGACCACTCAAGCCCAAGCTATAACAGCCCAAGCCAACCGAGATGTTGGGCCCCAAGCAAACTCAAATGAGAGCACCATGTCTTCTAGGTTAAGAGATCTCACAAGAATGAACCCCCTCTATGTTCTTTGGTTCCAAAGTGGATGAAGATCCACAAGAGTTTGTGGAAGAGATCTACAAGATAGTGGATGCTATGGGGGTAACTCCTAATGAGAAATCTGAACTAGCCGCCTATCAATTGAAGGATGTGGCCCAAGTATGTTATAATCAATGGAAAGATAATAGGCCTATAAGAGCGGGTCCCATAAGTTGGGAAGTGTTCAAGAAAGATTTTCTTGATAGGTTCTTTCCTCGAGAGAAGAGGGAAGCCAAAGTTGAGGAGTTTATCAACCTTCGTCAAGGAGGTATGAGTGCTCAAGAATATTCCCTAAAATTCATAAGTTGTCCAAGTATGTTCCATCCTTAGTGGCAAATCCGAGAGACGAAATGACTCGATTTGTGACCGGAGTGTCCAAATTTATTAAGGAAGAATGTCGTGCGGCAATGCTTCATGATAATATGGACATGTCACGTCTAATGGTGTATGCTCAATAAGTTGAGGAGACAAAGCTTAGGAAGAAAAATAGGGAAGTTAAGAGACCTAGAACCGATGATGGGGATATCTCCAATGCTAGCTCTGATGGATATGGTCAACCTAGGACCCAACAAGAACTTTCCAACCACTTGAGGGTGTCTAAACCTAAGCCTCTAAGAGGGAGTAATAGTGAATTTGTGTTGCTTAAGCCTACTTTCTCCAAGTGTGGGAGAAAGCATTATGATGAGTGTCTAGACGAAAAGGAAGGGTGCTATGGTTGTGGTAATGAGGGACACAAGAAGAGAGATTGTCCTATCCTTAGGGCTAAAGGGAGGGAGGCCAAGTCCAATGTTCCCAAGTAATCATAGATTTTATGCTCTCCAATCTAGAGAAGATCAAGAGTGATCTCCTTATGTCCCTTCCGGTATGTGCTTTATGCTTTAGTAAATATCCGGATTTCTTGTCCTTTGTAACTTGTTATGTTGGACTTTGAAGTTGTCTTTAGTACGCATGATGTTTAGAAAAGTTTATGTGGGCTTACTCCCAAGTGGGGGATAGTGTGCCTATCTAGTGGGGTTATTGTGTGCTTTATGTGATGCCATGATTTCCTTATATGCATTTTCATGAAAATGCTTAGGTCTTGTTCAAAATGACTTATATGCATTGTTTTTCTCATGTTGTAGTGCTTTGAGTAGATTGGCATATAGGCTTCATGAGTTGATTATGAGCATGCCTTAATTTTTGGAGTTGAAAGATTCCTCCATGAAATAAATATTTTTTGAGAGTAAATTGCATTTAGGCTCCATGAATGTATTTTGAGCATGTTTTAGTTAGGAGATGTTAGTTCCTCCTTTAAAAAGGGTAGATATAGAATTTGATGCATTTTTGGGTTGGTAAAAGTAAGTTCCTACTCCCTTGTATTGCGTTGAATGAGTTTGGTTTTGAATAGAAGTTTTCTTGCATGGTTGTGTGCATTTAGATGTAGTGCATGCATAATGGGCTTCTAAGTTAGATTTTTTATTTTAATAGGTGCTTAAAGTGTCATTCAAGGACAAATGTTCCTAAGTGTGGGATAATATAACACCCCGTAATTTAGTGAGTTCTAGAGCCTTTGGTAAGAGTTTTGGAGTGTCGTATGAGGGTTAAAACTTGTAAAAATGGTTCCCGTACTTAGAATGGGGTTTTAAGGGCTAAATGTCTGGGTACGACTCCCCAAGAACCACCCAAGGGGTCCTTGAGGAGGACCCAAACAAGTCCCTAAATCTGGAAAAATTGTGTGAACTACGGTTGCAATCTACTGGGTGTAGACCAGATCACGCCCCGTGGTTCATGGGCGTAGGTCAATGCCTGCACCAGTCCTGCAAAGCTGAGCCTCAGGTACAAACCATGGAGGTGATTGACGTCCAGTAGCTCCACCTACGGTCCGTAGGTGGAGGGCGTAGGTGCTGCTAGTTTTAAGTTGGGGGTTTGGGAATTGATTAGTTAATTAATTAGGGGTTAAAGGAGGTCGGTTAGTTAGTTAATTAACCACCTATATAAGTATAATACACCCCTAAATTAATCATTAGAACTCATTCATCTAAAGACCCCAAAAACACTCTCCAAAAATCATCTCTCTAGAATAGAAGGAGAAGAAGAAGAAGAAGAGAAGAGGGCAGCAACTTAGGGAGATTTTCCCATTGATTCAAGCTTTGTTTAGGGCTTTGATTGAATGTATGTGAAGCTTAACCATCGATGGGTTCTTCCACGCATGGAGTCCCCATAGTTTTCCCCACTTGTGAAATCAAAAACCCCATTCTAGCTAGGGTTGAGCTTGAATTGTGGGTAGGGTTTGGATGTGATTCCAATCTAGCGGATAACATCCAATTATGATTGAATTAGCTTCTTTAATGATATTATGATGATTTCATGTGATTTATATGGCAAACCCTAATCTAAATTAACGAATGTGATAATTGTAGGTTGAGGCCATTAGAGGTGAAATTGAAGGTTCATGAGTGATCTTCCTAAATCAATGTTGTGTGTAGTAATTGATCAAGATTAGGAATACCTAGACATGAATTGAACTAGACTCTATACTACATGATAGATCTTGACTTGTAAGGATGAAATTGAACCTTTAAGGCAAATTATGACTAGAATCACTTAGTATTAAAGAAGGTGATTGAATGTTTTGTAATCTAGGTTCATAATATGCTTCCATGATGTAGAATCATTGATAATGAGGAGTCATAGTGATCAATAAGTTTTTTGTTTTTAATGTTCTTGTTTGAATAATGGGTGTTAGATGTGCAGGTTAAAAATTCAAAATTTTAGGAAAAGAGGCAATTAGGCGAGCTCAGGTACCGTTTGGCAACTCGTCAAATAAGTCGGCGAGCCCGATCTGGACCACCGTATTGACCAACTAAATGGCTGGAGTTCTATAACATCCGTCAGACAAAAGTGCCATTCGATGCATCATCGAATGGTAGGTGACATAAGTGGATATCATTGGGTGGCGCGCGAACTGAAGGGTCAAAAAGGCATCAACTATTTTAAATTCAAAATTTTCCTTCATTTCACATTTTCCGACCTTTTAACTCTTACACTTCATATCTAGATTACAGTTTTTCTTGTTAATTTTGTGTGGGGATCAATTTCTAGGGAGATTTTTTGCGCTTTTGCTTCCGAATTTGCTTGCCTAGCATTTGTATATACTTTTGAAGTTTGTGTCCCGAACTCAACTTAAATTTTCAGTTGTTTATGATGCATTCTTGTATTTTGTTGGATGGATAACGTGATGTTGAGTAGTTGATTGATTTTGAAGTAAGGGCTATTATCATATCGTGTTTATATTTGTGTTTTAGCCTATACTTGTTGAATTCCGTGTTTGAATTGATTGAAATCATGGGTTTGTGTTGTTTGTGTGTTGGGTCTATTGTGGGTAAAGCCTGAGTAGCCCGAATTGTACCGATTAACTTAATTTGCCTAATGACAGAGCGGATTCTTAAGAGCAAAAGATGTTGATTGGTGAATTATAGATAAATTGGGGGAAGTTTGAGTACCCTGGGGTCATTATTGGTATAGGTCTGGGCTAATTACATAGAATAATGTGTTAGTTTCATTATTGTGGGCTGTGGGTTAAAAAATTGAAGGTCAGGTCAAAAATCTGGGAAGAGAGACCAATCGGCAAGCTTTCTCGAGCTCACCGAATAGCTCAGCGGTTCGCCAAGCAACCCCTAGATCACCTTTTTGTTCTTCATTTTTGATGATTTTATTATGTAACATTCGGCAGTATGCCTAAGGCCAAGTTCACTCGGCGACTCACCGAATGTTTGTTAGATCGCCCTTTCTCAACCCCAATTTTAGGTAATATTCTGTAACTTTTGGCAAGCTACTTTTAGATCGCTGAAAGGCCTTGTACCTCGCCAACTTGTGTTGATAGCTGAGTAATTCTATTCTGGAACTTTCGGTGAGCTCTATTTGGTTTACCGAGTTCGACGACTCACCGAACCACTCGGTAAGTTTTCTTGCAAGTTTTATACTTTGATATTTTTTTGAAACTATTTCTAACGTATTGGTTTATTCTATGTTGTTTTACAGGTATGGCCAAACCTAAGATTCCAGGCATAATTTAACCACCCCGAAAGAGAGCGCGGGGAATCGTGATAAACGAGGGTGATGCGCCCTCACGAGCTACACAAGCAAAACATTCTCCGACAAGGAAATGAATGGAGTAAAGGGAAAGGGGCATGTGGTGCACCATCCAACTGAGGATAGCTTCGACAACATGGGCATCTACGATACCCGTCTCACCACCTCGGAGTCTAACGGTGAGGGCAACTTGGGGTCTAGATCGCCAGTTTCTATATCCGAGCCGGAGGATGACCAGACCTTACAATGTAGGAGAACTGAGTTGTTCTCTAAGGCGCTACATGATCTGGCCAGGATATTAGTGACTCCTTCACCTCCACCACCTCCAGCACAGACGGTTGAGCAGGTACCTCCAATGCCCCAGTACAGGCACCCCCTCCTCGGTCATTCAACAGATTAAAGGTTGTTGGGTTGAGGACTATCTTAAAGGAGAAGAGGATGTCTACAGATGGAGTGGTGGACAGATACGCTGAAGTGTGGAACACCATCAACTTCCACAAGTTTGAGATCCTTACACGACCCCGAGGCGCATACATACTTTCCTGGGTCCGAGAATTTTATGTTGAGTATGGTAAGTTGGTGCCAAAGGGGAAGAAGAAGGCCAGCTCATTCACACCGGTTGACCATGTGGTGGTGCGTGGTAGAAATGTAAAATGGAATAACACCGACATCAATGAGGTGTTGGGGTGCACTATGAATTTCATCCATGTTTTGGTATATAAAATACAAAAGAAGACCCTGGATGATTTCAAGGGGTAGTTGTCTCCTCTTATCTCTGAAATCACACCGCCATGGATTAAGCTGGGATTTTAGATAGAGAAGAATGACTTGAATGTGGCTGCACGGTATTGGTTCAGATTTATTAGCAGCACCCTGATGCCTTCACAGAATGAGTCCATACTCTGACATCCTAAGGCTAATTTGTTGGGGTGCATCATTGACCAAGAAAGATTGAATCTCGGGTTGATTACTCAGAAGGAGATGGCCATGATGGCCAATCAGAGTCATAACTCACTTTCATTCTCGGTGTTGATCACAAAGTTGTTCCGGTGTCCCCGAGTGTCGTTGGTGGAGAAGACAGTTGTGGATATGACTCCTACTTCCTCTACTGAAGGCCGGAGGATCGAGGTCGAGCACACTAGATATGAGGCTGAGATGAGCAAAGCTTCACTGGTTTACACTTACCCGGTTGTTAATGTGGAGATGCTACAAATAGACACTGCCCCTCCTACCTAAGCCGGTGAACCTTCAGGTACCTCTGGAACTTCTACTAATATCCCTTCTAGTTCTACTGTTGTTGCTTCCTGGCCCCCACTGACCTAGGCTATGCTGTTCAAGATGGGCCATATGGCCCAATATAGATGTACGTCCCTCCCGGGTAGAGGCTATTGTTCCTAGGATGATTGAGAGAGTCATTGTTGTCACCTTAGCTCCTATTCAGATTGAGTTGAAAGAGCACCGGGAGTTAATCACCATGATTTCTTAGCATTAGATGCCCTCACGATGAGAGTGGAGGCATGTGAGCAGAGTAGGCACCAATCTGATGATGTGATGGCTTTGAGAACTGATGTTGCTAGCCTTAGACGTGACGTGGATGAGCTTAAATCAATCTGTCTATTTTTTTCAGCATGGTGGACCTTTTTGAGGTCTCGAGTACAGAGTTTCCAGCTATTTTTGAGATTCCTTCAGCTACTACGACCAGAGATGTTGTTGTGGCTGGTGAGGATACCGAGTTTGATGCTCCCGAGACTAATGAGGAGAAGCTTGGTACACGAGATGTGAAAGCGTATGATGACCTGGAAGACTTAGATGGCACGATGGTTCAGATAGCTATGAAGGCCTCTTTTCGGGATACATTGATGGTGGGCTCCAGTGGAGCGAATGATGGAGCTGAGCTGAGCACTAATGCCCAGATTGAGAGATTCACGGATATTCAGAGTTCACCTCATGCTTAGCCGGACAGGGGGATCTTGACTCTCTTCCAGCTTTATTTCTAGACTTTTTATTTATTTTACATTTAGGACAATTGTTAGTTTTGTTTGGTGGGGTGAGGTATCTTCATACCTGCCTCTTGTGGGTTGTTTTGTGATTGTTTGAAATTTGATAGTCAGTTATGCTTGCTTTGTGTGATTATGGCTTTTTGGTTTTTAATGTTAATGTTGGTTGGTTTTTTATCCAAATTTAAAATTCCACCTCTTGTTGTTTGTGAAAGTGGTTGTTCTCTTGCATATTTGAGTATCAATTGTGATCAGTACTGATGACTTGAATAGTGCTCTTGATTGAACGATATATTTGTGCAATTCCAATGAGGCAAATTTGAGTTGCATAAGTCATGTGTGAACTCTTGGCATCATATTTTAACTCGTTGATTGTTGAAATGAATCATGTGATGATCGTTGCACGCGAGCTAAAATTGTAGAATCTTGATTGATGATTGTGTTGAATGCCATGTGTGGTGAGATTGTCTTGAAACATGTGCTTGGTAATACTTAGAAGTTGCCCCGTTAGTCAGTCTAATCAACATATGTAGGTGAATGATATAGATGATCTTATGCAAAAACTTTGGAGAGTGAACCAACATGCTAGTATACCTCTTTGTGACCACCTTGTGAGAGTGTGAACCTAGCTTGGCATCGTTTGAACCTAACCTTTTCTTTGGATGAAACATGAGCACATTTGACCACTTTTTCCCATCACCTAAAACCTTTATAAAGCATTGGTCTGTTTGAATAGCAAACTTAGGCCAAAAGCTTAAGTTGGAGGTGTGGTGAAAAAGGAGAAGAGTCAAGAAGTTTGTGAAAATTTTCCCTTGATGGAGCGTGTTGAAAAAGATGGAACCCCTCCATGTATAAAAAAAGGATTGAAAAAAAATAAATGTTGAAAGAAATTTTGTGCAATGGATAAAAGAAATGGGGTATCCAATGAATAATGCTTAAAAGAACATAGGGTGGATTATGAAAATAAAAAAGAATGAAAGAAAGGGAGAAAAAAGGGAAATGCAGGTCATGCTTCATGAAGGTAGAAGTCACTAAGCCAAAATGATTATACCTTTACCCTCAGCCCCATTACAAGATTTGAAAGACCTTTGTGATCTTGATTGAGCTTAATGTCATGTTTATTGGAAAATACGGGCAAGCCTATGGGTAAAATCATGCATGTGTTTATATTTGAGAGTGTGAGAGTTGCTTTTGATTCCTTAATTCTGAAATGTTTATGAGATTTGTGTGAGCATGGAATCATTCTTGATGTGAGGGCATTCAAATACTTTTGTTGAGCTTGAATTTGCATGTGAAGCAAGCATTGTGAGATTGAGTTCTATTTGATGAAGGTTAGTCACAATTTGAAACTTGTAGTGCACAGTTGAACATTGCATGGGTAGATTGAAACTCTTGTGCATTCATGTTGAGTCTTAAGTAGCACTATTTGTAGACATCTCTGTTAAACTATTTGATCTTGTGTTTTACTTGAGGACAAGGAAAAGTTTAAGTTGGGGTGCTAATGAGTTGGGGATTTCGACTCATTTAGGGCTTAATATCTAGAGTTTTAGTGTCTTCAATGCCTATTTTATGCTATAAACTGATGTTTAAATGCTAGTTTACAGCAAAGAAGGCAAACGAGCAAGGTAAGGACATTACGTGCAAAAAAGAGTGAAAAAGATGAATAAGCTGAAGAAAAACAAGTATGATGTTCTCCAAAACCAATCGGCGAGTCGCCGAGTGGCTCTTCAGCTCGCCAAGAGTTCAAGCAGCCCAGCCCATGGACAAAGCCAACTCGGTGATAGAAAGGGTTATTTGACGAAATGCTGACTGTATCGGTGATGGAAGCTTTGATCGCCTAAAGTCACATAAGAGAAGTGTGGAAAAGCCAAGACAAGAAGGCGATGGAAAGGATCAATCGGAGAGTCATTGACTGGGTCGGCGAAGCTCAATTTACTCCGCCGAGTGGCTCCGAAACTGAAAATCTGGAAGCGTATAAATGTGATGTTAAAAAGAGAGTTAGGTAGTTCTTAAGTTTTTGGAGAGTACCTACATTGGGTTTTTGATCCCTAACACTATTCTTTAAGTTTGTAAGTAGATATTTAGGGTTTATTTGATTTTGAATTCAATTCAAGCATTTTGAAGACTTGAGGATTGTTGCCCAAGCTGATGGAAAACATAGTTGGTAACTATTTCTTGCTTTTTTTTTTATGTGTGGCTAAAACCCCCATTTCTGGGGTGCGATTATGTTATTGAATGTTTCAATTAGCTTATGGGTGTTAATATTTACTGATTTTAGTGTTGATTTGAAGTGGGTTCAATTGATAGTTGAGTTTTAATTGATGAATTGTAGCTCCAAATACAATTCTAGCCTAATTAATTGGTGATTGTAGTGATTGGGTTATTGTAGAGTTAGCTTGAGAAAGTGGGTCTAAATTTAATCTTACCGATCTAGCTTGAAAGAGTAGATTAATTGAGGTATTGAGCTGTTTATATTTGTTATGCTTGTCGAGGTTCGAGAGAACGCGCCTGATTCATAATAGTTGATTGACAAATGGCTATTACACCAAAGCCTACCCTACCCACTAAGATTCAACAATTTTTATTAAATAATAATCACCCATATAACGAAATTGGCGTTCAATCGATCACACTCCCAAGGATATATACTTGATTACCTCCGTGTGTTGGTAGTTGTTAATTGTTCACTCTAATCCCCCCAAGTGACATTACTTTAATTGCTTCGAAAATGTCTACTTTTACAAATGATTAGAACACTATTTCACTTTGTAATTGAATTATTTTCCGTATCACTCCCTGTGGGATCGACTCCAACTCTTCATTGGGTTTATACTTGATTCCGACAGCCTACACTTAGAATCGGATGAAGTGTAGTTGAGCGTTGTTAGAGACCTATAGATTAATTAGTTTTGCACAATGAAACACCCAAATGAATTGATAATAAAGTATTTGTTTGAGTTCCAATATCCATGAACTGCAACCCTAGTTCGTATTTCTTATTGATTAAAATCCAAGTAGTTAGTAGATTCTTATAAAAACCTATTTTTTGAATAATAGTTACTAATTTGAATTTGAACATTAAACTACAGAAGAATTATAGTACAGTGTTTTTGGGATTCGACCTCAACCTAGTTATATTACTGTATTTTGCAATTGACCATTATAATCCCATAAAAGGGTGTTATTTAATCGACATCAAAATCCTTGCTGAGTTGGGCACATTTTAGTACAATTTTCACCCTTAGACCAAAGAGTAGATTGAGCGGGCCATTTAGGTGTTAGAGGGTATGCTCCACACATGTGTGATAGACTTTGGTGGTCATTGAGACCAGCTTTTGTTGTTGACTGAGTTTTCTTATAACAATAGTTAACACTTCAACATTTATATGGCTCTATTGGAGGAGCTGTAGATCTCTAATTGATTTGTTTGATGCATTTGAGGTGAGACCGTGAGGTACTAATCTTCTAAGGGAATCATTAGAGAAGGTCAAGTCAATTTAGAAAAAGCTTTTGGCGGCTCAGTGTAGACAAAAGGAATATGCCAACCAGAAGGTTAGAGATATGGAGTTTATGGTGGGAGAGTGTCACGGCCAAAACTACACCCTAGACGTGACATGGCGTATAAGACCATAAGAGTCTCTACACAAGCCACTTGACATGCATATACACAATATAATAGACGAAAGTAGAGAATCTCAAATGAATAGGAAAGTTTAACGTAAAAGCGAAAATCTACTCATAGTCCTGAAAAGAAATTATAATACATCCATAGAAGTGGCAACAACGTACCCCGTACACCACGTGCAATGTGCGAAAACTAAAACATAAAAAAAAATTAAAGGTGACATGTATCTCAGAACATGAGGACTAACCAAATCTACGAAACTTTGAGACAATCAAGCAACTAGCCACGCGCAAGAGGAGAGAAAACGTCACACCCTACATTATTAAAAATCAATATAGGAACAAGTATGCATTAGTACATGGAATGTACTAAGTATGATAGATATGCATAAAAACATGAAACATGATCGTAAGAGGACTAATCGAAAACATGTTGAAATTATTGAAAGAAGAATTTTAAATCATGAATATGGTCCAAGCATCTTAAAATCATAAGGAAAGCTTCATAAAACCTTAAAATTATTTAGCTCATTTTGTGGGATATTAGCTTTAACCGACAATAGACCATATGAGCTATAACATTGAATTCTATGTAACTCCCACATCGAGAAGGGAGAGTCTAATTTCTAAGGTAGAATTCAGTATCATGATTCATATGCTATTTGTGAATCCCCTAGCTAGGGCATTTAAGATAATCCTACGGGGGAACATGGTTTGGAACTACAGGTTCCTACAGGTTCACCTCAAAGCTCTCTCTGTGCTAAGTTAAATTAAATGGAATAGTCAATTTCATAATCATCATATCATACATGGAAGATCACAATTAAGTTAGTAATCCAAGTTTAATTTATCATAGAGTAGCTCATTAAATCTTGAATCAAACGTGTGTGAGAAAACCTTTCACCAATCTTGATCCCTAAATATGTGAGATAAATTTCATAGATTCTTATCTTAAAGCAACCTAGATCATGAAACCTTCCTTTTCATAAATCATGCATAACCTTCATGAAAACATCATTCATAGATTCATAGCTTCTTCATAAATTCATGTGTTTGAGAATATATTGTCAAAAATCATGATCAATGCATGGGTTTCATGTGAAATCAATTAGAAATCATGTAATTGAGTCAAAACAATCATAATAAGAGAAAAATCAAACAATTAAATCAACACAATTAGAACCCAGGGATAATTGAATGAAAATCTAATCAATTTGATGAAATTGAACTTGGAGAAATTGAGAAATCCTTGGGGCTCAATGGGTGAATGGAACCCGCTGATGAAACCCTACATACATTGAGGATCAAATCCCAAAAGCAATGGATGAATAGGATACTTGAAGCTTTGAAACCCTAGCCTTCTTCTTGAACTGGAGAGAGAATTGGGGAAAATGAATGTAGATTGGTTTTGGGAATTGAGTGAATGAGAGAGTTGGGTTAATTTTAGGGGTAGAAGGGTAGTTAGTTATAGGACTTAGAATTAGGGTCAAAACAACATAGTATAGGTATTAAATGGATAGGAAAATATCCAAATACCCTTAGAATGAATTGTCGGATAGTCATAAGGTTTGTACTTACGGTCGGTAGAACCTCATATTGTCTGTATTGGTCAACCGTAGAACCAACTTCAGAAACCCAAAAATTCAATCATTTCCCATGATACCTTTCTACGGTCCGTCGTCCAGTCTATGGTCCATAGACCTCATCTGTGGAAAACAAATTCAACGCTAAAATTTCAATTAATCAGGAACCTTTCTACGAGACCCTTCCCACGACACGTAGAACCAACTACAGACCATCAAACCTTCCATAGACCCAAGGTCCTAAATCAAATCTCTGTATCCATCCTAAGATTGTCATCTGCGGCTCATCAAACCTCTTTCTGCGGCTCATCAAACCTCTTATGATTTTTCCTTCAAGTCGTAGGTCTAATCTTCAAAAATATAAAATTTCCAAAATTAACTTACGTTCTACGACTCACTTTCTATGGCCCGTAGAACCTTATACGGTCTGTAGATGGAGCTCATAGATCACTGTATCAGTGAAATTTCTGCACTTTTCCTTTCTAACTTGACTTTCCATTTTTCTAGGTGTTACAATATGTACACCTTCGGAACATTCTTCTAGTCCTTCGACTTAAGCTAGCATAAATAAAATAGGAGAGAAACTAAGAACCCAACATGAATACAAATTTTCATCAAAATGCACATAAACATGGAGAATCACTCCAAGATAAATCATAACATCAAAAATCATGTTTTTCATGAACATGCATGCATATGGAAACATGAGATTCATTAAAACGCATAAATCTGAATGAATGAACCATGAGGAACTAATACCTCAAGCTAGAATAGGAGTGGAAGGAAAGAGATAAGGACATCGGAACCTCATATCGTCTTTGGCCTCCCATGTATCACCCTCAAATAATTTATTCCTCCAAAAAACTTTCACAGAAACAACTTTTTTATTTCTCAACTTTCGGTCTTGCTGGTCTAAAACATCAACTGAAACCTCTTCATAAGAAAAATTTTCTTTAACTCCCAAACCTTCCAAGGTACAATAGACGTCGGATCTCCAGCAAACTTCTTCAACAAAGAGATATGGAGCATTGGATGTATTGATGCTAAATCATTAGGCAACTCAAATTCATAAACAACTTTGTCCATACGCTTCAAAAATTGATACGAGCCCATATAACGGGGACTAACCTTCCATTTCCTTCCAGACCTCATCACACCCTTCATTGGTGAAAATTTCAAATAGACCCAATCATTAACCTCAAATTCAAGCTCCCTCTCCTTACATCGTCATAAGACTTTTATTGACTTTGAGTCATTTTCAATCTTTTGCTAATAAGTCTAACCTTTTCCATAGCCTCATGTACTAACTCTGGTCTTATCAAAGTGACCTCACCAACTTCAAACAAAGTTATAGGAGACCTATACCTCCTAACATAAAGAGCCTTAAACGGTGCCATCCCAATGCCAGAATGTTAGCTATTATTATACACAAACCCAATCAAAAGTAAATGATCATCCCAATTACCCTTGAAATCAATCACATAAGCTCTTACCATATCTTCTAAAGTCTGAATAGTACACTTCACTTGTCCATCGATCTGAGGATGAAAAGGTGTGCTAAGTTTCACTTGAGTACCAAGACACTTTTGGAACAATTTCTAAAACTGAGATGTAAACTTAGTACCACGGTCGGAGATAATGGACAAGGGCACTCCATGCAAGCTTATCATTTCCCGAATATAAACCTTTACATACTCATCGGCTTAAGTTGAAGTCTTAACAGGAAGAAAGTGAGCCGATTTTGTCATTCAGGCCACAATAAATCAAATTGAATCAAACTAATAACGATGGCGAGGTAAACTCATAATGAAGTCCATATTAAAATATTCCCACTTTCATGTAGGTATACCAATGTTTTGGGTTAAACCACTTGGTTTATGATGCTCAAAATTCACTTTTTGACAATTTAGACATTTAGCCATAAATTCGCAATATCCTTCTTCTTTCCTTTCCAACAATAAACTTCCCGCAAATCATGGTACATCTTGGTGGCTCTCGGGCGAATAGAATATTGAGAATGTGATTATATTTTCAAAATATGATTCCACAACTCTTCAACATTTAGAACACATAACTAACATTTATATCAAAAGACGCCATCTCCCCCTTGGGAGAAAGCCTCGATGGCTTTTTCGGAAACTGCTTCTTTAAGTGAACCAATATCGAATCAAGATCTTGTATAGCCTTTACATTTGATACAAAAGATGATTCTGATCCATTATGAACAATAACACCACATTCATTGCAATCAACCAAGTGAACAACCAATCGGGCCAACCTATAAACGTCGTGAATTAACTCTTTCTTACTATCCTCTACAAGAGAAACACCCCCATCGATAGTCGACCAAGAGCATCCTCCACCACATTCGCCTTACCATAATGAAAGAGGACACTTATGTCATAATCTTTCAATAACTCAAGCCATCTTATTTGGTGAAGATTAAAATCCTTTTGAGTGAACACATATTTCAAGCTCTGGTGGTCGGTAAACACATCTACATGAACACCATATAAGTAAAGTCTCCAAATTTTATAAGACAAACACTACCATCGCTAACTCTAAATCATGAGTTGAATAATTCTTTTCATGCACCTTCAGTTTCCTTGAAGCATAAGCGTTGACATTCCCATGTTGCATAAAAACATAACCAAGACCAATCTATGAAGCATCAAAATAAACCACAAAACCATCCAATCCTTCCAGTAATGTCAAAATAGGGGCCGAAGTGAGTCTATCTTTCAATTTTTGGAAACTCTTCTCACAAGCTTCCAACCATAAGAATTTCGCCTTCTTTTGAGTCAATGTTGTCAAAGGAGAAGCAGTGGATGAAAATCTTTCTACAAACCTTCTATAGTAACCAGCCAAACCCAAGAAACTTCATATATCTGAAGCGGACAAAGGTCTAGGAAAATTTTTAACCGCCTCAATTTTCTTAGGATCGACTTGAATACCTTCACCGGAGACAATATGGACAAGGAAAGCTATTGACCTTAACCAAAACTCAGATTTGATAAACTTAGCATACAACTCACGGTCCTTGAGAATTTTCAACACAATCCTTAAGTGCTCAGCATGCTCATTCTCAATCCATGAGTAAATCAAAACATCATCAATAAACACAATCACACAAACATGTCAAGATATATTTTAAAGACCCTGTTTATCATATCCATAAACTCTACCAGGGCATTAGTCAAATCAAAAGACAAGACTAAAACTCATAATGAACATACAGATTTCAAAAAGCCATCTTTGGAATTTCATTCTCTTTCACCCTCAATTGGCAATAACTCGATCAAAGGTCAATCTTACAGAAGTAACTTGCTCCTTGGAGATTCTTAGCATACTACCCATGATCCTCAAGAATTTTCAACATAGTCCTCAAGTTCTCAACATGCTCATTCTCAATCCATGAGTAAATCAAAACATCATCAATACACACAATCAACAAACATGTCAAGATATTACTTAAAGAACTTATTTATCAAATCCATAAATGTCGCCTGGGCATTAGTCAAAACAAAAGACATCATCAAAAACACATAATGACCATACCAAGTTCAAAAAGTCATCTTTGGAATATCATTCTCCTTCACCCTTAATTGGCGATAACCTGATCGGAGGTCAATCTTAGAGAAGTTATTCGTTCATTGGAGTTGATCAAAAAATCATATATCCTTGGAAGAGGATATTTAGTTTTAATGGTAATCTTATTCAATAGTCAATGCACATTCAGAGGAACCCTCCTTCATTTGGACAAATATGACTAACCCCATTGAGATATACTCGATCCAATAAAACCCTTATATAAGAAATTCTTCAATTGATCCTTTAACTCCTTAATTTCTGTCAGGCCATATGATACGGAGGAATAGAGATAGGCTGTGTATTTGGAAGAAGGTCAATACCAAAGTCTATTTCCCTTTTAGAAGGAATACCAAGAAGATCATCGGGAAATACTTCCGGAAACTTATTTACAATCATAACTAACTCAAAAGTAGGTGTTTCAGAATCTATATCCCTAACCTGAACAATATGATAAATGTGACCCTTAGAAATCATTTTACTAGCCTTTGGGCAAGATATAAATTGACCCTTAAGAGCATAGTTTCTCCCTTTCTATGACATGATAGGTTTGTTCAAAACCTTAACCACGACCAATCAGGTCCAACAATCAATGGAAGAATAACATGCATGAAGTCAATCCATCCAAAGAATAACATAAATATCTAATATATCAAGCTCTACAAAATTAACATGATTGACTCGATGAGAAATAGAAATAGGACAATTTCTATAAACTCTCTTAGCAACAATAACATCACCAATGGAAGTAGAGACATGAAAGGGATTGATGAGTCGGGGATTTTCACTCATTTAGGGCTACACATCTAGAGTTTTAGTGTCATAAATGTCTGTTTTATGCTCTAAACTAATGGTAAAGTGTTTATTTGTAGTTATGAAGGCAAAAGAGCAATGCAAGGACATTATTGGGCAAAAAAAGAAGAAAAGTTGAAACGCTTGAAGAAAAGCAAGGTTGACGATTGCCAAGACCACTCGGTGACTCACCGAGTGGACCTTCAGCTCTCCTAAAGTTACAACATGCCAGCCCTGGGAAAAAGCCAACTCGATGATAGAAATAGAATTTTGGCGAACCACCAATTGGATCGCCGATGGAGTTCCTGATTGCCTAAAGTTGCAAAACAGGAATGTTGAAGAGTAAAGTAAAGAAGGGAATGGAAAGGGACATTTGGTGCATCACCGACCTGGTCAGTGGTGCTTGACTAATTCCGATGAATGGCTCCATAAGCAAAAATCTAGGAAAGTATAAATGTGATTTTTAAAAGAGTTTCGAGAGTTCTGAAGTTTTGAGCGATATTTCTGATTTTTTGAGAATTCCTACATTAGGGTTTTTATCCCTAACACTGTTCTTAGAATTTGTGTTCAAAAATTTAAAGTTGGGTTTGGATTTTGAACTCATTTTGAGCATTGTGAAGACCTGCAATTTGTTACCCAAACTGATGGAGAACATAGTTGGTAACATCTTCTTGCTTTTTATAATGTTTGGCTAAAAACCCCATTCTTGGGGGTATGATTATGTGATTAATTGTCTCAATTAGCTTATGGGTTTTAGTAGTTACTGATTTAATTGTTGATTTGAAGCTAGTTCAATTGATAGTTTAGTTTTCATTTTTGAATTGTAGTTGCAAATATAGTTCTAGCTTAGTATTCTATGTTTGCTTGAGAAAGACGTTTTAGAAATTAAGACTATCAATCGATGATTGTAGTGATTGTGTTATTGTGGATTCAGCTTGAAAAAATGGGTCTATATTCTATCCTACCAATATAGCTCGAGAGAGTAGATTAATTGAGGTTTTGGGTTGTTCTTAATTTATGGGCTTGTCGAGGTTTGAGAGAACTCACTTGATTCGTAATAGTTGATTGAGAAATGACTGTTACACCTAAAGCCTAGCTTACCCACTAAGATTCAACGGTTTTTAGTAAATAATAATCAATCGTACAACGAAATTGGTAATTAATCAATCACATCCCCAAGGATCCCTCTTTAGTTGATTACTCCCCTATTTTCATAGTTGATAGTTGTCACTCTAATCCCCCCAATTGACACTAGTTGTCAAACCCCTGCAATTTAAGTTAATTGTTTCAAAAATGTTTATTCCTATAACCGACTAGAACACTCCTTTCACTTCATAATTGAATTCTCTAACATATTGCTCCTTGTGGGATCAACCCCAACTCTTCGTTGGGTTTATACTTGATTGTGACTGCCTACACTTAGAATTGGATGAAGTGTAGTTGAGCTTTATCCAAAATGGTGTTGTTGTCGGGGAGTGGTGTTTAGAATTCTTTTAGTGAAGTCTAGTTGTGAGTTGCTTATGTTGTATTTTAATTAATTTAATTTTGTTTGATGTTGGCTTCTCTTGAACAGGTGATGTAAGAGATAATTTGTTTTGGATAGTCTGATGCATTCTATGTAAGGTTTTTCCCTCCTTCGAAGATTATGGCATTGAGAGATAATATTCAGGGCTTCAAACGATTGGATGGTGAACCAATTCATGAGACATGGTTGAGGTTTCAGAAGTTACTACTCCAATGTTCAACTCACGAACTCCTGAACAACGTGTTGTTACAATATTTCTATAGGAGTCTAGATTCGGTCTACAAGGGTGTGGCTGACCAGCTTATCCAAAGAGGAATTATTCAACAGTCGTTTGAAATAGCATCTACTAGTCTTGATGGGATTATGAAGATTAACCGTGCTTGGTACACTAAGGAAGATCAAGTGTCTCCTTTGACCAACAGGATGACAAAGGAACAAATATAAAAGGACCAAGAGCGGGATGAAAACATGGCTTAAAGGATGACCCAAATGGATCTTTTGTCAAATCATGTCATGGGTAGTGGTTCTAAGGTTGTGAATTAGTGGAGTGTAAAGGGTCAATGGCAAATCTATCGGGATGCAAAGATGGTAAATGACAAACAAAAAATGGCCTGATTAATTCAAGAGGAGCGCAGAGTCCTCACGGTAAGCTTGCATACTGTGCCAGATATTCACCGGCTGTTCAAACTTCACAAGTGTGACTGGATGGCTCGAGACCCAGGGACGTATAGCGAGGAGATTGTCTGGGAGTTCTATGCTTCCTATGTTGCCACTCTCCGCGGGTCCATTTCCAAGCGGTCAAAGCCACTAGCTCAAGCCCCGCTCACTTCCACCTTGGTTCGAGGGTGTCCGGTAAACATATCACCCGCCACCATTAGCCGTTTTTTCTATGGTCCCACCATGGGCCACTCTTGGTCTCCTAACACTTCAGAGTTTGATTACCGCTGGGACATCATGTGGAGTGGCGCTTTCCAGAGGAATGCTGAGCAGCGAGAGGTTGTGATACTATGGCTGGCCCGGTACATTGTTGCAGACAGCGAGCGAGCGGAATGGGTCGCTGCTCCACGGTTGGGCATTCGGTAGGCCACATTGAATTTTGTACCAAAGTTCTTCTGCCTGTTGGTACGCAACAAAGTATCGCCTACAAAAGCTGACAATCAGGTCACTTGGGACAGAGCAGTGATGGTTGCTGCATTGGTGACGGGAGTAGAGATCGACTTTGCCCGAATGCTGCTGGTAGAGATCCACGAGAGAGCTTTCAGGACCTCCACTACTTACCCCTTCCCCTATCTGATCTTTCACTTGTGCAGGGACTCTGGAGTGCCGATCTGGCATTGTGACAGGCTAGTCCACCCTACAGGGGCATTGGACATCGGCCTTATTCGGGATGACGCAAATGTGGCAACACCTCGCAGAGAGCCTCAGATTGAGGTACCCCCCTTAGGCTCCGATCTTGCAGACACTGTGAGGCAGGCACAGGGCGGTGACCCCATTATCCCAGACCACACCGACACTGTCCCAGGCTCCTCTTCTCAGGCAGCTAGTGTTGCTCCTAGTTCTTCCCGGTCCATACCACAGTTAGGAGCGACGGTTGTCCTGATGGCCAGAGTACAAAAGTTAGAGGCGCAGATGGCCACACTGTTGCATCACATCCAGCCGTGGATGCAAAAGTCGATTGCCGAGTCCGAGGCTAGAATGGAGCGCAGGATGGAGGGGATGATGGACCGTAAGGTCCTGGCGGTTAATAAGCGGCTTGACGCCTTTGATTTGCGAGTCCTCGAGCGATCAGTTCTGGCCACAGACTTATCTGCTTTGCAGGCTGACATAGCCAGCCTCCGGACTGATGTTAATGTCATTCTTGCTGCACCTTCACTTGAGACTTAGGCTGCCCCTTCTGCGCTGGCTGATGATACAGTGCTAGATGCTTTATTCAATGGCATCGCCGAGGAGGGGCCTGCACCGACTCATGCCAAGGGCAAGCGGCACCGCTCTCATCTCACGGAGGAAGAGGAAGCTCAGAAAAGACAGCGTCGGCAGGAGAAGGAAGCTAGGAGGGCTTCGATTGCAGACGAAGAGTTGTGCCAGCAGAGGGTGCGTGAGAGAGCTGCAGGGGCATCTAGCTCTGCCCCAGTTGCAGAGGATCAGCCTATTTTGAGAGGCATTGCGAGCACCACTGATAGTGCGGAGCGTTTGATAGAGAGCACTACTGAGGGTACTAGGATTGCTGAGGCGGGCACTACTGAGGGTGCCCCCACTGAGGTTCCAGAGGGCTCCGGGAAACCGGACCCCCCTGCTTGTTGATGATTCACCGGCGCTTTGTGCCACAGGTTTGCTTTACTCAAATCCATTCACTTTTACTGTCTATGTATGCATTGTGGACAATTGCATCTATTTTTGTTTGGGGTGGGGTAAATCGATCTTGAGTGATAGGGTGAAGTCTGAGTAACCCAACTCATGAATCCTCTCTTGAGGTTTTCTTGCCTGTGTTCTTTTACCCCAAGAGACTATTTAATTTTTGTTGAACCGGCATGTCTTAGGATTGTGTGTGTAGAAGCATGATGCAGAATGAAGCATGATGGCTTAGGAAAAATGATACCCGTCAGATTCTGGGTTGTATGCTAGAAGTAGGCTACGATTAGTTGATTGTGTTGGCTCTGAGTATGACATAGTAACAATCGACCTGATTGCATGATTAAACCTGAAACTTGAACTGGGTAATCTGATAATCTGATAATGAAACTATGTGCCAAGAGTGGGTGAGAATCATTGACTGTTCAAACAGTTTTGTGCAAAACTAGAACTTGCCCGGTTAGTCCTGCTAAGACAATTCAATCTAGAGGATAGGAAGTGATCATAGGTCGTTGTTCTGAAAAATCCACAAATTGCCTAGAAGGATTCAACCAAATGAAATAACTGTTCCCTTTGATCCAACTTTGAGCCTAAAAATAAACCATTTCTTTCTAAAACCCCAAACTCACTTTCCCATAATCTACCATGTTGGCCTCGGTCCCTCCTTGGACATGTGCACTTTGACTTAGACCAAAAGGCTAAGTTGAGGGTGGCTAATGTAAAAAAAGTAACTTCAATCTTGGCCCTGACCTGACATCGGGTATTGTGCACCTCAACTAATGGAAAATCCATAAGTTGAGGGTGGCTATGAAAGAGGAAACTGAAAGAAAAATGGGGATGAAAAGAGTGAAAAAAAAAGTTAAAAAATAAAAATGGGGGAAACGGAAGGAAAGGATGTGAATTATTAAAAGAGAAAGGAGTAATAAAATAAAAGGAAATTGAGCTACAAAGTTTAAAGTCACATCCGTGGGTGAAGAAAATCAAGGGAAAGCGGTAAAGCAATAATATGACAAAAATAGGGCAAAAAAAAAGAGGTTAAAAGCCTAGTGTAATGACAAGGAGGGCAGAAAGTCACTAAACAGTACCCAAATGTACCACACCTGACCCTGAGCCTACGTTACAAGCCAATAAAGTCCTATAGTGATCCTGGAGTCTATTTTGGAGAGTCTAAGCAGTGAAAATAAGGGCAAGCTTATGGCAGTAAGCACTAACTGTAGTTGAAATCATTTCTGAGTATGAGTGTTGAATAAATCCTTGTACAATGAATGAAATTAAATTTTTGCGAAAAGAGGATTTCTTTTGAAGTAAGGGTACTGATTACATCGTTGGAAAGTTGGTACCTGGGTGACAGTGAGAAGGTGTCTGTTGTGTGTCAGTTGGTTGGTCAGTGTCATGATGTGATCCACATGAGTTGGCTTGTCGAGTCTAAGAAAACGAATGTGCACCCGAACAATGAGGAGGTAAAGAGCCATGTGATTGCTTGAGTTAGAAATACTTGCTTCTATACAAGTGTCGTTTAGAGTTCTAGTGCGTCGCTTGAGGACAAACAACGAATTTAAGTTGAGGGTGTTGATATACCGTGAGTTTACGGTATATCTAATACATTTCACTTACAAGTTGTGTGTGTCTAGGGCCTTTTTATATTGTGTTTTTATGTGTTTTATCATGTTTTGCAGGAAAGGTGTTCAGGCGCGGAAGATTAGAGACAGCTGAAGGAAATGCAGAAAAAGGCATCCACGGAGGTCATCTACGGACCGTAGATCCATTCACGGTCCGTAGGTGATGACCGTAGATCAGCAGGCATGGTGTTGAGGACAAATCAGGGAAATCTGACCAAGTGTGGAACCACGGTGCCCATTGACGGTCCGTAGATTGATCTACGGACTGTACTGTTGATCCGTAGAGTGAGACTGTGAGGGTTCCAGTACCTGATTTTTTGAAGATTCTAAGTATGGAGCTACGGAAGGGATTAACGGATCGTAGGTCGATCTACGGTCCGTGTTGTTGGTCCGTCGTTTGCTTCAGAGAAGCTGATTGTTGGATGCTGAAATATTTTCTAAGTCTCGAGTGATGGAAGGGACTTACGGACTGTAGATCCATCAACGGTCCGTAAGTCAGTCTCGTGGATCGAAGACGCGTACCTGAACAAAACTTTTCTTAATTTGTTTCCTTTTTTATTTAGGATTTGTTTTCTATAAATAGGACATGTAAACCTCATTTTTGGGGGTTAGACGCTATTATTCTATTTTTGCTTTGTAACTTTGGAGATTAATTTGCAACCCTAGCAATTATTGATTTCCCAAGTTCGTTTTGAAGTTTTTGGCTTTGCAATTCAAGTTAATTCTCTGGGTTTATTATTCTCTTTATGTAAGTTCATGATTTCTTCATCTACAATTATGAATTGTGTTCTTGCCAATATGAGTAACAAAATCCACAACTAGGGTTGTGGGAACCATGATCAAGTAACAAAGTATGAATAGTAAATAAGCAATTCTTGACTAGTATTTTGTATGCATTGATAATTCTTTCGTTTAGAAGTCTTTTTAACGGTGGCCAACGTTAGAACTCGCCTTGTTACTACTTGCCGGACCAAGGAGGTAATTAACAAGAAAAGAATTATCAACATAGATTTAGTGTCATACTATCTAATAGGCTAGTGTCGATTGGTGCGAAGTAATAACTAAGCCAAACATCGATTATGATGTCTAATATGAGGTAAAGGTAAGGGTTAGTAAATTATACACACGTAGCCGGACCAAGGTGCGGGGTGAAATTCTCTAGATGCCGAACCAAGGATTTAGAGATACCTAACTTATCACTTTGCATGTAATACACTAGAAAAGGATTGCTATTACTAGGATTACTGCGTTATGAGATTATGGGGAACACGTATACCCTAGTTATTTCTCTTATCTTGATAACAACCAAAGTTGAGTTTAATTATTGATTACAATATTACTTATTACTATTTGTTTTACACAAGCACAAACCCCCCTTTTTATTACCTGTTTCTGGAAATAATTTGACTAATCGAATATAGTTGTCGGTTAAAAGTAAAGTCTAAACCATTTTCCTCGTGGGATCGATCCCAACCTACAAGTTGGGTTCTTTACTTGATAACGATCGCTTATGCTTCTGAAAGGAGGTGTAATTTGAGCGTATCAAATTAAGACTATCAATCGATGATTGTAATGATTGGGTTATTGTGGATTTAGCTTTAAAAGGTGGGTCTAAATTCGATCCTATCAATGTAGCTCAAGAGAGTAGATTAATTAAGGTTATGGGTTGTTCTTATTTTATAGGCTTGTCGAGGTTCAAGAGAACTCGCTTAATTCGTAATAGTTGATTGAGAAATGGTTGTTAAACCAAATGACTAGCCTACCCACTAAGATTCAACAGTTTTAGTAAATATTAATCACCCGTATTGCGAAATTTGCAATTAATCAATCACATCCCCAAGGATCCCTCTCTACTTGATTACTCCCTTGTTTTCATAGTTGATAATTGTCACTCTAATCCCCTCAATTGACACTAGTTTCCAAAACCCTACAATTTAAGTTAACTATTTCAAAAATGTCTATTCCTATAACCAACTAGAACACTCATTTTATTTCGTAATTGAATTCTCTACCATATCACTCCCTATGGGATCGACCCCAAATCTTCATTGGGTTTATACTTGATTGTGACTACCTACTCTTAGAATTGGATGAAGTGTAGTTGAGAGTTATCAAAATTGGTGCCGCTACTGGGGAGTGTTGTTTTGAATTCGTTTAGTGATGTCTAGTTGTGAACTGATTGTGTTGTAGTTGAATCAATTTAGTTTTGTTTGTTGTTGGCTGCTCTTGAACAGGTGACGAGATGAGTGTCAACGGGAGCAATGCTAGCCAACTTGGATACAATGATGGCATCGGTAACTTGCACAATGTCAATATAGATCATCTGGGAACTGCGGGTGTTATTTGATTACCTCCAATTATAGGAAATGCAGTGTTTCATGTGACTAGCACTATGTTGCAGTTGTTGCAAATGAAGGGTTTATTTGGAGGGTTGGCTCATGAGGATCCCCATGACTACATCTAAAACTTTGTAGACGTGTGTAGGCCATTTTCGTTCAAGAACATATCTCAGGAGTCAGTCCGACTTCAGTTGTTCCATTTTTCTCTCATGGGTGAGGCTACAAACTGGTTAGCCGACTTACCAAGGGACTCAATTACTTCTTGGGACGAGCTCACTGATCCGTTTTATGTAAGGTTTTTCCCTCCTTCGAAGATGATGGCATTGAGAGATAATATTTAGGGCTTCAAACAATTGTATGGTGAACCAATTCATGAGACATAGTTGAGGTTTCAGAAGTTACTACTCCAATGTCCAACTCATGGACTCCCGAACAATGTGTTGTTACAATATTTCTACCGAAGTCTAGATTCGGTCAACAAGGGTGTGGCTGACCAGCTTGTCCAAGAAGGAATTATGCAACAGCCGTTTGAAATAGCATCTACTCTTCTTGATGGGATTACAAAGATTAATTGTGCTTGTTACACTAGGGAAGATCAAGTGTCTCGTTTGATCTATAGGATGACAAAGGAACAAATAGAAAAGGACCAAGAGCAGGATGAAAACATGGCTAAAATGATGAGCCAAATGGATCTTTTGTCAAAATATGCCATGGGTAGTGGTTCTAAGGCTGTGAATGCAGTTGGAGTTAGTGGAGTGAATCTCGATGAAGTTAAATTTTAAGTTATTTAGAATGAGGAGGTACACTTCCTAGCAAATCGAGGAGGAGATTTCCACCTGAATTATCCAAGGTTGGGTGGTAACCAAGGTTGGAGTAGAGAGCGTGATGATGGTTGGAGAGACCGTGATAGGGAATGACGTGACCGTGCTACAAATTTAAGAGAGAGGGACAGTGCCAAAGAGAGATATGTACATCCCCATGAGAGTAAAAAGCCAAAAGAACAAAGGGTTGATCTTGGAAATTTCTGCAGTGAAGATATGTTTGCGCGCATTCTCAACAAAGTGGAAGGATCGGACAAAGTGCTAAAGGAAATGAAAGATGACGTCTCATCTTTGAACCAAAAAGTTACTTCACATTTGATATCTATTAAGCAGCTGGAAACACAAATGGGTCAAATCTTGACTTATTTGAACCCAAGGCCAAAAGGAAGATTACCGAGTGATACCATGGTCAACCCAAAGAATAAATCGTGAAAGCGTATCTTCATCGTGCCACGACTTTAAATAAAGTGCTTCTTGGGAAGCAACACAAGTTTTTAGCTTTTATTATTATTGTTTGAATAACGGGTGTTAGATGTACAGGTTGAAAATTCAAATTTGTGGGAAGATGATCAATTAGGCGAGCTTAGATACCAATTGGCGACTCACCAAACAAGTCGGCAAGCCCGATTCGAACCACCATTTGGACCAACCAAAAGGCTGGTGTTCTGTAAAACTTGGTGGATAAAAGAGCCATTTGACACTTCACCGAATGGTAGGCGACATAAGTGGGCATCCCCGACTAGCGCGAGAACTGAATGGTCATCACGGCCTGAACTATTTTTCAATTCAAAAACTTCCCTCATTACATATTTTTCGACCTTTGCACTTTCACAACCTTATTTAGATTTTTGTACTTGTTATTTTTGTGTGGGGATCAACTACTCGCAGGAAATTTGTGTGTTGATTACTTATTTACTCGATAACCTAGCATTCATTTATCTACTCTTGAGGTTGGTTATTCGAACCCTGCCATTAAAATTGTAGTAGTTTCCATATGCCAGATCCTGCTGAATTATTTGCGTAATATTAGTTGTTTGAATAATCGTTGTTAGTGTGTGCCCATATCGTATCTTGTTTATGTTTGTGTTAGCTTATAAATGTGAAACCTTGTGTGTTAACTGATTAAAAATTATGGGTTTGCGTTGCTTAACTATTGGGTCTAGTGTGGGGGAAGTCTGAGAAACCCCAATTACATCGATCAACTGATTTTGTCTAATGATAGAGCGGGTGACATCACTCTTGTAACACCCCGAAAATTCTATGACTTAAGTTAGAGCCTCACCTTATGAATAATGACTTAAAAATAGTTAAAATGATGTTTATAAACCTAAACTAATGTAATTGACTTGGTTTGGAAAAGTAAAAGTCTAAACGTCAAGAAACGACCAGGACGTCCGGAAACTAGAGAAGAATGTGTTCTAGTGTGTCCTTAGGTTTTGGGCAGGTTTGGCAGTGTCGTATGACAGTATAATCTTGTGAAAAGGTTTAAAATAGGTAAATATATGTTCCTAGGGTCAAAACGTTCAAATACGACTCCCCGGGGCCACCCTAAGGGGCCCCGAGGAGGACCCCAACCTTAGACAAGAAAGCTGCCAAGGCAGCTTGCAGATTGCACTTGGAGGGAATAGCTGCATGTCGCGCACTTGCTTCCCCAAGGAGCAGAAATATAGTTTGCGACGCGGTCGTGTCGCGGACTCTACTGTCTCGAAATTTAATTCCAAATATCTTCAGGGAACAGCTCCACGTCGCAGACTTGTTCCTCGACGAAAATGCAGAAATTCAGAAATCTATTTTTACCTCATTAAAGAGTCCATTTAAGTGAGGGGTATTTAGGGTACTTTAGGGGACGTGTATATAATGATTTTAAGTCAATTTCTCTCACTTTATTAACTCAAACACAAAACCCCAAAGATCTAAACCTAAAGTTCCTCATTTTCTCTACTCTCTCTCTTCTCAAGAACTCCATTGAAGAAAATTGGAACTTCAAGAAGAAGACAAACTCTCCAAGGTTTCAACTCGGATTTTCATGGTTAATTCGTCAATAAGGTATGGTTGCTTATCACTCTTGGGATTCCTTTCTCCAAGAGGCCCCTTCAAGATGAATTTCAAAATCTCCAATTTCTAGGTTTCAATCCAAAAACGTGGGTCTTCTTTCTAAAGTGAAATTGATGTAATAAACTGACTTTGATTGATGTTATATGAACAATTATGGTTGAATTTATGTTGTATTGGTGGTTTCTTGAACAATTCCCCATAAGACCCATGTTTCTCCTTCTTTTCCTAATTCTAACCCTAGTTTGTGTTAGATATTGATTGAAAGCTATGAATTGAATGTGATGTTATGTAATTCATGTTTGTATGATGATTCTATGAAATTAGGGTTGAGTATTTAAATGAATCCTTGAAGGCTATGAAGGGAATATGTCAATTGCTTATATTGATGTTGATTATGTTATTACTTCATAATTACCTTGTATTATGTACTGGTTATGAATTGCTTGGTAATTGAAGTATGGATGTCCCACGAAGGGCAAGAAGGTATGAAGGTTGGTTCTTCTTTGAACTCAAGTATGAAAGGTGAATTATTTAGATTGTAATGATGTTATACCTAATGTGTTATTGTGGTGTTGATGACCTAGTTTCCTCATCCTTAACCCTCTACACTTGAATTAGCTATGAAGTATGTATGTATATTATGTATGATTGATATATGATTGAAAGGTAGTTCGCATGATTGTAGTGTAATGTAAAGTGAAAGGTTTACTCACTTGCTAAGTGTCTCTAAAGTGAAAGGATTGTTACTCACTTATGAACACATATGAGCTATTATGGTAAGATGTCTACATAAGGGTCTATTAAAGGCTAATGTGAACTTATGTGATGACTAAAGATGATTCCAAAAGGGAATCAGATGCTTAGCACCGAAAGGGCATGTAAATGAGATGGGGGTCTCACGTTTAGTAAGTCCGGCTCCCCACATGGGTTTCCTCACGTTTAGCAAGTACGGATTACCTACGGTATGTGTTGTCTCATGAGATGGAAACCCTCACGTTTAGTAAGTTAGGGTTTCTAGAAGCAATCTCCTTGACCCTTAACTATGTGCCAACATAAAACTCTGGCTTAATGGATCCACCTAGATAGCTATGTACAAATGGTTACACCTTAGGCAAGTGTTAACCCTCTCTTTTCGGTGTGGAAGTAGAACACCGGATTCCATGTAGCTCTTATGGTCTATGTCGTTTATTGCAATATTTCCCTAATGTAAAAGTAAATGAAGGTAAGAAAGGTGTGAACTCTTACTAGGGCTTTCTTAAAGGTTTCTACATAGTGTAAGGGAGGGTATGGGACTTCTCTTGCACATTGCACTTGTGGGATCCTAAGAGATGGTAGTAGTAGTGTTCTCTTATGATTATGATTATTATGACTTATGTGTGTTGAATCTATGTTATGTATGATCATTATGAATGTGGTAAGTTATGATGAAATATGATCTTATGAATGTATGTATGAAGTAGGTTGATTAATGTGATACTTGGCTTTGAATAGGGTTATGGCATTCTTTTCTTTGCATTGCACTAGTATTGCTTGGGCTGTTGGGATGATATTATGTTGGTTTGGAATATGATACTTAATTTGTGTGCATATTGGATTTACTTGGCAAAAAGCATGTTTTGAATAAAATGTCCTTTTATGCATGTTTCAATGGTTTTTATGCATAGTAGCCATACTTAGTACATGTGTTGTACTAACCCATATTTTCTCCCTTTTCCCCAAACATTTAGGTTTGGGCCGTTGAGGATTCAAGCTTACTTCTCAAGACACTTGGAGTTCCTTCCCCAAGTTGGTGAGTCCTCAAGTCCGAGGACAAGACCCTATGATGTAGCTTCCATGTTTAGTTCTTTGCTTATGTTGAAAGACATGGTTGTACTTCCTAGTTGCAAGACTTCTTATTGATGTAAGGGTTAAGTCCCATTTTCGATACTTCTATGTCTAGATGGTGCATTGTGACGTAGTTATATTCTATTTTTCGTATATGAAGTGAAGTTGAACTTCCAAACTAAAAGTTTTAAATTTTCTGTGATTTTATTCTATGACACATGTTATGATGAATGTTAAGGGCTTGTATAAGACCTTTTCGAGGTCGAATGCGCCAGTAACGATTAGGGGGTGCTCTCGAGTCGTTACAATTGTTAAGGGCAAAATACATTAATTGGTCAATTTTGGACAAATCGGGGGAAGTCTGAGTACCCCGAAGTCATTATTGGTATCAGTCTGGGCTTAATTGCATAGAATAGGGGTTTAATTTCAATCTCGTGGGTTGTGGGTTAGAAATTAGAGGTCGGGGTCAAAATTTGGCACGAAGGACCTCTCGATGAGCTTAGCCGATTTTGTTGAATTGTTGGCGATTCGCCCAATGGCTCCTGGATCGCCTTTCTATCCTCCATATTTGACTAAATGATAGTGTAACATTCGGTGATATGTTTGAACTCGCCTAATGACCTTTGGATCACCCTTATGAGCCTCAAGTTTTAGAAAATATTATGTAACATTTGGCCAGACACTTTTAGTTCACCGAATGGTGTCGGCGAATCGCTGAAAGGCCCTGGATATCACCAACTTGTGCTGAATTTGAACAATTTCATTCGGGAACATTTTGCGAGCCCGACCTTGCTCGCCGAACTACTCAGCGAATTTTCCTGCACATATTTAAACTCTGATAATTTTTTGAACAGTTTCTAATGTATTGATTTATTCAATGTTGTTTTGTAGGTATAGTTAGACAAAATGTACCAGGAAGTAATAAACCACCCCGCAAGCGTGCACGGGGCATTGTGATAAATGAAGGTGTTACACCCGCACGAGCTACTCAAGTAAATTTCTTCCTATAGGGGAAAATGCAAAGGAAAAGTTCATGTGCAGCCATGCCCTGCGGAGAGCTCAGGCAGCATGGGCATCTACGACACCCACCTCAGTACTTCAGAGTCAGAAAGTGAGGGAAACTTGGAGGAAAGATTGCCAATCTCCGTGTCTAAGCTGGAGGATGATCAAACTTTCCAAAGGAGGAGAGTGAAGTTGCGCTCTAAGGCACTACATGACCCAGCCAGGATCTCGGTGCCTCATACACCTCCTCTACCTCCAGCACAGGTAGTAGAGTAGATACCTCTGGTGCCACCAGTTCAGGTACCCCCACCTCGATCACCGAACATATTGAAAGCTGCTAGGATGAGAACCATTCTGGAAGAGAAGCAACTGTCTACCGACGAAGTAGTACACAGGTACCCGGAGGTGTGGAACACTATCAAGTTCCACAAATTTGAGATTTTCATTAACCCCTAGGCTCCTACATTCCTTGTTGGGTTCACAAATTTTATGCAGAGTATAGGAAGTTGGTACCTAAGGGGAATCAAAAGACCAATTCTTACACCTGTGGATTATGTCATGGTATGCGGCAGAAGAGTTAAATTCAGTAGCACTGACATCAAATGAGGTGCTAGGGTGCACGATGAATATAATTCACGTCTTGGTGGATCATATACAGAAGAAGACCCTAGATGACTTGAAGGTTTGGCTAGCTCCTCTTATTTCAAATATCACACCACCGTGGATCGAGGCAGGAGTCCTGATAGAGAAGAAAGATCTTAATATGGACTCTCATTTTTGGTTTGGGTTCATCAGCAGTACTATGATGCCATCACAGAACGAATCCATACTCAGCATCCAAAGGTTGCATTATTGGACTACCTCATGGACCGGGATAGACTGAAATCTCAGACTAATTATCAAGCAAGAGATGGCCATGAGGGCCAAGCAAAGTCAGACTTCTCTCCCGTTTCTTGTGACTCCCCCTTTCTCTACTGACAACCGAAGGATAGACGCCGACTACACTAGGGATGAGGCCGAGAAGAGGAGAGCTGCACCAGTGAACACTTCCTCGGTGGTTGATGTGGAGGTATTACAGAGACACAACCCCTTCAACTCAGGCCGGTGAGACTTCAGGTATCCCTGAAACTTCAACTACTGCACCCCCTACTTTTATTCCTGCCTCTTCTACTGCTCCCAGTTCTTATTTTGATACTGCTTCTCGGCCCCCTATGAACCAGGCTATGCTGTTAAACATAGGCCACCTCACCCAATCTATTGATGTACGTGCCTCTCAAGTAGAGGCTATTGTACCTGGGATGATTGAGAAAACTATTGCTATTGTCTTAGCTCCTATTAGAGCTGAGTTGAGAGAGCACCTAGAGCTGATTGATGAACATGGTTTGGCTTTAGATGCCCTCACTATGAGAGTGGAGGCTTATGAGCAAGGTGAAGGTGAGTCTGAGGATGTGACGGCCTTGAAGGTCAATATTGTTGGGTTGAGGCGTGATGTGGATGAGCTGAAATTCATGGATCTTTCTATGTTATTCGTCACGGTGGACCTTCCCGAGGTCCCAAGCACTGAGTTTCCAGCAATTCATGAGATCCTTATGGCTACTACGACTGGAAATGCTACTAAGGCTGATGATGATGTCGAGTTAGAGGCTCTCGAGATCGATGAAGAGGACCCTGGTACACAAGATGCAGTGGTGTATGCTGATTTAGAGGACCTCGAGGGGGCGATGTGTCAGACACCTGTGGAGGTGCCTCTTAGGGAAACATCGATGGTGGGCTCTAATGGAGCAAGGGGTGGAGTTGAGTCGAGCACTGATGCCCAGACTGAGGAGTCACTAATATGCAAAGTTCACCGCCGGCTTAACTTGACAGGGGGATTTTGACTTTTTCCAGTTTTTTTAGGCTTTTTATTTATTTTGCAGGTGAGGACAATTGCTTATTTTATTTGGCGGAGAGAGCTATCTTCATACCTGCCTCTTTTGGGTTATTTTTATGGATAATTTTCTTTTTAGCCTCTTGTGAAGGCTGACTTTTTGTGACTATCAGTTTTGGTTTTACTGTGAATGTGTTGGTTTTGACCCAAATTAAAAATTTGCCACCTCTTGATGTTTGTCAATGTGGTTGTTCTCTTGCAAATTTGAGTGCTGGTTGTGATCAATACCGATGACTTGAATAGTTCTCTTGATTGAATGATACATGTATGCGATTCGAATGAAGCAAAATTTGAGTTACATAAGTCATATGTTAACTCTTAGCATCTCATTGTGACTGGCCGATTATTGAAATGAATCTTGTGATGATCGTTACACGCAAGCTAAAATTGTAGAGTCTTGTTTGATGATTGTGTTGATGACATGTGTGGTGAGATTATCTTGATATATATGTGTGATAATACCTAGAACTTGGCCCATTAGTCCAATCAACTAATGTAGGCGAATGATAGAAATAATCTTAGGTACAATTTCTGAAGAGTGAACCAAAATTGCTATTATACCTCTTTGTGAACACCCTGTAAGAGTGTGAACAATTCTTGCCACCATTTGAGCCTATTCCTTTCTTTGGATGAAACTTGAGCACATTTGACCTCTTACCGTCCCACCTAAAAGCTTCATGGAGCATTGGTCCTTTTTGAATAAGTAAAATTAGGCCAAAAGTAAGAAGTTTGAGAAATTCGCCAAGATGGAACCCCTTTATGTAAAAGAAAACACGAGAAATAAAAAAAGATCAATAAAGAAAGGAATTGTTGAAATAAAGTTTGTACAGTGGAGAAAAGAAATGGGGTGTCCAATGAGTCATGCTTAATAGAACATAAGGTGGATTGTTAAAAATCAAAAATAGTGAAATAAAAAGAGAAATAGTGAAATGTAGGCCATGCTTTATGAAGGTGGAAGACACTAAGCAAAAATGGTCATACCTTTACCCTTAGCCCCATTACAAGCCATGAATAACCTTTGTGACTTTAAGTTAGCTGAAAGTCATATTGGTTGAAAAATACAAGCAAGCCTATAGGTAGAGTCATGCATGTGTTTACCTTTGAGAGTGTGAGAGTTGTTTTTGATTCCTTAATTCTAAAATTTTGATGAGCCTTGTGTAAGCATGGAATCATTCTTGGTATGAGGGCATTCAAATGCTTTTGTTAAGCTTGAACTTGCATTTTAAGCAAGCATTATGAGCTTGAGTTCTATTTGATGATGGCTAATCACAGTTTGAAACTTGTAGTGCATAATTGAACATTGCATGGGTAGTTTGAACCTATTGTGTGCATTCATGTTGAGTCTTGAGTAGCACTATTGGTAGACATTGATTTTGTGTTTTTCTTGAGGACAAGAAAAAGTTTAAGTTGGGTGTGTTGATGAGTCAGGATTTTGACTCATTTAAGGCTAGATATCTAGAGTTTTAGGGTCCTAAATGCCTATTTTATGCTCTAAACTGATGTTAAAGTGCTTATTTGCAGCTATGAAGGCAAAAGAGCAAAGCAAGGACATTACAGGGCAAAAAAGAGCATAAAAGCTGAAATAGTTGAAGAAAAGCAAGGCTCACGATCGCCAAGACCACTCGGCGACTCACCGAGTGGCCCTTCAGCTCGCTTAAAGTTACAACGTGCTAGCCCTGGGAAAAAGCCAACCCATTAATGGAAATGGCATTTCGACTAACCGCCGATTGGATCAGCAGTGGAGATCCTGATCGCCTAAAGTTATAGATAAAGAATGGTGAAGATTCAAGTCAAGAAGGTGATGGAAAGGGACATTTGGCGCATAACCGACCTGGTCGGCGATGCTCGATTACTTCCATCGAATGGCTCCAAAACCAAAAATTTGGGAAAGTATAAATGTGATTTTTAAAACATTTTCAATAGTTCCAAAGTTTTGAACTTATCTCTTAGTTTTTGAGAGTTTCTACATTGGGTTTTTGATCCCTAACATTGTTCTTAGAGTTTTTGAGTAAAAATTTAGAGTTGGGTTTGGATTTTGAACTCATTTTGAACATTATGAAGACCTGCAATTTGTTACCCAAATTGATGGAGAACATAGTTGGTAACACTTTCGTGCTTGTTATAATATTTGGCTAAAAGCCCCATTCTTGGGGGTGTGATTATGTGATTAATTGTTTCAATTAGCTTATGGGTGTTAGTATTTAATGATTTAATTGTTGATTTGAAGTGGGTTCAATTGATAGTTTAGTTTTCATTCTTTAATTGTAGTTGTAAATACAGATCTAGCTTAGTATTCTATGCTTGCTTGAGAAAGAAGTTTTAGAATTAAGACTATCAATCAATGATTATAGTGATTAGGTTTTTATGGATTCAACTTGAGAAAGTGGGTCTAAACTAAATCCTACCAATCTAGCTCGAGATAGTAGATAATTGAGGTTTTGGGTTGTTCGTATTTGTTAGGCTTATCGAGGTTCGAGAGAACTCACTTGATTCGTAATAGTTGATTGAGAAATGGTTGTTACACTTAAAGCCTAGCCTACCCATTCAAATTCAACGGTTTTTAGTAAATAATAATAACTCGTATAGCGAAATTGGCAATTAATTGATCGCATCCCCAAGGATCCCTCTCTACTTGATTAAACCCCTGGTTTCATAGTTGATAATTGTCACTTCCAATTGACACTAGTTGTCAAACCCCTGTAATTTAATTTAATTGTTTCGAAAATGTCTATTCCTATAACTGACTAGAACATTCATTTCACTTCATAATTAAATTATCTATTGTATCACTCCATGTGGGATCGACCCCAACTCTTCATTGGATTTATACTTTATTGCGACCACCTACAGTTTGAATTAGATGAAGTGTAGTTGAGTGTTATCAAAAATGACGCCGCTGCCGGGGAGTAGTGTTTGGAATTCTTTTAGTGAAGTTTATTTGTGAATTGATTGTGTTGTATTTGAATCAATTTAGTTTTGTTAGTTGTTGGTTGCTCTTGAACAGGTGACGAAATGAGTTTTAATGGGAGCAACACTAGCCAGCTTGGACACAATAATGACATCGGTAACTTGCATGATGCCAATGAAGATCATTTGGCAATCGCAGGTGCTATTCAATTTCCTCCGGTTGTGGGCAATGTGGTATTTCACGTGACTGGCACTATGTTGCAGCTGTTGAAAATTAAGGGTTTATTTGGAGGGCTGGTTCATAAGGATCCCCATGACCATATTTGGAACTTTGTGGATGTATGTGGTTCGTTCTCCTTAGGGAATATCACGCAAGAGTCTGTTCGACTTTGTTTGTTTCCCTTTTCTCTAATGGAGGAGGCAACGAAGTAGTTGGCTGAGTTGCTAAAAAATACAATCACTTTTTGGGAAGGCTGACCAAGGCTTTTTACGTAAGGTTTTCCCGCCCTCGAAGATGGTGAAATTGAGGGACGATATTTAGAACTTTATGTGAGTAGATGGTGAACCTATTCATGAGACATGGTTGAGATTTCAAAAGTTTATGCTCCGATGTCCAACTCATGGACTCCTGAACAATGTGTTGCTACAATATTTCTATCGGAGTCTAGATTCAGTCAACAAAGGTGTGACCAGCTTGTTCGAGGAGGGATAATGCAATAACCATTCAGTACAAGAAAGTGGCGATACAACGACATTTTCTAAATGTCGTATTATGATGTTTAAATGTCACAAATTTGTTTACCGACATTTATTTTACATTTGGACCAAATGTCGTAAATTTTAGTGTCGGGGATTTTTTCGACATTTAGGTAATTGTTGGGAAGATTTTGTGACATTTAGGTAAATGTTGAAAGAATTTGCGTCATTTACTTTGCAACATATATGTAAATGTTGGTAAGATTATTACGACATTTATTTGTTGACATTTATATGAATGTCGATAAGAAATATATGACATTTATTTTTGACATTTAGGTGAATGTCAATATGAGATATATGACATTTATTTTCGACATTTAGGTAAATGTCAGTATTAGATATATGACATTTATTTTCGACATTTAGGTAAATGTCGATATGAGATATATATGACATTTATTTTCGATAATTAGGTAAATGTTGGTATGAGATATATGACATTTATTTTTGACGTTTACGTAAATGTCGGTATGAAATATATGACATTTATTTTTGACATTTAAGTAAATGTCGATATGAGATAAATGACATTTATTTTTTCGACATTTATGAAATGTCACTTAAACTTTCTGACATTTAGATTAAATGTTGGGAAAACAAATTTCAAGACACATACTTGTGACATTTTATAAATGTCACATTGAAATTTCTGACACTTGAGTTAATGTCAACAAATGCTATTATTAAATGTCATAAAAATTGGTGACATTATTTTATATTTTGCTAAATGTCATATTAATATTCTAATGTCGTTACCAAGCTTCTTTAAACATCCCAGAAAAATCTATATATAGTTTTTCTCAAGACACAAATACATACAAACAATCTGTGCATTCAAAACTATCTTCTTCATGATAACCAAGAAATATTATATAAAGCAAATATTTTCTAATATTATAATCAAAGAACAAAATAGCAACATAATAAGTTTCCTGTAAAAGTAAACAATGTCAAAACAAATTATCTTTTCTATCTCAAGTAAAATTGAGATCTAACTAAATGTAATAATCTCAACATAAAACCAACTAATTAACTTCTAATTCAAATGGAATTAAAATCTCCAGTAAATTTGCAATAAATCTTTATGAAATCATCAATCCAAAAGTCGAGCATGTTGAAGTTGATACTTGACCTCAATTTCCTTAAAAATTCTGCACAAGAAATGCACATAAGAAAATTTATAACTATATGATAATAGAAATTAGATCCCCATTAACTAGAACAAATTGGGATATCAAAAATGACTAATTGAATTTTTCTAAAAACAAAAATATTAAGGAATTGATGCAAAAGCAGTAATTATATACATGAAATTTTCCTCCTTTTGAAAGAAAAGAAAGATCTTGTAGTTTTTTTCAAACATACCCACTTCTTTTTATTTGTGCCAACTACGCTAGTTCCAGTCTTCTTGATCATGTTAGCCTGAGAAAAAACATTAAATTGATTATTTTGATACTTTATGAAATACAAAACTTAACATTTCATTGAATACATAAGTGTGCCAATTTTTCCGGAAGGAAAATAAAAAAAAGCAACAAGAGAATCAACAAATTAATTGTTAGTTGTTCAGCTGGCAATACAGGTCCACTGCCAGGCACTGTAAATAATTGATATCCATGGCTTCTCACCATTGGTGCAAGCACTACTGATAGAAAACTAAGAGCCACAGTATGTCTTGGTGATGGAAAAGAAATTGATGAGGAATCAGGATTCCAACCCAAAGACTTCTCCGAGACACTGTTACCACTTATTAGAAATGTCAATGATGCATTTTGCAGCGTAGAGGCACTGGAGAATATGAATGTCAAAGGAAAATTTGTATTGTGTATATCTGATGGTAATGTTACTAGAATTGATAAGGGACATCATGTGAAGAATGCTAGTGGTGCTGGAATGATACTCATGAACGATGAATTGCGAGGGTTCAATATCTCTGCCGAACCACAGGTTGTTCCAGCAGCACATGAGGTGATCTAGGCTTATTCTATGACATCAAACCCGAGGATTATGTTCATTATTTATGTGGTTTAAAATACCCAAACAAAGCAGCTTATATGTTTGTATTGAGAAAAGTGAATTACTCATCAACAATTCCTGAAGCAGAACTAAATTATCTTCTTTTTCAATTGGACTTGGATTAGAAGCTCAAACATAAACGAGGACAATGACTAATGTTTGTGAAGGTGTCTCGTCCTACGTTGCAGAGATTATTTTACCATAATCCAATAAATTCAAGAGATAACAACAAGCTAATAATTAGTATTAAAGAAGAACCAAAGCTATTGCAATAACACAATTAATATTATGTGACGAACTGTCTATCATTTGAAGGGCAACCAAGTTCGTACATCCTCGACTGATTGAACCAATGATAAAGAAAAACAATAGCTACACCACGACTTGACTTTACGCATAGAGTCAAAGAATCAAAAAGAGAGTAGGCAAAGGACAACAAAAGTCAATCAAAGAATTGTAATCGACCCTAAGTAAAGCTCTATCTACAGCACAGGTAACCATCAGGCATCTGCAACTTCGATTTGTAATTGGTTCACAATTTTTGGAAATTCAGACAAGGTATTTTGCATCAGAAATGCTTTAGCAACAACTAATATCTGCTTCTCGAATATAACAATTGAAGTAGCCCAGAGGCAAAGTACTTCACCAAATTGGTACTCTTTAAGGATAAAGCCAACTTTGGTTAGCACATTCTCAGCAACTGTTGGTTAGGTCTGCTAACATAGATTAGACTCATATTTAAGTATGTAGAGTTAAGCACAGGAATATTAAACAAACTTAATTGAAGCTGCACAAGCAATTCCCAGAAAAGTCACAGTCATACAGGTAAAAATATTATTACACATAGCTCTTATGTTGATCTTGTTGAACCAGATCTGCCAAACAGTCCAAGTACAGGTAAAAATCATAATGAAGACAAGGCAGCGGCTGGGAAAACACAGGCAAACAAGTGAAATCCTTGAAAAAGTCTACATCTCTATCCCTTGACCAAGAAGAAAGTGAAATCTTCTATCTCCTTTACTTGATTGTGGTCCTATATAAGGAAGGAAGTGGACTTCTCTACCTGGTTTAGACTTTATACTTCTTTTTATGCTCTATTAGTAGTTTAGTACTCTAAACTATTTGCACCAGTTATTCTATCTTTATTCGTTTGGTGATCTGTTGATTCTGTCATTTTGATTTTTTGGTATTTATAAAATTGAGAAAATGACATGTGTTCTAGAATTGCTACTCTAATGATTTTGGATATGTTGAGGTTGTATAATATCATAGTTTCTTTTCCATTTTGATTCGTGCCTACAATTTTAATATCGGATACATTTCTAGTGTCTCCTTGATAAATTAGCATCTCTTACATCTTTGCCTATGAATTCCAATGTCCTGATGTGTTTTTCCTTCCTTTATCGTTACTGTGTTAGTGTTGTGCAGCTGCCTGTATGACATGGGAGTTGGCAGATTCAGGAAACCACTTCATCACTACAATAATAAATGGTTTTGATATGGTGCCTACATTTTAAACCGATTATGTGTTACCAATTCCTATATCCCAAAATCCTCCCTCTATGCCTAATGTACTTGCAGGCATGGACAAAGAAGGAAATACAAAGGCCTCTAAGATCACAGGTATTGAATCAATGCTCCCATTACCCCTCACCCCTTTAGATAATTGTTTAACTGTTGTGGAAGTTGTTGGAGTGTTGGATGGAGGGTTGAAGGAGAATTTTACTAACTTGCAGGAAGGGGTATCCAAAGGGGGGTTTCTGCATCATGATACACATGAGAATTTACACAGTGACCCTAAGAAAGACCCTAGAGATTCTACAACCACTTCTCATAAGACCACACAAGAGAACGAGCACAATCAACTCATCCATCAGGGAAAGGTTTCCGGTCAGGGACACAGTAAACAGAATGATCAACAGGGTAATTTTAATACTTCTCATAACACTTAAAAAAAGAATCAGAAAAAAGAATATTCATTAGAGAGAATAGGAGCAGAACATACAAGATAGTGGGGGCACAAAGCAAGGGCAAACTATCAACAACAAATCTCAGGGCAAACTAAGCGAAAAAAGAGAGATGCGATCAAAAGAAGGCAACAACAAGCAGCAGGGACAGAAGAGAATAACGGGCAAGAGGTACAGGTTCCAGTTGGTCAATATGAACATAGCAACACCATAAATATAGATTATGAAATGATACATTCTGAGGATAAGTATGATCAGGACACATAGTCTTTGGTGCAAGTTTTTCAATTTTGGAGGCTTAATGCATGAAAGAGTTGACTTTTGTCAACATCCAAAGATTCTGATGTCGGATCAAAATTCCATCAGTTCCATCAGCTACAGTTAGGTCCTTTTGGTTAAGAATGATGTTTGGTTCGGGTTTCGAGGCTTCTATTTGGAGTGTGTACGATTAGGCGTTTTAGCTTTTGTGGTGAAAACTAGAAATAATATGATAAATTAACACAATTTATTCCACTATACCAACTAAAAAATAACAACAACAACAACCAAAAGAAAAAGATGATCACTTAGACTGTTTATGTGTACATGACACGCAATTAACAGTTTGTCTATTAATCCATATTAAACAAGAAAGAGGAATTAGTTGATCTCATGATCATATAAATGTTGGGATTTACGCAATTAAAATAAAATTCAAAATTTTAATGAAATTTTCTCTAACCTTTCTTGTGTGAACACCTGGAACAAGTGATGATGGTTGTTGACAATCTTCAAGTGGATTATCAGGAACCTATTCCAAAAGAGGAAGACTATTATAATTAAGAGAAACTAAGTTTTCATCTAAAAGAAGTAATTTTTTGTGAGCAACACAATTATTTTACCTGCTCTGATTTTAAATTTGCATCAATATTAATTCCCAAAGACTCTACATATGCTTGTATTCCTTCCTTCACTTTATCCGCTATAATTTCTTCCATATCCATTTTTGCTTCTGATAATTTTCGCTCCATCACTTTGTTATTCTCTTTTGCTTCCTCTTTCGCTTCTAACAACTTTTTATCCATCGCTTCCATCTCTTTTTTTGCTTCATACATCTTCTCTGTCATCTCAATTTTCGTAGCTGAGGTAGCTTTTTGAACTTCCATCTCAACCCTTGTATCAAAATCTCTTTTTTCAGCTTGAGATCGTTTATATACGGGGCCATTTACTAAGCTAGGAGATGCTCCTTTTCCTAGAGTTCGGACAATTCCATGAGTGTCTAATCCCATTACTTGGGAGTACACATCATTAGGAGCACTTCCAAGGACATTCAACTCAGGATACACCTCGGCAAGATCATCCATTTGTTTCTTTTTGAAAGAAAGGTAAAGTAATGAGAAGTTTTAAAAAAAAATGTAATAGAAAGAAAGTACCTATATATTTTTAAAGAGTAAGAGTTTACCATAACTTCACCAGCTATCTCATTTACTGGTTGTTTATTTGCTCTAATGTGAGTTTTTTTTAACACCTCAATACGAGTTGGCTTTACACCATTATTCATCTTTGTCATCTGTTTGAATAGTAAGAGATTGACATTAAATATTCACGATAAGTATTATTTAATATATAAGTTATGGAAAATAAATAGTGATTACTTCGTACATCGTTTATAATTTGAGAATGACTTTTTCTCCCTGATATGTGTGGCATAGTTAATTTTTTTCGACTTTCTTTGTTTCTCTCACTCTTTTGCTAGAAATTTGAACACAACAATATATAAGAGGACATGCGCAATCTTGAATATATAAAATAAATAGCCAAGAAAAAATATAAAAAAGCAGCATAGTTGAGTTTCACAAAGTGCAATCAATTTCTATACAAGAACATTTTGTGCAGGTTGGCAAACTGGACATGTACAACAACATTATTTCTGCCAATTAGAAGAAAGGGACAAATCAGAAAGAACTTCTAGTTGTTCTACAATAAGAAGTATAATCAGGGAAAACACAACTTTAATAATTTATGACAACTTCTATGAAATTCTCATTTAGTAGAGCAAATGCAGAAATAGAAATCTAGCACATACCTTTGCTTCTTTTGAGCTCCAATAATGAACTAATGAACGCCACTGATCTTCTTCAACTCTATCTGGACAATGCGCTAAACGCTCAATATCAGTGTTATATGGGTCATATCCAATAATTTTTGCTTCATGCTTTGATTCTTTCCATTTAGATCCAAATGACATCATCAGTATGCGCTTCATGTCATCAGTTGCGTCAGTATTTTCCTGTACATATATTTAATACACAACTCATTTATAAAATAAAATATAAAAACAAAAACATCTTAGTATATAGGTTTTGTGTATACTAAGAACCTTGATATGAGCCCATATTCTATCCTTGTACCTACTAGGTACAAGCCTCCAATCTTTATGATTAAGTGGCGCTAAGATGCCATTTCGTGCTAGCACACCAAGTTTTGAACTCAATCTAGTTCCTTCTGACCCAATAACTTGACCATGTTCATTCAATTCAATATGTAAATTTCCACCATCTTTCCCCCATCCCGAGTGCATCATAGTGGGACCCCTAGTTCGCTTAGATTGCTCTTCACTCTCATTAGAATCTATAAATAATCAAAGATAAAAAGAGGCAAATTTATTATTTATATAAAAATTATCTAACTACATTATACTATGAAAGGAAGAATAAATATCATGAGATTTGATACCTAGAAGATTTTTTGTATCATGTGATTCATCTCTTTCATTTTGTGACCAATTTTGGGGCGGTTGAGGCATTGACTTACTTCCGATTTGTTTTTCTTGTTGCTTTGAATCTATAAATAATCAAAAATAAAAAGAGGCATATATTTTATTTATATAAAAATTATCCAACTACTTTATACTATGAAAGGAAGAATAAATATCATGATATTTAATACCTGGAAAAGTTTTTGTATCATGTGATTCATCTCTTTCATTTTGTGGCCAATTTTGGGGCGGTTGAGGCATTGACATACTTCCGATTTGTTATTTTTGCTGCTCAGAATCTATAAATAATCAAAGATAAAAAGAGGCAAATTTATTATTTATATAAAAATTATCTAACTACTTTAAACTATGAAAGGAAGAATAAATATCATGATATTTAATACCCGGAAGATTTTTTGTATCATGTGATTCATCTCTTTCATTTTATGGCCAATTTTGGGGCGGTTGAGGCATTGACATACTTCCGATTTGTTGTTTTTGTTGCTCCGAAGAATCATATAAAAGTTCACCTTGACTAGAATTTCTCTGTCTTTTTCTTGCCATTTCAACGAAGTTCCTCAGCAACTATGAATCCTGCCTAATTTAAAATAGTTTCTACTATATAAAAGTATAAAATAATATCTAACTATCATGTCAAATAATAAGATATATAAACATATGAGATTTTAACAGTTGAATGAAGAGTAAAAACATCAAAGTCATTATTGTTCAAAAATCAATTGTACTGAAATAGTGATTATACTACTATAGTAACAAAAACTAAGATATGTTGTCATCTTCATCATATGCTTCATTTCTTTCCAAAGTTTCTGGGTCAATTTCTAATCCTGGTACACCTTCTCTAACCCATTCAATGTCTTTTTCAGTTTCAAATATTGTGTCATCCAATTGTTGTTCAGGCCACAACTCCATATGTCCTTCCTTATGCTCAATTGTTGGTGTGTCATCACCTAAATCATAAAAACCTCTTGGCTTAAGTTTAACAACCATTCGCCACTCCTTTTCCATAGGATGATCGACATAAAACACTTGTTGAGCTTGAGAAGCAAAGATGAATGGTTCATCTGATAACTGATGTCTTGTATAGAGTAGATGATTAAAATTCACAAGAGTAAATCCATAATCATCTTTCTCAATAAACCCCTTGATATTGTTCACCCATTTACATTTAAACAATACAAACTTGAGATTCTTCGAATAATATAACTCAATTATGTCTGTGAGGATTCCATAAAAAGAAACCTCTGCCAATATGGGATTTTTATCTTTTGTGCTTGCATAACTTTGAGTGATAGCCTTTAACATAATACCACTATTTTGAGTTTTTCTCTTAACATCACGAGACTCTGTTAAGTATCTAACTCCATCACATATATAACCAGTCATTCTTTTTGCTTGTATTAATGGGCCAATAGCTAAAGTTTGAATATCCTCGGATATTTTTTCACCAGCCATATGCATCTTCTCGACCTAGCATTCAAAAATAAAGATGTGATCTAAAAGTTATAATTACCTATATAGTAATATATGAGCAAATATTTTAGCTAGTTGATACTTACATGATTTCTAAACCATAGTTGAAATCTTTCATTATGAATTCGATTCACATTATGTCTTGATAGACGAGGATTTTCCTTCTTGATTTCTTTTATATGTTCACTACGGAAGTAAAAGACATAACTATTTAATAACAAATTGAAAGAAAATTATTTAATAATAAATTACTAAGTATAAATTATGATTTAATACTTACTCACGATATGAAGTTGTGGATGTAGAATTAAATAAAACATATATGTGGGCCTGAGCACGTGTAGTGTCATCAAGCTTAAATCTTTTCTCTCTACTTGATCGACGACCCTCTTGGTCTGTCGTTTCATTAGATAAAACATCATTTCTTAAAGGTGGATTAGACTTAGTCTCGACGTCATCTAAATACCATGAGCAAAATGTCATTAACTCGTCTATCCAACGTCCCTCTGCAATAGCACCTTCTGGATAACGTCTATTCCTTACGTAGTTTTTAAGACAAAGCAAGAACCTAAAATAGACAATTTTTAGAATACAAATACAATTTCTTGTAAGTATGATAAAAAAATAACAAAATGATACCGTTCGATAAATCACATTGAGCGATATTGTGAAGGTCCTCTCAACATTGCTTCTTCAGCCAAATGGATAAGTAGATGTTCCATGATATCAAAGAAAGATGGAGGAAATATTCTCTTCAAATGACATAGAGTTATTGCAACTCGATCTTGGAGTTTTTCTAAGTCACCTATCTTCAGATCTTTTGAACAAATGCCCCTAAAGAAATTACTTAATTCAATCAATGGCTTAAGTACATTCACTGGCAAGAGATTCCGCAAGGCAATAGGAAGGAGTTGTTGCATTAAAATATGGCAGTCATGACTCTTCAACCCATGCATTGTGCGTTGCTTGAGATCAACACAACTTGAGATATTAGAAGCATATCCGTCTGGCACTTTCACATATTTTAACACTTGTAAGAGGATGTCTTTTTGTGTGTTACTCAATGTGAAACATGCAGGAGGAAGATAATATTTTCCATTAGCCTTTTTCTTAGGATGCAAAGCTTTTCGGATCCCCATCTCTTGTAAATCTAAACGGGAGTTTAAATTATCTTTTCATTTTCTATCAACATTCAATAATGTTCAAAATATATTGTCAAAGACATTCTTTTCAATATGCATCGTATCAAGATTATGACGAATCATATTGTCTTTCCAGTATTCCAACTCAAAAAATATGCTCTTTTTGTTCCATATATTTTGCACCAATTTATCAACATCATCCCATTTCCTTTTACGAGATTTGGCCAATAGATCTTTACCAAACTTGTTTTTAACATTATTCAATTGCTTAAGAATCTCAATTCCCGTCAACCATTTAGGTGCTCCATCTAACTCCACATGGCCATTGAATGCCACTTTATCTTTTCGAAACTTGTGTCCATGAGATAACCATTGTCTATGAGACATGAAACAATATTTTCGCCCATTTTTCAATCTTGTATATCTAGTTTTGGTAAGACAACATGGACAAGCATATCTAGTTTTCACACCATATCCTGATAAGTTATCTAACCCTGGAAAATCACTAATTGTCCAAAGCAATGCTGCACGCATTTGAAACATGTGATTGTTTGATATGTCATAAGTGGCAACACCAACTCACAAGTCTTTTAACTCATTAACTAAGGGTTGTAGATAGACATCAATATCATTACCTGGTGCACGAGGACCATCAATAATAGTTGATAATATCATATATGGTTGTTTCATGCACAACCATGGTGGCAAATTATATGGAATCAAGATAACAGGCCATGTGCTATGTGAGATAGACATAGACTTAAATGGACTAAAGCCATCTGAAGCCAATCCAAGTCTAACATTTCGAGGATCTCGAGCAAAATATGTATGTGCTTCATCAAATTTCCTCCAAGCAATACTGTCAGCAGGATGTCGCATTACCCCATTCTAGTGCGACCTTCCGCATGCCATCTCATTTGAGTAGATGTTTTAGCCGACATAAATAGTCTTTGAAGTCGTGGTATTAATGGAAAATATCTAAACAACTTTGATGGAATTTTTGATGTTTCTGAACTGGAATTAACTGATGCACCTTTGAACTGTTTGTATCGTGGAGCTTTGCAAAACTTACAAGACGTTCTATCTTTCATCTCATTCAATAAATCATACAATCATTTGGACATGCATGTATCTTTTTATATTCAAGTCCTAAATCTTTAATAATCTTCTTTGAATCATAAAAGGACTTGGGCAATGTTTCACCTTCTGGAAGCACATCTTTTAACAACTCTAATAGCATGGAAAATGATTTGTTACTCCATCCATTGAGACACTTTAAGTGTAATAGACGAACAAGAAACAAAAGTAGTGAATACTTGCTTCCAGGATATAACTCGCGTACAGCTTCTTTCAGTAAGCGAAAGAATTCTTCAGTCTTCTTATCAAAACCCATGTTATGTTGATTTGACCCATCAAATCCTTCAGCACTAGTGTCCATATCAACAAAAGATGTAGGAGGAATTCCAAATGCTTCATGTAACATGTCTTGCACCTCATCACCTTTATCTAACTGATTGACCAATTTTGATGAAAATAGCTCCTCACCATGATAAATCCAACCAGTGTAACTAGTTAGAAATCCATCAACCACAATATGTTCAACAATCAAAACTTTTTGAACAAATTTCATATTACGACACTTTCGACATGGACACAATATTGCAGATGCATCTGGCCTATCTAATGATGCAAAATGAAGAAACTCTTTGGCTCCATTCTCATATAAAGGATCAAGCCTATTCAATATATTTATCCACTTTTATCCATTAAGTATATAACCTATACATATAACAAACAAGAATTATACCCTCATACTATTAAAGACTAATACCTCCATACTATTAAAGAAAACAACCAAACACATACTAACCTGCAAAGTCCACACAAAGAGTCCTGAAATTGATATCAATGTTCTTCCACTACGGTTGCTTTCTTTGTAATCTTCAAACTGCAAATCAATAGTTAAATTTCAACAAATCAATATAATGTATAAAGGCTAGTCATGTGAAATTATTAGTACTTGAGGTAATATACTCACCTCAAGTAAATCAAGTAGTAAAAGAGAAGAGGAAGAGAAACAAAAGGTGAATCTAACAGAACAATGAAGACAAAGGTAATGGTACATCATTACAGGTTCTTCTCCAAGACTTGTACATGATGCATCTAAATTGCTGGATAAAAGAAGTCAACTAGGCAAAGTGACCAAGCTGACTTAACAAATAAGACGTCTTGCATTATATGTCGGAATTTACTTGGTTCTTGTTGTTTCAATATATAAATGACAAAGCTTTTAAAAACTAAAATGAAACAAATAATGTCATACCATAACTAGGTATCATTTTTCCTAGGTTTGTTGGGAGTACAATACTTACCTGCAATTATAGGTTTGTTGTTCATACAATAACTGTTCATATGACTGTCAAACTAAAACTTTTCATATTCTTCCTAGGTTAGCTGAAGTCTAATATAGAATATGCCAGAAGAGAGATTTACCAAGAAGAAAAGCCAAATTAGCAGGAAGAACAGTGGAAAACTCAAAAAAAGAAGTATAACAAAAATAATACAAACAATGAGGAGAGACCTAAGACACCTCAAGAACAAATGGATCAGGCAGATTCCCAGAAAAGTCACAGTCATACAGGTAAAAATATTATTACTATAGGTGGGAGAGCTTGCGGGAATTGCGGTAGGTACCATTGTCATGCTTAACATACTAATAGCAGGGTAATTAGATTCAACTATTGTTCTGTTTAAACTGTAGCCAATAGTCATGTGGTGTTCATTTTTGCATCTTGGAGTGTTCATCAAGTTTCTATTTCCCCTTTAATAATTCGACAGATCATGTATTCCTATGTAACTATATGAACATCAATTATTGTCATTTTTTGCAGAGAATTCCCATATTGAGAATGGGAAGGCATTGCAGTTTATTTACAGCAGCAAGCAGTTCAAGACAAAGGGAGGTTTGGCAGCTTCCTTAACCCTTTACATGTTGATGCTAACGGTAGCCATCAAGATCACAACACGTGAAAATTAATATCCAGAACCAAAAGAAAACATGAAATCTTTAAAAATAAAACGAAAAGAGAGGAGTCGAGAAGAACAATTTCTGAACTCCAGTGGTTTTTCTTTCTTTGCTTTTCACATGCAAAGGCTGCTTATGGTATAGCATCCAAAAATTTAACCAGTACATTAGGANCCAAAAGAAAACATGAAATCTTTAAAAATAAAACGAAAAGAGAGGAGTCGAGAAGAACAATTTCTGAACTCCAGTGGTTTTTCTTTCTTTGCTTTTCACATGCAAAGGCTGCTTATGGTATAGCATCCAAAAATTTAACCAGTACATTAGGATTACCTGTGGATGGAGATGGCTACCATGAATTTCTTTGCTTGAGCAATGTGTTGAGGGCCTGCGGCGATATAGACTTTAAGCAGGATTAGGGTTATTTTTTTAAAAAAAGAGTTTCGTATTACTAATAGGAGGCTTATTACTAATAGGAGGGAATATTTTATCGTAGTAGAAAAATTAGAGGGAAAAGTTAATAGCATAAAAAATTAGAGCGAAAAGTTAATAAATTTTCTTTTACTTTAATAAACTTAAAATGAAAATTTTATTTTTAAGCCAATTATTTCAACTTAAACTATAAACTTTCACTTAGAAGCTGGAAAAAATCTATAAAATCCAATCACTACAACTCAAACTATAAAGTTGCTCTAGGACTACATAAAATCCACTTACTTCCACTCAAACTTATGATCATGGGCTCACACTAAGCTATTTATATATATAGGATGGCAATATTGAGCAGTAACATCAAGTAAATGACTAAGATAAAGAACATATTGAAATCATGATAGAGATTTTTATATTTAGACAAAGATAGGAGGGGGCTTATTATCAACTTAATACTACAATTAATAAGGACAATTAAGCTTCATAATCCATGCTCAACTAGATATCACTGTAACATGAAAAATATACTACAGATGTAGTACAAATGATAATCATGAAGAACAGGATTCATATAGGGAAAGAAACTACACATGTTTAATACTAAATTGGACACATATATAAGAAAATATTAACATAAGGAATCTGATTTAATACCAAACATGTCAAAGGCTTCATTACAACACCATCAAGAATACTATAGAAGTGTACTGCCAACACTCTCATACTCTAAAAAAATAATGAGCAACGTATGACAGCAGAGGACATGTATAAGACATTTCTCTCCTAAAACAAGATACGAACAGTTGTTTGAACATTCTTTAAAGAATACAAACTCAAAATTCAACTTATATTCAAAATATGTTGAATGTGCAATTGCATAACTCATTCGGCACCCTCCAAACACATAACGAAAGCATGAATACTATTTCAACAATATAAGAACAGAACAATATCATGATGAACCAGTGAAACAAGCTAAAACATGAGGCAGGCATAGTGACCATGAATTATGAAGACTACAAACAGAGAAATAATTTCAAAATAGACACTAAGTGATATTAGAAACGAAACCTACACTACCAATTTCAATGAAAATAAGATGAAGATTAAGAATGAAAGTTAGACTTAAACACATCATGTAAGAGAATCTTAGAACCAATCAAAGAACACATCATTATCAAACATTTAGTGCAAACTAAATCAATAAAAGAGCTAAGAGTGCTTTACCTCGTTATGAGCAGCGACTAAGACAATGACGAGCTGAAATATGCTATTCCACCACAACCGACTTCACTGGTGACCTCGAACTCAAATGAACCTTGGCTAGTGATGGACGGAAAGAGCGAAACTAACACCATGGCTTGCGCTGACGAACAATGACAGCAGGCTCACGGAAATGATGTACAGGTTCTTCGCACCAGTGTTATTGGCACAGTTCACCGTTGCCACCACCGGCAGACCCAGTGACACTCTGAACTTGTTCCCGATGAAACCTCATCGTCCTCGTTTTGACATCCCATACGGTGTTGTTCTTCACGATCCCAAAAAATCTGAAGCCCTATAGTCGAGATTGAGAGAGATGACAACTAGAAAAGGAAAGAAGCAGGGCAGTAGTGAGAGTACGCAACCAATCAGAGTTCAACCAAAGAGAAATAAAGCTATATCTCATTAATGATGGAGGCCTTTATTTGGAATATTAGATCAGTGAAGCCACAATAAGCTTTTCAAAGGGTTCAAATGTTGCATAAGGTTCACCACTTTGCTTTTGTTGCATTATTTGAGCCTTTTCAGCATGTTAGATATATCAATAAATACAGGAGAAGATTAAAAATGCCACGAGCCAATTCAAATTGCAACGGAAAGATATGGATCTTTACTAATCATGACTTTGACATCACTATTGTCAAAGATACTAAACAACAACTCACTTTGAGTTTGAAGCATCAAACTCAGCCCCAGAGCTTTTATTAAACAATTGTATATGTTAAGTGTGATGCTATGTAGAGGTTGAACTTGTGGGAGGATCTATATCAGGTTGCAGATTGTATTGATAGGCCTTGGTTGATTGGGGGTGATTTTACTATAGTTTTAAACAAGGAAGAAAAGATAGGAGGGTTACCCGTCTTAGATGCTTCCAAGGGTAATCCTGGTCCTAGTTCTGCTGCTTTTTGTGTGAGAGATCATAATGGTAATCTAGTAGGGGCTAAGGGTGTGAAGTTGGTTGATTCTTCTAACTTGATGGTTGAGGCAATTGCAATTAGAGAGGGTCTGCAATACTGTTTAGACAAACATTTTCAACAGATTATTATTGAGACTGACTCTTTGTCAATGGTTAATATTCCTAATGGAGAGTGGGAGTCACCTTGGATCGTGACAATGGAGGTTAACTCCATCAATAGAATCAGAAATTATATATCAGTAAGAGTACAACACTCCTTCAGGGAGGGAAATACTCTTGCTGATTTTTTTGCTAACCTAGTTTTTCTTTTTGCAGGTAATTATGAGTTCAATTCTTTCCATGAAGTCCCAACAACAGCCAAGAAGATAATAAATTTAGAAAAATGTAACACTCCATACATAAGAATCAAGCAGACAGATTCGCAAGGTACTAATTAGATTATCTAGTTCACAAGTACTACACAATAATAAGATATACAAGTACCGATAAGAAGCATGAAGGAGTTTACAATTGATGCATAACTTTAGCAAACTTTTAAAGGCTGAAACTATTTCAGTAACCAACCGTACCATGCACCTGGTGAGAGCATATGGGTGTCCAAAGTGGTATGAAATCAAGACTCCGAAGTTCTTAGTGGTGTATTCGATTGTTGATAGCTCCTATCTGCGTCCTCTACAGATCCAATCCAAAATTTTTGTAAACCCATCGATCGTATAAGCAACAATGAGTTAATTTTCCAATTCAAAGTTCTAAATTTAGATGGTGGTATTAATCTCTTTGTGGGATTCAACCCATCAATGATTAGTCTAGAGAAAATGAGTTCTAGTTCATATATAATGTTTTTCAAGTCTTACCTGAAGCATTTTATAGCAGCACCCAAGAGCAGCATTTTCTCATATTGGGAGGTCTCCATAGATTCCGATCTCCGGAGTCAAGTTTGAGTGTGGAAGCAGCTGAAATGATGGAGATACGACATTGGGAAGTTGATATCCGGCGAGCGACTAGTGCTTGGAGATCATCAATGGCGGTGGCATAGAGATGGAAGAAGATGACTTTCGATGTCTTTCTTTGGTTGCCTAATTTGGTTTTGCCTTTCTCTTTCAGCTTTTTGTTTTTATTTTTTTATTTTGTTTTGATGATATATTCTCTTTTTGATTTAAATAAATGAGGTTTAAAGGGCCTCACTGTTAATTAAAAAAAAAAGGGAAGAAGTGTGATTTTTTTTATTTTTAAATGGGGTAGTTTCTTTTTTATTTTTTCTAAATTTATTTTAAATTAGTAATATAAAAAAAATTAAAACTGATTATCAAAAATATTTATAAAATAATTTTAAAATTGTGGATCTTCATACGTTAAATGGGGTTGTTTTTTTTCATTTTTTAAAATATATTAAATTATATCCATATAACAAACCTTAGTTAATAATATAAAGAAAAAACTTCCAATCCAAAAAAAATTAAAAGAACCCACAACCATTAAATAATCAATTTAAAATTTGAATTTCAAATATTAATTAATCTTATCCCTAAAAAAACGTTTAAACTTACATTTTAAAATACCAATAATATTTTATTTGAATTAGTTTTGATTGTTTTTTAAATAATAAAAATATTACGAAACGAAATCGACAAATTATAAACATATTTTTTATAAATATATAATCATAAGGAATAATTCTAAATATCTTACGTATGTTTTTATGAAAAAATTTAATTTTTAAAAATTATTTTATAAAAAACAAAAAAAAATCAAATAAAAAATATTTCAAACATGTATGTATTCCCTGTTTCTTTCACTAATCTTCTTTGTTTGTGCAGTGCAATCATCAATCAGATTCCATCATCACGTAGAATACTTGATTAATTAAATAAAAGTATGATAAGAAATAAATAGAGTTGTGAAAGCAAGAAACTAAAATTTTATCTATATTAAAAGATGAGTAATAGAAGGACATAAGTGAACAAATATTTTTTAAAAAACACACACATGACAAAATGTTAACACAATACGCTACATATGAACAAGAAAATGAAAAAGTAGTAAATAAAAATTTCAATGTAAGCCGATAAATATTTAAATTTGATATAAGAAATTGTTTAGAAATATGAAAAATATCATACTTATACTAATAAGATCACATAATTGATATCATACTATATATAATGGCAAAAATAATAAAAAAATAATCAATGAGAAGCTCTCAAGCAATATTTTAAAATAAAAATAAAATACAAAATTTTCATGTGGCTATGATGTGGCGGGTGAGAGTGGTGTTATAGTCTCAGGGTGGAAAAAAAAAATCACTTCAAAGCAAGGGGGTATTTAAACGCCCGTGTAGTTTAAGTACTAAAGTAAGTTATCCAACCAAGTTCAGAATTTTTTTAATGTATTTTCTTTTAAAAGTTTGATATGTTATATATAGCCATTATAAAGAAAAATAATAATTTTATTAGGTACTAAAATATTGTAAAAAGAACAATAAAATAAGTAAAACATAGTAAAATTTGGGTTGGATTGAGTTTTGACCCGTTCTATAACTCATTACCGGACTTGACTCAAGCAAATTTGAATTGGGTTGGGTCTTGACCCGTTTGTTATCTTTACCCATTAAAAGATTCTATAAATGGGACTCGCCTGTACAACCTTAATTATTATGTTTATTTATATTTTGATTTCTCTTAAAATTTTCACTTTACTACTAAATTACATATTTTTCATTAAATTTTTTATTACTCACTTAATAATTATATTTGATCTATAATTAAAATGTGGATAACTTTAATCATAGATTTTCTTTTACTTTAATAAACTTAAAATGAAAGTTTTATTCTAAATAAGATGAAAGTTTTATTTTTAAACTAAATAAGATAAAAGTTTTATTTTTAAGCATAAATATGATGAAAATCTTACTTTTAAGCTAAATAAGATGAACATTTTATTTTTAAGCTAAATAAGATGAACATTTTATTTTTAAGCTAAATAAGATGAAAGTTTAATTTTTAAGTTATATAAGATGAAAGTTTAATTTTTAAAACATACGGCACAATGATGGAAATGCACACACAAAAATATTTAAGCTAAATAAAATGGAAATTTGGGAAATTTGAGATATTTGCCAAAAATATTTATCAACTAATGACAAATTGTATGGACAAACTCTATTTGCGAAATTTTTTCCTAAATATTACTTGGGAAATCTATGGCCAAATTTTTCCCCAAATATTTATAAGTGTGCCCTATAAATACTCATTAAAAAATAAGCTAAACTAACGAGTTCCCTCCAATAACTTTTTGCCTGAATTTCAGAAAATAAGAGTACTACCATATTTTTGGCTAAAATAATAAGCTCCCCCCATATTTTCTATTTCCCCCCAATTTCTAAAAAAACAAAAGCCCTAAATTTCATTCAAAGGTTTCTTCTCAATCAGTTTAGCTAAGTCGCTTATTCTAAATTCTCCATTCTTATGCGTTTATCTGATTTATGACTTGGAAATTTCATCCATGGTAACCTTAAGTCTCCTTGTTTGGTGGAAAAAAGTGTTGGGACTTTTGATGTTTTTGGATAATGGAGATAAAACAAGGTTTCTTCTCAGCCTTTGAGGAAGGGGTGGTGCGGGTTATCGTCAGGTAGGTCAGGAGCGATGACTCCGCCGAGAAGTGGGTCACCCATCACCTCTTTGCTTCGGAGGAAGAACGTCTGGCTTCATTGACTCTGTTTCAGGTAGGGTACTTTCGATATTTCTCACAAATTTGGGCAATTTCTAAAAGTTTTTCTCCTTCACAACCTTTTCTGATAATATGTGTGTGAAAGAGGAGTTGTCATCTTTTCCCTGCTATTTGTAGTGAGATCACGTAGTTTGGAATGTTTGGAATCAAAATTGTGCAAAGGGATGGAAAGTCCGTATAACATAGTCCAAATATTCAAGAAGCAAGTAGAGGAATTGTAAATAAACACTAACCTTGGAGTCATAGTTTTTGTTTAAGGCTTGGAGGTTTTCTTCAATTTTCTCTAAATGATCTGCAAGATATCGCAAGTACAAGTTTCTTTACGATCATGATTATCAGATACATGTTTTTCATTTTCCATATATGGGAAGCCACAGATTCTCCATTTCCATGCTCCATCGTCCAAGAACCTTAGATACACTTTTCCATCTGAACCTATTAAGAACAGATGAGCTCCTGTGAAGCATGGTCCCGGTGAACCAACAAGAATGACATTTGGATATGGTGTTCCGTGTTCTATCCAATTTCATCCGTTGGACGGATTCCAATTATATTCAACTAGTCCACCATCTACCGAAAGCATGAAAAGAGAACCTTGCAATGACAGTGAAGATAACCTCATTGCAGTTCCAAGAGATATTGATAGAACCAAATGTTGAGATTGGTAATGCTCATGCCATAGTTCAGTAACTTTGTTATACTGGTATAAGCGTCCGTTCCTTCCAATGACAAACACCACGTTCTCTCGGAGCAGTTCCTGGTCAGCAATGCTTGCAATCTTCGTACTGGCTGGATACCGACAATCTTTCCATTTGAACTTTCTCAGTGCAACCTAAGAAACAGGTTATGACACTTCAGCCTTCATTATTTTATCAATATTCAGAATGGAAGCTTAGAAATTTCAGGATATATATGCTTAGTGCCACTCATTTTAGCCTTCATTTTATTAGTCTGAAAGCATTCTTCGTATAGTCACCTTTTGAACCTCTAAACTAGAAAAGTGGACATAGTATATGTTTCCAGTTATGGTTACCTTTTGATCCACTTCATTGCCTTGTAACTTTACAGGAAGTTGGCGTGGACTGGATCATTCATCTTGATACTGATGAGCTAATGCATCCAGATGGAAGCGTGGAACTAGTGAGTATTCTTTACTGAGACTTCTGGCAGATATACCTGAAGATGTTGACATGGTCATATTTCCTAACTATGTAAGTCATTGAGATTGCTCTAGGTTGTCTTCTAACTCTGTCTAAGCATGTAATTACATGCACGAATAGTCAAAAAGCATGCATTTGCTTCATTTTCATATTCTGCTGTCTTTTTTCTTGTTAATATCTTCTCTGATGATGACAAATATTTCAGGAGAGCAGTGTTGAGAGAGATGATGTGAAGGAACCTTTTAGTAAAGTAAGATATCTTTTCACTGTATCCTTTTTTCTTATCTTTCAAGTTCTAGTGTTAAATTTAATCGTTTGGCTAGGAATAGGTTTAGATTTTCTTGAAATAAATTTGGATAATTCTATTACCAAATACTTGAGAATGGAGCAACACCTAGTAGTCAAAGAGTCATCTCTTTCCAGACGAATGAAAAAGAAGGTTGCGTTGGAGTTAGACATTGTGGAGGCAAGAAAGTAAAATTGTACCTTGCAAATATAAGTAGCTTGAGTGTTAGACCTTACTCTTTGTTTGTAGCAACTAGAATTTCTTCGATAAAGTTTGCGTAGTCTGTAATTTGTTTTAATTATGCAACTAAAGTTCTTTTAGACTGTTTACCAGTAATACATCTATATCATGTGGTAGGTCTCGATGTTCAAGAAGAATTATGACCATCTCACAAAATAAATGTACTTTGGAAACTACAAGGAAGCAACTCGTGGTAATCCTAACTACTTTTTGACTTACGGAAATGGAAAATCAGCTGCTCGAGTTCAAGATCATCTTCTTCCTAATGGTTCTCATAGATGGCACAACTACATGAAAAGCCCAAAGCATGTTTGTTCTGCATGTTACTTGTTTTTCTTTTATTTCTATTTCGTTTCTTATTTATTCCCAGTCCTCCAAAAGGTATTTTGTGTGGTTCCTTTGATTCTATGCTTGTCTTGGTGTCTTCAGTAGAGTGCCTGGGTTCCCAAGAGAATATCTCAGGATTTTTCTCTATCTAAATTTGTAGGAATTCTAGGAGCTCTAAGATATATTAAAGCTTCATCTGAAAGTTCCATGCTACACCAAAAGTAAAACAAAGTTGAATTGTTGCAGCTGAATTGTTGAGCTCTAAGATTGAAGTAGTATTCTAGGAGCTCTAAGTTGCTTTTGAAACTCTGTTGCAGCTGAATTCTTTTTGCTTGTTGAATTGTTGGGCATCTGTATTGATCTTTGAATTACACATCCACTTTCATGAAATCTGAATAATGTTCTAGCTGCTGGGAGGAATCTGGAACCTGCAATCTGGAATTGTAATCTGTAATCTGCAATAATCTGAAATCTGTAATCTGCAATAATACTTAGATTCTATGCTTGTCTGGGTGTTTGCAGTAGAGTGTCTTGGGTTATAGTAACTTTATACTTTTTCCTTTAGGAAGATGGAGGAAAAAAAAAAGCAAAAAGAGAGATGAAGTTCATGTCTCTTTTTTGGGTTATAGTAACTTTATACTTTTATTATACAAGACCCTTCACTCCAACAAAACTTGTAACTTCTATAACTGCTGCAATTTGATTTGTTGTACATGGTTTGTTTTGATTGTTAGTTTCTTTTTAAATGTGTAGGGAAATGGAGGTGATCAAATTTGAAGGGTCGCCACAAGTCAATTTGATCTCATTGAAGTGGAAGTGGATAGTGAAGAGTTTTTGAACTATTGTAAAAATTTGAATACATTATATTTGATTTTGTGAAATATATTCATTGCTAGAATATATGTTGAACTATTGTAAGAGTACTTTTTGAACTATTGTGTACACATATTTAGAATATTGCTTTATAAGTATGTGATGTACACAAGACATACTATCTTTTGAAGTTTATTGCAAATCTATATATTTGAATTACTTATTAGCTAATTTAATGTTTGAGATTATTTATTGCAAAACAATATTGGTGTTTTTTAATTAGAAATTGTGGCATATAAATATTTTATAGCCAAAATAATATATTATCGCACTTAAAAGTGTAGCCAAAGGACTGTAAATTGTGGTATGCACGCACATGTGCAAGGACTACACTTCAAAGTGTTGTCATACATAAGATAGAAAAGGCAACACTTTAAAATCGTGGGCAATAAGGAAGCAAAGGCCACACTTGGCTTAGCTTATGGATTATAAATTTTATCATGTACATAAGAAAACTTACACTTAATGAGTGTTGTTGTAGATGAGATATAAAAGGCGACACTTTTAAAGTGTGACCAATAACAGCAGTTCAGGTACTTTAATGGTCGGGTTTTAATTTATATATAGTGACTCTGGTAGTCGGCAAATGCCGACTGCTGCAGTCGGCAAGTATTTTTCAACACTCAGTCTGCCGACTACTCAAAAGTAGTTGGAAAGTCATCGGAAAACTACATTTTCCGACTACATTCCGACCAATTTTGAAGTCGGCAAACAACGAAATTCTAGTAGTGTAATATATTCGACATTTGTATTAAATGTCGCTATTTTAGTAACACTTTTGCTAAAAGTCGCTCAAATCAAATGACATTTTACAACAAATGTCACTATTTTAGTGACATTTTTTCTAAATGTCACTAAAATCAATGACATTTTGCAGTAAATGTCATAACATATTCGACGTTTATATTAAATGTCACTATTTAAGCGATATTTTTTCTAAATGTCACTAAAACCAATGACATTTTGTAATAAATGTCGTATTATATTCGACATTTGTAGCAAATGTCATCATTTAAATGACATTTTCGCTAAATGTCGCTAAAAAGAACGACATTTTGCAATAAATGTCACTAAAATCAATGACATTTTGCAGTAAATGTCATAATATATTCAACATTTCTATTAAATGTCACTATTGAAGTGATAATTTTTCTAAATGTCACTAAAACCAATGACATTTTGTAATAAATGTCATATTATATTCGACATTTGTAGCAAAATGTCATCATTTAAATGACATTTTCACTAAATGTCGCTAAAAACAACGACATTTTGCAATAAATGTCATTATCATAGTGACATTTTGGACCAAATGTCATTATATTTACGATATTTGATACCAAATGTCATTATTTTTACGACATTTGACATCAAATGTCATTGTTTTATGACATTTTGTTCTTAAATGTCGTGAAATTCTTTATTTTCCGACATTCGTTTCAAATGTCACCAAATTAATGTCGTCGTATGTACATTTTCTTGTAGTGATTTGAAATAGCATCTACTCTTCTTGACTAAATGGCGAAAATCAACCATGCTTGGTACAATAAAGAGGATCAAGTGTCCCCTTTGAACTTCAGGATGACAAACGAACAAATTGAAAAAGACCAAGAGCGGGATGAAAACATTAGCAAGATGATGTCCCAAATGGAATTATTGAGAAAACAGGTTTTGGAGAGTGTTGATGAAAGCAAAGAGGTAAAAAAAGTGTCGAGACTCGAGGAGGGTTCTTGCCCAGGCTCTTTAAAGTCAGACGGGAATCAAGGTGGGAACACAACTAGTGAGGATGGACGGAGAAGTTACAATCGAGATTGGGTTGACCATAATGACCTTTGGAGGAGAGAGAACGACCATGATGCGTATTACATGCAAATGGGTGACAGCCTAAGATCTAGGGGCAGTTCGGGAAGCCTTCAAGTAGATGAATTATTATCGCGCATTCTAGATAAGGTCGAAGGATCTGATTACATTCTTAAGGAAATGAAGGCTGATTTCTCATCCTTGAATAATAAAGTAAATTCTCACTCAAAATCTATCAAGCTACTCGAATATCAAATGAGTCAACTTTCAGCCCAGTTAGAGTCCAAGCCGCTAGAGAAGTTTGCAAGTGATATGATGGTGAATTCAAAAGTTAATCATGATAATGGTTTGGCTGTGTTTACCCGGAATGGGAAAGTAGTAGGTGGTGATGTGAAAGTGAATGATGAAGCAAAAACTGGGAAAGAGAGAGATGATACCATTGATTTAGAGGAATCTGATCAAACACAGGAAAATGACACACCTAAAGAAGTTGAGGACAGACCGAAACAACCACCTCAAGAGAGAGTTGCTTCTTCTTCAAATCCTATCACACCATGGCCCAACGTCAGTCCATCGTTGCCGCAAAGACTCAAGAAAAGGGACGAAGATGCCAAGTTCCAAAAGTTCATGTTGGTGTTCAAGACTTTATCTATAAACCTACCTTTAGTGGAAGCATTATTGGAGATGCCGGGATAAGCAAAATTCATAAAGGAACTAGTCATCAAGAAAAGAAGTATGGACTTCGAAACGGTTGAGGTTTCTCATAATTGTAGTGCCATTATGACCAACGATGTAATTACAAAAAAAGGGATACAGGGGGCATTTACCATCCCATGAACCATTGGGATGCTTCAGTTTACCAAAGCTTTGTGTGACTTGGGGGCGAGTATTAACTTGATGTCATATGTCATCTTCAAAAAACTTGGGCTGGGAGAACCTAAATACATAACAATGCGTCTTCTTATGGCCGACCGATTTATTAAACAGTCCATTGGAATACTTTATGATATCTTGGTGAAGGTGGATAAATTTATCTTTCCAGCCGAATTTGTTATTTTGGATTGTGAGATTGATGCGGAGGTGCCATTATATTAGGTAGGCCTTTTTTAGCTACCAGAAGGGCACATGTGGATGTTGAAAGTGGTGAATTAAAGTTCCCGGTCAATGACGAGGAAGTTACTTTCAATGTGTGCAAATTGATGAAACAACCGAGTGACATTCATGTGGTCTCAACCCTTGATGTGATTGATGAGGCAGTAACCAGTATAAATGAAGTATTTTGCGTAGGGGACCCTCTCACTGCCATTCTTTCAAATTATGATGAGGAGGGAGTCCAAGATTATGATGAAGTTGTAGTTGCTTTATCGGGGTTAGGTTCTTACTCCAAGAATCCATTGAAACTCGACATTGATCTTATAAATTGGGAAAGTCCCCCCCCCCCAAACCATCCATTGAAGAGCCACCAAAGCTTGAGTTAAAAGTTCTCCCATCTCACCTTCGATATGTATTTTTGGGGGGAAGTAGCACCTTGCCCGTCATCATTGCTGCAGATTTGCTTGAGTGGCAAGTGAAATTACTTGTTCATGTATTGAAACGATACATTAAAGCTATTGGGTGGACAATTGCTGATATTGTGGGAATTCCCCCCCCCCCCCCGAAATTTGCACTCATACAATATAATTGGATAGTTAATGTAAACCAAGTGTAGAGCATCAAAGGAGACTAAACTCATCGATGCAAGAAGTGGTAAAGAAATAAATCATCAAATGGCTTGATGCGGGTGTGGTATACCCCATTATGGATAGCAAGTGGGTGAGTCTCGTGCAATGTGTACCAAAGAAAGGAGGAATTATGGTAGTTTCGAATAAAAAAGGAGAATTTGTGCCTATAAGATCAGTCACCGGGTGGCATGTATGCATGGACTACAAAAAATTGAATGCATGGATTGAAAAAGACCATTTCCCTATGTCATTCATGGACCAAATGCTTGATAGGCTTGTGGGGCGTGGATGGTATTGCTTTTTAGATGGTTATTTCGGGTACAACCAGATTTCCATTGTACCGGTAGATCAAGAGAAGATGACTTTTAAATGTACTTATGGAACGTTTTCCTTCAAGAGAATGACATTCGGGTTGTGCAATGCACCGGCAACATTTGAACGATGCATGCTTTCTATTTTCGCAGATATGGTTGAAAACTCAATGGAGGTATTTATGGATGATTTCTCGATTGTTGGTGATTCATTTGAAGCATGTCTTGACCACCTTGGGCAGGTACTAAAAAGGTGCGTGGAAACCAATTTTGTGCTAAATTGGGAGAAATGTCATTTCATGGTGAAAGAAGGCATTGTTTTGGGTCATAAAATTTTAGGAGAGGGAATGCAAGTGGATCAAGCTAAAGTCGAAGTTATTGCTAAATTACCTCCTCCTATTTTGGTAAAAGGATTTTGGGACCAACATCAAATCTCATGGCCACATAAGGAGTAGCAAAGGATAACATAGAATCCGGATCTATCAAAGCATACACATCAAAATGAAAGACTTTCAACATATCGATCACAACATTCGGAGAACCCTCATAATCTTGCCGAGTCTGATGAGCATCGAATGTATTCTGACAAGGAGCACCCGAACCAGAACCGCTAGGCAAAGCTTGCCTACCATCCTTACCCTTGTTAGCTTGCAACGTATAATCATTCACTTTGTGGCCACTCTTTCCACAACTAGCAACCATTCATACTGGCTAGGCATTTACCATCATACTTCTTTCCACACCTTGTGCAAGCGGGAATCCATTACAACCACCTACTTGAGGTTTGGGAATAGACATTGTATATTTGTTATACATAGGAGTCAATGCATTTTGAAAACCTTGACCAAAAAAATCTTTGCCAGAATTTAGAACGACAATATCCACCGGACGTAGAATGAGAAAAGTCATCATCACCGGTCCTTGCCCTTTTGGACTCTCTTGCCCTTTCCTTGAGCTTTTTCTCTACAATTTGTTGGGAATGTATCATCAAGCGAAAGATAGCCATCTCCTTAATCAACATGGCGGTACTGCACTCTTTAACAACCGCATCATAAATACCCAATACAAATTTACTCATCATTGCCCTAGAGTCAGCAACTATAGTCGGAGCATACTTAGCCAATTGAGTGAACATCAAAGCATACTCATTAACACTCATATTCCCTTGAAGAAGATTAATGAACTAAAGAACATTTTCCTTCCTCATCTCAGGAGGAAAGAAACAATCAAGAAAAGCTTCTTTGAATTTCTCCCAGTCAAGAGGACCTGCATCAACTGCCCTCTCACTTTTCCATTGTTCAAACCACACTTGAGCAACACCCTGAAGTCAATAAGTGGCCAATTATGTCTTCTCCACGGAAGATAATCCCATAATTCCTACTATCTTGTACATTTCATCAATGAACTCTTGAGGATACTCATCAACCTTGGAACCATAGAATTCTGGAGGATTCATCCTAGTAAAGTCTCTTATCCTTGTCGCCGTTGTACCCATATTTACGTTCACAAGAGCAAAGACTTCTATATTTGTTTAGGCTATCATATCTTGAGCCAAACTTAGAAAATGACTCAAAATTTGGCATGAATTACTTGCTCAGCCAACGGGTCAACCTGAACTTGAAGAACCTTAAGCTCCACATTCCTTCTCATATAAGCTATTTGAGGGGACATATCCTGAAAGGCATCTGACAAGATTTAGGAGAAGGATCTTTATAGAGATAAACTATATGGCATGACTTTAGAGTAATGAAAGAAGTGAAGTTTCCTAGATACTTTGTAGTTTTTTATTCATAAATTTGGCGCGTTTCACACTTATGAACAAGACTCAACTCAATGCGACTTGTTAGATATCTTAGGACCTTTTCTAAAACCTTGTGCTCTGAATACCAAGTTTGTCACGACCCAAAGTACACCCTCAAAGTGACATAGCGTATAAGACCCCGAGAGGCCTTAAACAAGCCACTTGACATACATATACACAATATAATAGACAGAAGTAGAGAATCTCAAATGAATAGGAAAGTTTGAAATAAAAGTGGAAATCTACTCATAGTCTTCACAAGTCATTCTAATACATCAAAATAAGTAGTTGAGACGTACCTTGTACACCATGTACAATGTTAGAAAACTAAAACTTAAGAAAGCAAGTAAAGGTGTCATGGTCCTCGAAACATGATGACTCACCAACTCTTCAAAACTTTGAGACGATCAAGCAGCTAACCACGCATGAGAGGAGAGGAAATGTAACACACTATATTAATAGACAATGTAGGCATAAGTATGCATTAGTACATAGAATTTACTAAGTATGAAGAATATGCATAAAAATATAAAACATGATCGTAAGAGGACATAATAAAAAACATGATATGTATGACCAAGCTAAACATGATGAAATCATTGAAAGAAGAATCATAAATCATGATCATGGTCAATGCATCTTGAAATCATAAGGAAATCTTCATAAAACCTTTAAAGTTATTTAGTTCGTTTTGCGGGATATTAGCTTTAACTAACAATAGATCGTGCGAGCTATAACATGGAATCTTATGTAACTCCCACATTAAGAAGAGAGATTCTACTTGCTAAGATAGAACTATGTATCATGATTCATATACTATTTGTAGATTCATTAGCTAGGTCATTTAAGACAATCCTATGGAGGCACGTAAGTAGAGATTCCTATTACAGACTACCCTATTTGAGCCTCCACCTCAAAGCTCTCTTGGTGCTAAGTTAAATCCCAACGGAATAGTGAATTTCATAATCATCACATCATACATGGAAGAGAACAATTAAGTTACTAATCCAAGCGTAAAATATAATAGAGCAACTCATTTAATCTTGAATCAAGCATATGTGAGAAAATCTTTCACAATTCATGATCCCTTAATATGTGAGAAAATTCTTTCACAATTTCATAAATTCTTAGCTTAAAGAAACCTAGATCATAAAACCTTCCTTTTCATAAATTATACATAACCTTCATGAATACATCAATCACAGATTCATAGTTTCTTCATAAATTCATGTATTTGAGAGTACTTAGTCAAAAATCATGATCAATGCATGGGTTCATATTAAATCAATTGGAAATCATGTAATTGAGTCAAAACAATCATAATAAGATCAAAATCAAATAATTGAATCAACACAATTAGAACCCATGAAGATTTGAATGAAAACCTAATCAATTTGATGACATTGAACTCAGAAAAATTGAGAAATCCTTGGGGCTCAATGGGTGAACATAACCCATTGATGAAACCCTACATACCTTCGTGATTAAAGCCCAAAATAAATTGATGAATAAGAGATTTGAAACTTGGAAACCCTAGCCTTCTTCTTGCACTTGACAGAGAATTGAGAGATAAATGTGGATGGGTTTTAGGAATTTAAGTGAATGAGAGAGTTGAGATAATTTTACGAGTATAAGGGTAGTTATAGGACTTAGAATCGGGGTCAAAACAACATAACATAGTATTAAATGAATATGAAAAGACCTAAATACCCTTAAGAAATAACTAATGGATGGTCCTACTGTTTGGACCTACGGCCCGTACTGATCAACCATAGAACCAACTTCAAAAATTCAATCATTTCCCACAAGTCCTTTCTACAGTCCGTCGTCAAGTCTACAGTCCATAGACCCCATCCGTTGAACATAAGTTCAACTCTAAAATTTTACTAAGTCTGGAAACTTTATATGAGACCATTCCCACAACTCGTAAAACCAACTACGAACTTTCAAAACCTTCCATAGACCTGAGATCCTAAATTAAATCTCTAAATCCATCTTATGAGTGTCATCTACAACTCGTCAAACCTCTTAATGTTCGTCCTCTCAAGTCTTAGGTCCAATCTTCACAAACTTAAATATCCAAACTCAACTCAGGTTTTATGACTCACCTCCTACGGCTCGTAGAACCTTCTACAGTCTGTAGATGGGACTTATAGATTATTGTATCGGTAAAATTTCTACACTTTTTCATTCTAACTCAACTTTCCATTTTCGGAGGTGTTACGTAGAGACAGTCTTGCTCAAGGTTTCTCCCATGATGGTGAGATGAGGTTTGGGAGGCAAGGTAAGTTGAATTTGTGATTAATTGGTCCATTTAAAATCCTTAGGCGAGTGGGAGAGGTAGCCTATGTATTGGCTTTGCCTCTATGTTTGTCAGGTGTTCACCCAATGTTTCATGTGTCTATGGTAAAATAGTTTCATGGTAATGGAAATTATATCATTCTGTGGGACTCTATGTTGTTTAATGATAGTCTATATTATAAGGAGAAATGTGTGGCTATTCTAGAAAAGAAGGTTTGTAAGTCAAATAATCCAGAGTGATTCCATTTGTGAAGGTCTAGTGGAAGAACCACCATGTAAAGAAGGCCGCTTATGAGACCGAATGAGACATGTGTAGCAAATATCCTCAGCTTTTCATGGATCTACGTATCCTTTTCTTTCTTCTTATTCCTCTTTTTTTGTACAATTAGGGATGATTTATGATTAATTAGTATCTAATATAATGACATGTCCCGTTATTATGGGTGTTTAGGACCATATTACCCCTATATAAGTCCCCATGGGGTAAGAGTTAGAAGATAATCAGGAAATGGGAGTTGGGTTATGGCTCGATGTCAGGGCTTCACTATAGCAAAGAGGTTTCCGCTATAGCAAAGTCAACATAGCAAAGATCTACTTCTCACATGAAGTTTACCATAATGAAGGTCACAAACGAGTAACGCGACTTAAAATCTATGTTTTGCACAATTCTGGTCAGATCTTACAATATTCACCTAGAGAATCCAATATCCACTTTTCTAAGGTCTAGGGTTTTTTCTTTCTATAAGTAAATGCTTTTTATCTATATTTTTAACCATTTCCTTCTAGAACCAAAGAACATGATCTTCATGGGAATTTATGCGATTTGAACCCTAGAATTATTTAACTTGGTGGGATAGCATTTGGAGAGTATTTTATGCATATTTTTCAATTCTAGATGGCTCAATTCTACTTTTAGTATAGAATTATAAATTTAGTTATTAACTATGGCTTTGGGGAACCTCCAAACTTCATCAAATTGGTTCTTTGAGAATATGAACAACTCAAGAGAGGTTAATGGGGCTGAAACTCTATGAATGAGATTGGTGTGATCATATAAGCCTCCAATATGATGAAACAACTGCTAGATAAATGGTTAGACCTTCTAAGAAGGTAGAATTATGTGGGTGTCAATACCAAGATCTTTGTTTGGGGTAGTAGATGATTAAAGTACTATTACATTATGTTTATCTTAGACTTTGAGAATTTTGAGGTTGTAAGGGGAGAGTAGGCTCTGACAATTTAGATTGTTTGTTTCTAGTTCTTCTTTTGAGGTAGGTTACACTTTTTTTTGAGTTAGAAATTGCTTAGTTTCTGGTATATGTGTTGTATAGTATGCATATTGGTCTACTGATATACTTGTGTTTTGTTGATGGTTGAATTAATGATTGTTTGAATGAACAAGCATGTGAACTCTCGAACTGAAATGTTATGAACTGTGAACTTATGATTATTCCATACTTAATGTGTTGTCCTGAGAAATAACCGAAGAGGTTAGTGTATTGAGATATGTATATAACATACACTTACTAATCTAATGATCAGTGACTTTAGTCTGGTGTGAGCTTATGGACAAGCGATTGTATGAGTGGTTGGATCGGGTACCACGTTGGTACGATACATGGACACCTAGGGTCCCCTGCAGGTTATGAATAGATGGGAAAGGCTGTGTCTTTAACATATGTGTACAAATGAGAGACAAACCTGTAATCTATTGAGTGAGTACTACAGATGACTGGCAGGATGTAGGTTTTATACCTCTACAAGGTTAAAGTTGATATGAGTTCCATGATTTACTGACTTGTTTGTATTTGACAAGTGTGTGTTGATGATTAATGTATTGGTTGTGATTGATTTATAAGTAATTGACAAATATGACATGTTAGAATGGGAGGTAAGTATTATTATTCAATAGGGCATATTAGAAGGGTGTTTGTACTTTTATATTCTACTAGTTTTTTTACACGTACGCTGCACGTGATTACTGATTCCAAAAATATATGTTGCAGTAAATAGTATTGCTTATTTAAGCGAAGATTTGAATAATAAGTTTAGCAAAAAATAATATTGCAGATTCTTTTGTGAATGTTCAATGTGGATCGTCATATATATCTCTTATTCACGCAAACCTATGAAGATGGTCAATGAAAAATTTTATTAGTTAAATGCAATAATGTATATATTAATTTTAATTTGATGAAAGAATAATTATTATATCATCAAAATTATTTTCCTCAAGTACTCGAGGTTATGGAATATACTTGCTTAGAATAGAATGAATTACTTCATCAGAATAGTGGTACCTCATATTCCGCTAAACTTCGAACTCACTCAACGACAATGAATCACAAAAAAAAAATTAATTTAAAATGCAAGAAGAAGAAGAGTAGAAGATTAAAAAAATTGTGGTGGAAAATTGAGAGGAAACCCCTTTAGTTATAGTAAACAAAGGGTAGTATGAACAAATGTTTTTGTTTGTGTCTTATCTGAAAAGTCATGATTTTTCCGAGAAGTCACAACCCTTTGGAAAAGTAATAACTTATTGAAAAAGTCACAACTCTTTGGAAAAGTCACAACTTATTAATATTTTATTGGGTATTGGGTAATTATACCCAGATTTTTTGTATTTTTGGATCTTGGATTTTGGTTTAGAAAAGTTTATATTTTGTGGATGTTTTCTATGTAAGCTCTGGTTATATGGTTATAAGTCTTTTTGTTTTGTCCTAAGCTTTCTTTATATGTGTTTAGCTGAGGTGGTATGAATAATGGATCTTTTTGATTCTTTGGCATAAACGGTTTTTTGAATATTTTATTCATATTAGTATTAACATATCTGGTTTTTTCTTCTCTTGTTGCAGATGTGCTTCCTGTAGTTGCATGTAACAAATCATTATGGGTTTTTAGATGTTTCCTAACGTCACCTTGTAGCTCTGGAATTTTTAAGTCTTTTGATTGACTTAGCTCCGCATTTTTATAGTCTCATGTTGCTGACTTTATATTTGTTGTAGCTCTTTGTCAATATTTTCTACTTTTGTGCAAAGTAGGTTCATAGCTTTGAGTATTTCATCTATAGTATTTTCTTTCTCAGTTTGGGTAGCTTTTTCTTGAGATGTAATCTGCAATAACATTCTTGTCAATACATATTACTTCTATTGTAAATGTAAAATTTAATATATTTAATACTAGTCTCTGTATCTCTTTGGTTGTTACTGAATCTTGTACTTTTCTTGTTATCCACCATTTTACCTGCGTATTATCTGTTCTTACAATAAATTTGTTCTACACAATATATGGTTCAAAAGCTAATAAACATTTATATATTGAATATAATTCTTTTCTATTTATTTTCCATTTTATTTCGGGATTTGTAAATGTTCCTAAATAATATCTGCATTGGTGTTCTACCTTTTCCTTATTATATCTATATTTGTACATTTAGGAGGAACAGAGATATTAATAAAAGCATGTTTTAGAGAAGGAATAAATACACCCATAGAAATATACTTAGCAGATGATAGGATCATACCACCTATAGAAAAAAGTATAATAAGTGCAGTAAAAGGTAACCTCATATACCAAAAAATTAAATTCATAATAAGTGCTAGCTACTCAGTAGCAATAAATGACAGGAATATAGATATTAATAAAAGCATGTTTTAGAGAAGGAATAAATACACCCATATAAATATACTTAGCAGATGATAAGATCATACAACCTATAGAAAAAAGTATAATAAGTACAGTAAAAGATAACCTCATATACCAAATATTTAAATTCATAATAAGTGTTAACTACTCAGTAGCAATAAATGACAGGAATATAGATAAATCACTAGTATTATATTGAATAATCTGATTATTTATTTTATATTTCTTAGAATATATTCTATATATTGTATACCTTGGGTTCTTTGATATATTTCCATATTCTCTTTTATTAGGTCTCCTAATAAGGTTATATTTTCAATAGTTGCTTGTCAATATTGGAGGTTATATTTTCCATTTTATTTCTTCTTTATGTTTTTCACATAGTTCTATAAACCATCGTTGTAAGAATTTCATTCTAGTTCCTAATGTATCTGTTAATCTTGCTTCATTCCAACTTTTTATTACTTTTAAATTAAAAGGTTCTGGTAATTTTGTAAAATATAATTTTCTTATTTCTTTACTTTCTTCTATGTTATATGTCCCTTTATAATAGTATTCTCTAAATGCACATGTATATTTATCTATATAACACATGTTACATATTGCTAATTTTGTCATTAGATTCCGGTTTATGATTTTTTCTTTATTTTGTTCTTCTACTTATGTTGTCATATTATTAAATTCGTTTCTTATAGCTACTTCGTATTTATATAATATTTCCATACTTGTAGTTAGTTATTTCACCATCAAATTTTTTATTACTTCTTAAAGTTTTTAAACTTTCATCTGATAAATTTTGTAGCCATAATTTTACTGTTCCTATACGTGTTCTTTCTATATATCCTGGTGTTTCTGTCGTTCTTATTTTGTTATCTATTAATTGTTTTGATATATATCTCATCCATAATTGGATCATTTTATTTATATCTATTACACAGTCTAAATCTAAAAAATTATGTTGTTCAGTTATTGGTTTAGGTGTCCATTTTTTATTCAATCTTTTATCCCACATAGTTTTTTCTCTATCATATTGTCCATAGTTTGTATTATAGTATCTTGAATTTTTTAGATTTTTTACTCCTAATGTACTTGGTTTTTCATCCATGTCTACGTCTCCTATATTTACTTTTTAATTCTTTGTATATATGTTTGCTAAAAGTTTCGTATATGTTTCGCTTGTTTCTGAATGTTGTTCTTCTAGATCCTCATTATTTATTTCATCAATTCCTATTTCAGGTAGATTATCTTGGTTTTCTTCTTTTTCTTCTAGTTCTTCTAATTGTAATTTTTCTTTAAATCTATTTATCTCATTTGCTAATCTTGTTTTTTGTTCTTTTTCTTTTTGTTTAATTTCATACATTTCTTTCAAATTGCCAGCTCTTTTTTTAGTTCTATTATTTTAGTATTTTTTTACTTCTTCTAATTGTTGTACTTCCTTTTTTGATTGTTGTTTTATTTTTTCAATTTCCGTTTTTCTATCTATTTCTTCATTTTCTTTTGTTATTCTTATCATAGCAGTTAAACTATCTTCTAATTTTACTGTTTCTTTTTCTAACATTAAACTTAGATTGTCACCTATTTTCTTATATATTCTTCCTAGATTAGAAAATATTATCTTTATTTTTAGCCCGTCATAGTTTTCATATGTTTTTTCATCTATTGCGTATTCTTCTTTATTCATTTATAAATTGTGTTGTAGTTTATATTCTAAGTTTTCTATTTGTATTTGTAGATATAAAATAGTTTTTCTCTGTGCTACTATAGATTTTTTACAAATTCATGCAAATAAATTATTGTTAAGTCTATTTTGCCTATGTCTCAATTCTTGTCTTTTTGCTATAATTATTTCAGTAAGTTTTTGTCTATATTCGTTATTCTCGTTATTCATTGTATCTTTAAATATTGAATATATTTATATTCTATTTTAGATATATTATCTATTAATTGATCTAATTTATTGTTATCGGTTTTTGTGATATTGAGTTGTTTATATTCTGGATATAATTTGTTTAATTTTCTTCTTATTTTTCTTATTTTTCTACTAATATATTTCTTTTTATCCATAGCTCTGATACCATTTTTCGGGGCAGAATTCGTCATGCTTTTAGGTATAGAAGACTTTATCATAATATTCTTTTTTCAAGGGTATTAATCTGATTATTTCTTTTATATTTTCTAGAATATATTATATATATTGTATATCTTGGGTTCTTTGACGTATTTCTATATTCTCTTTTATTAGGTCTCCTAATAAGGTTATAGTTTCAATAGTTGCTTGCCAATATTTGAGGTATTCGTAGTTTATCATTAGTCTGAGTATTCTAATTCTAGATCGCTAATATCAGTTCGTTCTAGGTCTATATTTATTTCATCTATTTCATACCAGGTTTGGGTCGCTAGTTCTAATTCTTCAAAGTTAAATATTTTATCCCATATTATTCTTCTTAATTCAATTATTTCTATATCTTTTAGAATATATAAAATCAATATTTCATAAGTTAATATCATTTTATCATGTTAGGTAAGTAGCAATATTGATGTTCCGTTGTTCAATCAATAATTTCCTCATATCATATGCACAATAAATATTATTCATATTAGATTACTATAAACTAGATTATTTTCAACCATGCTTTCTCGTCACTACTAACACCGTACTTTCAAAGGTACTTTCTTCCTAAACAGCGGCTCAACTTTGTTTACTCCCCTCACGACTTTCCTTGCCTACGGTTTCAATCTTAGGATGACATAGTTCTGAAACTTTTTCCTTTTTTTTTTCCATGTTAGCAAACTAGAAACATGCTTCAAATAATTTTAGTATATAATAACTAATATAAACTTATTATATCATGCTATGATATTCAGGAATCAATAGATTTAGCTGCGCATAATCATAAATAGATATACATGTTTTTCTATGAGTGTAATTTCTGTTGTGTTTTGATCCATATCTTAGATTGGAAACTTGATATTTTATTGAAATATTTTTGTTTACAAGAGGCCTGCTTTCCGTCGAGAAAGTGTCTTACCTTAGATGTGTCTAATGACTCTCTATTTATACAAGTAGAGATGTTTCTATACTTTACATCTGTCCTATACTATTTTTACATTGAAAAATCACAACCCTTTGAAAAAAGTCACAACTTATCGGAAGTCACAACTCATTAAAAAAATCACAACCTAAATTAGGAATATTATAGTAATTTAACATTCAAATTAGGAGTTCATGCTTTTAAGGTAATATAGATATTCAAATAGTTGTGGGGTCAATTTTGCTCCTTCTAGCTTAAGAAAAGGAAAAAAGAGAGAGAGAAGGGGGAAAGAGAAGTAAAGCAAAACCCAGGGTAGCTGTAATGATTATTTGGTAATTTTTGTGGTGCAAAACAATAAAAATGTTAAGTGTAGCTGAAAGGTCATTGTGACATATGCAAAAGTTTCGGGATTTAGCAGAAGTCTCTCCTCAAAAACCCAAGGGGCGCAGCCATCGGCGAGAGAAATAAAACCTCGCCTGTCATCTTTCCTTGCACATCAATCCGTAGGCAGACCTAAAGGTGCATGCAATTTTCAGCTCATTCTCTATTCTTTTATATTCTGATTCGATCTCATTAGTTCCATACATTTTTACTATCAGTTATTTAGTCGGCAATCTTATTTCTCCCCCGATCTCGTTCCATAATATTTGTTGATAAGCATATCGTGTACTGGTAAGTATGCGTCAACGAGATTCAACTTTTTTAGGGGGATTTTCTTGTTATGATTTGGTGGTGTGTGATGAGGGTTTTTGTTTCTGATGGTTGCTTCGTTTGACTCAGCAATGGATGATGGTTCTTTCTCTGATTTGTGATCTTGGTTTGTCTCTGCCTAGTCTGATCTGTGGAATGGAACAGTAACTATCGAAGCAGCCGTTTTATTTTACTTTTGGGTGTTTGAGGGAAATTGCTTGTTGATTCTTCTTTGTTGTACATTTGAATAGAAATGATTATGTTTTGTAGCTTAATGAAAATGGTAATTGGTAGATCGAGTAGTTTTAATTATTTATGGGTTTCTGGTTGATTGGTGTTGGACAGTATCGAAAGAAGAAAATTTATTTTGGGGTTTTGGTCACACTCCACACAAATATGAGTTCCCTATTTTATACAGCATAACTAGAGGGAGATTAGTTTCTAGCCCAATGTAGAAGTAGTACTGTCTTGAACAAAGATTTCATCACAGGGATTTTGGGTTTATTAGAGTCTTAAGAGACATGCAACGCACCTTAAGAAAAAAGGGATGAACTGATTTGGAAAAAGGATAAGAAGGGGAAGTTCACAGTCAAATCTTTGTATGACTTATGAGTCACTTTTGGAGGAAGAAGGGCCTAAATCCCCACCCATGGCCATTTAAGCATATTTGGAAATGTTTAGCCCTACCAGAGTTGCCGCTTTTGTATGGATTCTAGCTCACAATGCTTGCCTGACATGAGATAGATTGAAGAAAATAGGTTTTAGCTCTGCCTGTTCTATCTCAGGCAATAGATGTTATCTCTGTGAAAAAGATGAAGAAACAGCTAACCTTCTCTTCCTGCAATGCACTGTCACAACACAATTATGGGGGATTAATTTTCAACATAATACCTGCTCTGGACAATGCCAAGAACAACGGAGGAGCTGCTCAATTTTTTGTCAGTGAGAAGAAGGAACAATGATCTGCTAAAGATTATTCTGACAGTCCCAGCATGCATTTTTGTGGAGCATATGTGGAAAGAAAGAAACAAGAGATGCTTTGAAGGAATCCATAGTTCTGTTAGGAAGTCAAACATATCCTCAAACTTTAGTGTTGACTTTTGCTGATGAAAATATACTTTACCTTTTCAACCTAAAAAATGTTAAGCTTAGGAAATGTTGTATAATTTTTTGTTGTTGCTCTCGAATTTGGCAGAAAAAAATGAATAGTATGTTTCTTCTCTAATTAACTGGTCATATTTTTTAGATGTTTAATTTTGACGTCCTCTATTTCTGTATCTAGGAATTTTGGGGAATTGATGGCGTCAAAGATTCAACAACTGCAATCTCAGGCATGCCAAACTTCAAAATTTGTTGCCAAGCATGGTACTGCCTACTACAAACAGTTGCTAGAGCAGAACAAGCAGTACATTGTGGAGCCACCCACTGTTGAAAAGTGCAACGAGTTGTCCAAGCAGTTACTCTACACTCGCCTTGCAAGGTTATATTCTCTCCCACTTAATTTTGTGCCATGTTTTTGTAATTAGCTGGGATGAAGGTACTTGGATTTGTTGGTTTAATTTTCACATGAAAACCAGTACCAGTGATTTGGTTTCTAGTCTAATGGGGATTTTAGCTTTGACCCTTCCTCACATGAATTAGGTGCGCACAATGCAATTTTTGGTGTCTTCCAAATCACTGCTGGCTTATAAATTTGTTATTGTATGCTACATAAATGTCTAAGTGAAGGGACATGGGTAGTGGATCCATATAGCCAACCTAACTAGCTTGGATTGTGCTGTAGTTGCTGCTGTGTGCTATACAGAAATACAGAGTCTTTGCTCAAAAATTAAATAGGTATAGTCCTGAACTTAGGATTGTTTGTCATTAGTCGAGATATCGAAGTGCAAAAGTTTTGTTCATTATATTGTCATCAAAAAAAGTTTTGTTCATTATAGTGGCAGTGTAATTTTTTATACAAGAATAGTGGAAAGATAAAGCTGGTGCTGTTATTAATTCTCTTAATGTGAAACAACTAGGTGGATTGTTTTCCTTCCATACTATGTATTTGAATCTTGCTCTATCTGACATGTTAACTCACGTGCAATGCAAATCCCTGTTATTTGTGCCTTACCATACGATCAAATAGACAGAGCAAAGTTATATGGTGTTATATTCGGCTTTACGCTTCAAATCCAACCACTGTACGAGATTTTGAATGTTTTCTTTTAGTAGATATGATTGAATTTACATGTTTGCTGCATAATGTGCTATATCTAATATTTCTGTTTGAATCCTCAAATAGCAAGCAGCATATGAGCAAAGTAGTGTGCATATTTAAATGACACAAATGTTTACAATAACCAACTGGAAACATTGTGCATGATCGTTTCTTAAAGTTCTTTTTGTGTGTGACAGCATTCCTGGCCGTTATGAGGCATTTTGGAAGGAGCTTGATTCTGTGAAGCAAATGTGGAAGAATAGAAAGGAGTTGAAGGTTGAAGATGCTGGAATTGCAACGTTGTTTGGTTTGGAGTGTTTTGCATGGTATTGTGCTGGTGAGATAATAGGAAGAGGGTTTACATTCACTGGTTACTATCCTTGAAATATCAATCCTTATGAAAATTTACCAGTTGTAAGGGCTCTCCGTCTTTAAATGGTGATCTGAGTGACATGAAATCCGTACAAGATTTTGTTTCTGAAGCTGCAATGTCAGTTTTTACATTATGCCGCAAATAATCTGCCCACTCCGTCTTCCTTGGCTTAACTTGAAAACTTTGTAATAGTGAATTTAAATTTGCTCAAAGTATACTGCTACATGTGACAGTATTTGTTCTTATTAATTAGTTGGCTTCTATTTGGAAGGTTGACTAGCTCATGTTTTGCTTATCCATGTGGAAGTTGGTATTTACAGCACAGATTATTGGTCGGAATTGAAGTTGAGATGTGAGATGTGAACTCACTTCTCTTTGCTTATATATAATTCTATCTTGTACAATTTTTACTCTCTACGGAATAAGTCTAGCCGATTAAACGATTGTCTACAATAAATAAGAATATAGTCTATGTTGTAAAATAAAGAATTGGATGTACATGTAAATGGGGTCCACTCATCTTGGAGGCCAAGTAGATTACTGTATCAAGTATACTACTCCAAGTTTGAATGATTATAAAATCTTCTATTCTATATGAAATAAAGAGATACAAGATAGAGGCAAAAACATAATTACTACTCTTTCTTTCTTTTCTTTGTTGTTTTGGTTTGATATTTTCCTTTTATTTATAACACGTCATCAGCATGAAGTCCTAACCACATTTGTTCTCTTACTCCAAATATTTTATTTATTAATTTCTTCAGTAAGAAAAAAAAGATATCATCATTGAGTAGTTTATAAATTTATTGATCTAGGTGATTAAAAGTAATATGTTTGATATAATCTCATATTGATTACATTCTCTTATATTCTTCACTAAAATTCATTTGTTTTTGATTTTTTTTTTGGATAAATCTATAGTTACTTCTAATCGGCTATTTTCTAAAGGTGAGATGAAATTATTGGACTAATTGAACCATTGCTAGTAAGTTCTTTAACATGATTCTTGAAGTTGAAAAGGTCAATAATATATAATATGAATTTTAAGAATTTAGTCAGGTTGTTGTGTTGTTTCTTGTTCTTGTGATAATAGAGTACGATTCTTGAAGATCTTCATATTGCAATGTGCCACCATGAATAATTTATTGTGGCTTTTAGATATTTATACAAACACATTTTGTAAGATGAGAGTCAAGGTAAGTCAAATCTGAATTTGATTTTCGCTATGAAGTTACTTTCTTTAAAACCACATAAAGGATTTAGTTTTTATCATCAATATATTTATATTGTCGAAAATTAATAGATGTCTCACATAAGATTCATATAAATTGGTGGAAATACTTCTTAATTTACAAAAAGAATGGTATTATTGTTCTGAAAAAATATCCAGTAAACCAATAATTATTTTTTTATGAATATTGTGTAGCATCTGCACCCTCTAAAAAGGCATTTTGGGACTTCACAAATATGATATTCTATATTAAAGCTTTTTCTCTTATAAATTGATTTACGCCTCATGGGCAAAAGTCTGATTGACGGATTATGATTCCCATTTCCTTTTCTATTCCCTCTTCTTGAACTTTTCAGAAGCCTACGAGAGACATCTACTTCAATAGGAAGAGTATCTTGAAATTCCTCAGAAATATCTGATTCTATTATGATACCTTCTAAATCAATATCCTTTCATTCTAAGAGATTGTGTGATTCAATATCATGTAATACTATGTTAGGAGAAAAAACACATGAGTTCTATTAACAACTTCATCTATTTGAACTGGCTTGGGAACGACCATGACTAGGGGTGTTCACGGGTCGGTTTGGCTCGATTATTGATCAAAATCAAAACGAAACCAATTTAATTGGTTTTTGAATTATCAAAACCAAATCAAACCAAATATAATATATATTTATTGGTTTGATTGTTATCAATTTTGTTTCGGTTTGATTCGGTTATTAACCATACACAATTTCTTTTTTTAAAAAAAAAGATTCATTCAAAAGAGAGAAAAAAGACAATAATTCATTCAAAACAAAAAATAGTTAGAACGACTAACATTTCATAACTTTCAATCACTGAATTTACTGTGAATAAAACTTCAAAATTCACCATTTTAGCCTGGAAGGAAGAGACATTGACATTCTTAGTCCCACAAAAAATTATCAGACACTTATATACATGAAACCAATAGATGTATGTTCTCGTTTTGGACGTTTTTGCTTTCATAAAAATTATAAATAAATTTTGATGAAAACATATAATATAAGATATTTAAAATTGTTTATATAAATAATACATTATGCATGTATAATAATAAAATATATGTATATAATTTATCGCTTCGATTCAATTATTTCTTTATTTTTTTTTAACAAAATCAAAACCAAACCAAATATTATCAATTTCAAAAATCTAAAATCAAATCAAACCAAAGCTGAAATAAAATTGATTTATTCAATCGGGTTGGTTCAATTTTTTGGTTTGGATTAATTTTTATCCAAACCATGAACACCCCTAATGATTATGATAAACAAAAAAGGAAATTGATCACTTGTTCAACATATGTGGAAAAACTATAAATGTGCTATATCTCCAAACTAGTATAAATATACATTCTTGTTAAGTTTATTTTCACTCACAAATATAAAATATTTCCCCTCTCACACTAAAACGATTTCTTGTTGAATTGAGTTTTGATATCCCCCCCCCTCCCCCCCTCCCCCTTTTTAGAGTGAGAGAGGGGAAATATTTTATATTTATGAGTGAAAATAAGCTTAACAAGAGTGGTTATTTAATGCTACATCTAAGAGCTTATTCTTCATGAAAATATATGCGTCTTCTTGCTGCGGATTCGTGAAAAGAGCTAAGATCCTATTCTAGTTTGGACAGATCAACACATTTATAGTTTTTCCACACGTGTTCAACAAGCTAAGCGATCAATTTCCCTTTTTTGTTTATAACTAGTTTTGATGCACGTGCATTGCATGTGAAAATCAAATCATGCACCACACTATTTTTAAAAGTAATATGAATATTGCTAAATAAAAAATTAGTCACTCTTAAAATCTCTTAGTTACACCTCTTAAATAAACTTTCTACTCACTTCCCCATAGTACATTACTTTGTTATTATTGTTTTGTAGGTGTTTTTACTTTTAATATAATATAATATAAATAAATATTGATATAAAATATAGAAGATATACTAAATTGGATGTTTTAGCTGGAGTATTAGGTTAATTTAACATTCATATTATGGAGTGTTCTAATTTTACTGAACTTTGAGATTGTCAACGTTTGTAAATCAAACTTGAGGTTTTAAGAAGAGAAGAATAGAAAACATAAAAACCATAGTTTAAAAATGTGAGAAAACTCCTCCATTTATAGTTAAAAATGTGTATTATTAATATGTGCATATTGTTTCTTATCATAGAAATATAGAAGATATACTAAATTGAGTGTTTTAAGAATAATAATAATTATTATTATATATTTTTTAAATTTAGTTTAAAAATTTGATGAAGCCCCTCTTTTTATAGCCAACAAAGGGTAGTTTTCGAAAAACTGTTTGTGGTGCCTTATCAAAAAGAAGTCACAACTCTTTAGAAAAGTCACAACCCTTCAGAAAAGGTCAAAGGTCATCGGAAAAGTCATAACTCTTCGGAAAAGCCACAAACCTTCGGAAAAGTCACAACTCTTCGGAGTTGCAACCCTTCGAAAAAGTCGCAACCCTATAGAAAAGCCACAACCCTTCAAAAAGGTCACAACTCATCAGAAAAGTTATAACTCTTCGAAAATGTCACAACCCTTCAATATGAAAAGTTGTCTGCCTTTAATATAATATAATATAATACACATAAATAAATATAATACAATATAAATATAGAAGATATACTACATTTGGTGTTTTAAGTTGGGGTATTATAATAATTTAACATTTAAGTTATAGTTTATTCTTTTAAGGTAGTATAGATAAAAAAAAAAGATAGATATAGATTGGTCTAATTTTAATTTGATATGAAATTTAAAAAATAAAGAAGACTTTTAATTTAAGGATCATATGTAGAATATATAAAAATGTCTTTTAACTTTGTGGTCTTAAAGATGCGTCCTCACCCCAAAAAAAAAGAACATTCTATATTAAACTGAATAAAAATAAAAGTACAACAAATAAATTGAAACCTAAAGAATACTTATTAAATGTAGTTTGGATTCTTCAAACAAGTTTTTGAACAAATACCTTTTCTCCAATATTTTGAGACTTTTTAGATTCTGAACACGAAGTTGTAAGTTTGTGCAACCGAAAATCATTAAACTTCTTGTCAAGTAAGAGTTGCTTCAAAAATATATTTTATGGCTATGAAAATAAGTGCATATTAATTATCACGATACACTTTTCGTTTGAAGTTGTCATTCTCCTTGTTGCATCAATTTTTATTGATCTAACTTATCCACAAAAATATATTGTAATTGCATACTCGAACAACTCTCACAATCTTCCTTGTTATAAGTAGAAGAATAGAAAACTTACAAAATTCGTAGTTTAAAAGTATGAGAAACCCCCTCTATATATAGACAACAAATGATAGTATGAAAATATGCTTATCGTGTCTTTTCAGATAAGTCACAACCCTTCAGAAAAGTCATAACTTTTCGGAAATGTCATAACTCATCGAAAAAGTCACAACTCTATTAAAAAATGTCACGACCCTATTTCTCAAGTCATGATGGCACCTACTATAACCCACCAGCAGGTAAGCCAACCCGTAACCCGGAACAACAAGTAATGGGTCTAAGGGTAGAAATTAAACAAGAGTAGGAAAATAACAATATAAACAAATAAAGATCCCTCCCAGAACCTGGAAGTCACCAGTACAGAGCTACTACAAAATGAGTTCAAGTCCCAAAACTGGACAACAGAGACTGGACTGTCTCGAAAGGAAGAAGACAAGTCTATATATACAGATGGAGACTGAAATAGTACAAAACGCCGTGTGCTCACCCCCGTCTCCAGATAAGTCTACTCCAAGCTCGATCAACGCTGGCTACTAGTGCTCGGACCTGCATCACAAAATAGATGCAGAGCATAGCATGAGTACCACAGCAACAGGTACCCAGTAGGCATCATCGGCCGACTGAGAAAGATAAGCAAAAGTAAACTGAAATGCGA